>NC_044554.1:125959087-126263703 GCF_007565055.1 Rhinopithecus roxellana | reverse complement strand
TAATCATTAAACTCCCAAAGGCCAAGGATAAAGAAAGGATGCTAAAATCAACAAGAGAAAACAAATAATGTACAATGGAGCTCCAATACATCTGGCAGCAGACTTTTCAGTGGAAACCTTGCAGGCTAGGAGACAGTGGCATGACATGTTTACAATGCTAAAGGAAAAATGCTTTTATCCTAGAATAGTGTATCCAATGAAAATATCCTTCAAAAATGAAGCAGAAATAAAGAAGACTTTCCCAGACAAACAAAAGCTGAGGGATTTCATCAACACCAGACCTGCCCTACAAGAAATGCTCAAAAGAGTTCTTTAATCTGAAAAAAAGGATATTAATGAGCAGTAAGGAATCATTCAAAGGTAAAAAAAAAAAATCACTGGTAATAATAAGTACACAGAAAAACAAAAAATAGTATAACACCGATTGCAGTGTGTAAATGACTCATATTTGGAGTAGAAAGATGAAAAGATGAACCAATAACATATAGTAACTACAAGTTTTAAGACATAGGCCATACAATAAGATACAAATAGAAACAACAAAAAGTTAAAAAGCAGGGGTATGAAGTTAAAGTGTAGAGTTGGTATTAGTTTTTTCTTTGCTTATGCAATCAGTGCTAAGTTGTCATCTGTTTAAAATAATGGGATAAGATAATATTTGCAAGCCTCATGGTAACCTCAAATAAAACAAAACACACAATAAATATACAAAAAACAAAAAGCAAGAAATTAAAACAACCACCTGAAAAAATCAAAAAATCACCTGCACTAAAAGGAAAATAGGAAGAAAAGAAAGAAGAAAGAGAAGACCACAAAACAACCAGAAAACAAGTAACAAAATGGCAGGAGTAAGTTCTTACCATTAATAATATTGAATATAAATGGACTAACTGGCCAATTAAAAGACACAGAGTGGCAGAATGGATGTTAAAAAACGACCCAATGATCTGTTGCCTTCAAGAAACATATTTCACCTAAAAAGACACAAATAGACTGAAACTAAAAGAATGGAAAAAGATATTCCATGCAAATGGAAACCAAAAGGGAGCAGGGATAGCTATACTTATATCAGACAAAATAGATTTCAAGACAAAAACTACCCAAAGGGACAAAGAAGGTTGTTATATAATGATAAAGTGGCCATTTCAGCAAGAGGATATAACAATTGTAAATATATATGTACCCAACAGGGGAGCACCCAGATATATAAAGCAAATATTATTAGATCTAAAGACAGAGACCCCAATACAATTATAGCTGGAGACTTCAACACCCTACTTTTAGCATTGGACAGATCATTCAGACACAAAATCTACCAACAAACATTGTACTTAATCTACACCATAAACCAAATTGAACTAAGAGATATTTACCAAACATTTCATCCAATGGCTGCAGAATACACATTCTTCTCAGTACATAGATCATTCTCAAGGATAGACCATATGTTAGATCATATGATCATTTCAATTGATGCTGAAAAAGCATTTTATAAAATTTAACATCACTCCATGATAAAAAAAAAAAAAAAAAAAAAAAAAAACCCTCAAAACACTGGGGATAGAAGGAACATACCTCAACATAATAAAAGCCATATATGACATATCCACAGCTAGCATTATATTGAATGGGGGAAAACTGAAAGCCTTTCCTCTAAGATCTGCAATACAACAAGGATGCCCACATTCACCAGTATTATTCAACATATTACTGGAAGTCCTAGCTAGAGCAATCAGATAAGTGAGAGAAATAAAGGGCATCCAAATTTGAAAGGATGACATCAAATTATCCTTGATTGCAGAAGATATGATCTTATATTTGGAAAAACTTGAAGACTCTACCAAAAAACTGTTACAACTGGTAAATTCAGTAAAGTTGCAGGATACCAAATGAACATACAAAATCAACAGCTTTTCTGTATGCCAACAGTAAACACTTACGAAAAAGAAAATGACAAAGTAATCTCATGTACAAGTTACAAATAAGAGGCCGGGCATGGTGGCTCACGCCTGTAATCCCAGCACTTTGGGAGGCTGAGGTGGGCAGATCTAATCAAAATGGATTAAAGACTTAAATTTAAGATCTCAAACTATGAAACTACTGGAACAAAACTTTGGTGAAAGTCTCCAGCACACGGGACTGGGGAAAGTCTGTAGGACATTGGACTGGGCAGATTTCTTGAGCAATACCCCCACAAACACAGACAACCAAAGCAAAAATGGACAAATGGAATCTCATTAAGTTCAGCACAGCAAAGGAAACAATCAAAAAATTGAAGAGACAACCCACAGAATGGGAGAAAATATTTGCAAACCACCCATCTGGCAAGGGATTAATAACCAGAATATTTAAGGAGCTCAAACAACTCTACAGGAAAAAAAATCTAATAATCTGATTTAAAGATGAGGAAAAGATCTGAATAGACATTTCTCAAAAGAAGACATACAAATGGCAAGCAGATATAAGAAAAGATGCTTCACATTATTGATCATCAGAGAAATGCAAATCAAAACTACAATGAGATATTATCTCATCCCAGTAAACTGACTTTTATCCAAAAGACAGGCTATAACAAATGCTGGCAAGGCTGTGGAGAAAAGGACAACCTCGTATGCTGTTGGTGGGAATGTAAATTAGTACAACCACTATAGAGAACAGTTTGGAGTTCCTCAAAAAACTAAAATTAAAGCTACCATATATAAGCAAAAGAAAGGAAATTAGTATATCAAAGAGATATCTGCACTCCCATGTTTATTGCAGCACTATTCACACAGCCAAGATTTGGAAGCATCCCAAGTGTTTGTCAACAGACAAATGGATAAAGAAAATATGGAGGCCGGGCGCGGTGGCTCAAGCCTGTAATCCCAGCACTTTGGGAGGCCGAGACAGGCGGATCACGAGGTCAGGAGATCAAGACCATCCTGGCTAATACGGTGAAACCCTGTCTCTACTAAAAAAAAATACAAAAAAAACTAGCCGGGCGACGAGGCGGGCGCCTGTAGTCCCAGCTACTCGGGAGGCTGAGGCAGGAGAATGGCGGGAACCCGGGAGGCGGAGTTTGCAGTGAGCTGAGATCCGGCCACTGCACTCCAGCCCGGGCGACAGAGCGAGACTCCGTCTCAAAAAAAAAAAAAAAAAAAAAAAAAAAAAAAAAAAAGAAAATATGGTACATATACAGAATGGAATGCTACACAGCCGTAAAAAAATGAGATTCTGTCATTTTCAATAACATGGATGGAGCTGTAGGTCATTATGTTAAGTTAAATAAGCCAGCACAGAAAAATAAATTTCACATATTCCCACTTATCTGTGGGAGCTAAAAATTAAAACACTTGAACTCATGGAGATAGAGAATAAGATAGTTACCAGAGGCTCGGGAGGATAGTAGGGTAGGGCCAGGGGCAGGGACAGAATGGGGAAGGAGGGGGGCAGAAGAGAAGAAATGGTTAATAGGTGTAAAAAATAGAAAGAATGGACAAGATCTAATATTTGACAGCACAGCAGGTTGATTATAGTCAATAATAATTTAATTGTACATTCTAAAATATCTAAAAGAGTGTAATTGTACTGTCTGTAACACAATGGATAAATGCTTGAGGTGATGGATACCTCAATTATTCTGATGTGATTATTACACACTGTATACCTACCTGTATTAAAATATCCCATATTCCCCACAAATGTATACACCTACTATGTACCTACAAAAACTAAAAATTAAAAAATTTTAAAAATTAAAAGCAATTTTTTATTGGTTTATAAAAATAATATTGGTTAGTAATTGGCTGTGCAGTGGCAATTTTTAAAGTATGCTATGGGAAACAAGACCACAGGTGCCAAACTGCCAGTCCTTTGACTCGAAACTTACGCTGTGAGACAGAGATGGAAAAATCCTTAACCTGAATCTCTGGTCCTGAAGGAGAGGCAGAAAAAAGGCGGTTTTTTTCCCTACAACCCAAGTCTCTTACCCAAAGATAAATACCAAAAACCTTTGTTCTAGAAAGAGAGAGTTTGAAAGAACAGCCCAAATAAAGTCTAGATCTTTAATCAAAGAGTGGAAGAATTAGGTCTGGAATTTTAGTAATATCCACCACTTTACATCTAATAATTTCTCTCAGAATAGGAAGAACACAATGGGTTCAGGCTGACTAGGGGTCAAGTTTGGGAAAAATGTTAAAGGATGGGATGGGTTATTGTGAATCTTGCTAACAGCACCAGAAATGTTGACCTAAAAGGAATAAGCTGAGGCAAAATTAATATAGAGAGTTTGGGCCATGGTTGAGGACTGCAGCCCAGAACACACTTCCAAGTTTCCTTGGGTGGGGTGCTCCTGAGAACAAAACAGAGGCTTAAATTTAAAGAAAAAAGGATAATTAGAAACGTTATCAGGAATTCTCATTGGTTAACAGAAATAACATTGTTTCGTGATGGGATATATATTCTTACCCTGTTTTTTTATATATATGCTTTAAGTTCTAGGGTACATGTGCACAACGTGCAGGTTTGTTACATATGTATACATGTGCCATGTTGGTGTGCTGCACCCATTAACTCGTCATTTACATTAGATGTATCTCCTAATGCTATCCCTCCCCCCTCCCCCCACCCCACGTTAGGCCCTGGTGTGTGATGTTCCCCTTCCTGTATCCAAGTGTTCTCATTGTTCAATTCCCACCTATGAGTGAGAACATGCAGTGTTTGATTTTTTGTCCTTGCAATAGTTTGCTGAGAATGATGGTTTCCAGCTTCATCTGTGTCCCTATAAAGGACAAGAAGTCATCCTTTTTTATGGCTGCATGGTATTCCGTGGTGTATATGTGCCACATTTTCTTAATCCAGTCTATCATTGATGGACATTTGGGGTGGTTCCAAGTCTTTGCTATTGTGAATAGTGCCACAATAAACATAGATGTGTATGTGTCCATTATAGTTATTTGGCATCAGTCTAGAGCCTACATAATAAGTGTCTTCAAGAGATAATTATTTGGCTCAGGGGAGAGTGAGATGTAACTGCCATTACATTTTAGATGCCTTTCTGGGCCTAATAATTTAAAAGGGCTCACATTCTTCACATAAAAAGGTTTTTTTTTCCTTCTCAGAACCACACGCCTAGAAACCCAAGGGCTCTTTCCTGGCTTAAGCTCCACCCTGAACAGAAGGGTTGGGAAGGCTAAGAGGAAACGAATATTCCCACTCAGTAAGAGAGAAATGGAAATGACATCTCTCCCTGGACCATCAAATTAATTCAGCTAGCCTGCCTATTCTTTCAGGAGTGATCTGAGAGAGCACGGTAGAGAGGTGTACTGTTCCCCAGTCTGATGCTCTGCCTGCTGCTCTCAGTCAGTGTCATTCATTCTTCTTACTGGGGACTGACTGCCTCAGAAGAGATTTCCAAAAGGAAAAAGATCTCAAGAAGTTGATCAAAATTTGCAGCACTCATGTGGGTCCTATGAAGTCTCAAGAAATATCTAGATTCTTCAACGACTGGAAAATTTTGTGATTGGTTCACTCTAAATGATGCTTATTGAATACCTCTCATTTGTTTTCATTTATTCAACAAATATTTATTGGCCACCCACTCTGTAGCAGGCTCTGTTTTAGGAGCCATAGCAGATACAATAAGTAAGATAACATCCTGCTTTGAAGGCAATTCCCATTTATTTGGAAGGGAAAGGCATAAAGAAATAATAAAAGCAAATAACAGAAAAAAGGCATGTGCCCTAGAGCAGTATAAACAAATGACATTGTGAGGGAGGGGTGAAAACAGAGAGATCCTACTCAAATTAGTAAACTGGGATGTCTTCATGGAAGATAGCATTTAACATGACCCTTGAGACTACACAGAACTTTGACAAAGATGGAGTAAGAAAGAGCATTCCAAGAGAGAAAACTGCATAAAGAGTAGGGTAGTCTAAGCGCCGTTGCTCACGCCTGTAATCCCAGCACTTTAGGAGACCGCGGAGGGCAGATCACTTGAGGTCAGCAGCTCGAGACAAGCCTGGCCAACATGGTGAAACCCCCTCTCTACCAAAAGTACAAAATTTAGCCAGGTGTGGTGACATGCGCCTGTAGTCCCAGTTATTCAGGGGGCTGAGGCAGGAGAGTCACTTGAACCCGGGAGGCAGGGGTTGTAGTCAGTCAATATCTCGCCACTGCGCTTCAGCCTGGGTGACAGAGTGAGACTCTGTCTCAAAAAAAAAAAAAAAGAACACAGTAGGACTAAGGTACATAAAGTAATTAGGTGTGGCAGGAATGATAATAGAGACAAATAAGCAAAGCATGATTATTTAAGAAAAAAAAGGAGTTGGTCTAATGTGCACCAGACGTAGAGATCACAACTCTAGCTAATAGCTAGTGGAAGCTGTAACATCCAAAACAAGCTATTTTGTAGACTTCTGTAAGGTTCCTGAATAATGATATTTTTGTTCATCTAGTTTAACCTGGGTCAAACGCTTTAAGCCAATGCAAAGTGCTGAGCTGAGCCCTTTCCTTAACGAGTCTTCTTTTTAGTGGATAGGTTCGGGGAAACAAAAACATGCTGAGTTTTCCTAAATAAAAATATGGATGAGTTAAGGTAAACATTGATGATTAGAGTTAGTTCTGACTGAAAAGAACATGGAAAGCTTTGTGAAAAATACCTTTTAAGTGGATTTTGAATCAGGGAACAGGGGCTGGAGAAGATGGAAGTGGGAAGACCAAGATCCTAGCTCAATTTTAATGCTGGTTAAGAATCAGCACAGAGCTCCTGGAGATGTCAGTGCTTCTGATTAACTTGCAATCTGACCACAGAAGCAATCTGACCTAGCTAATTAACTGTGGGTGTTAAATTAGCTTTTCATTAGTATTAATTGTTATGATGCATAGATAATTTATGAATTCTGAGAAATACTCCATGCATTCAAATAAGGGCTTTATCTTTTAAAAGCATCATTATTACAAAAATAATATTATATGTGGCTACTATTCCCTCAATGTGAGGAAAGAAAGAGGGGGTTGTGGAAGGGTTTTGGAGAAGTGGATGATGACCTTGAGATCTAAAAGATAACATATAGGGAGGCCACATAGAGAGGGAGGTATAGGGAGGATATCCCAAGCAGAGACAGCAGCAAGCGAAGAGAGCAACAGGGAATTTAACGGAATCAAAAAATGCCAGTAGTTGTGAAGGGCTGCAGTACAGAAGGGTTAACAGAGAGGAGTGACCATAATGATGTATGAGCCACATCTTCTAACAACTCATATACCACATGACGTTTAGCTCTTATCCTAAAGACAACAGAAGTCACCCAAGCATTTTATACAAGAAGCAGACTTTCACTTTAGAAAAATCCCTCTGGCAGCTGGAAGAAAAAGAGATGAGTAATATGCAGGCAGATTGAAGGCAGAAAGACCAGTCAACATTCCAAGAGACCAGTTGGTGGCCGAAGCATGGTGGGGGCCCCTAGCCGAGTGTATAACTAAGGCTTGTTCTGAAGAGCTGGAGAAAGAACCTACGTTCAAACTGCCTGGTTATATCGTTAAAGTCTCTTGCCACCCCTTGTTTGTCAGAACGTTGCTTGAGCCAATTTTTTAAACCATAAGCCTGGGGAACAAGAATATCACATACATTGAGGAAATTTTAATTTAACTTTCCTGAGAGCTGGAAACCAACTTCTTGCAAAGTTCAGCACATTCCTCAAAGCTGCTCTCACTTCCCTGCCTGGCTGAGTCAGGAAGGAAAAGGGCTTCGTTGCTAAGAAAACTCCATCCAAGGCCTTCCACATTGCCTGCCCTCTGCTTAAACCCTCTGGGATTGCTTGGAAAATTACAAACCTAAACTATAAATGCCTCTTCTTCACTTATCTTTTCCAGAAACACCACTTAGATATCCCTTTCTAGCAACCATTTTATTTCTGTTACCAGTTTCACCACCCCAGACTCTCTCTAAGGAAACCTGGACTTTCCAATCAAATTGGATTTTATTTTCTGTATTTTCAGACTTCATTTGCTATTCTTCTATTTGTTTGAAAACCATTCTAAGAAGTAGATAGGGAAAGAGAAAGGATGCTTCTGATCTAATATATTGCTCAGGTCTAGGTGCTGTGAGACATACAAGTACCAAATCTACACTCATTTCCTTGTTAAAACATATGACACCATGTATTGAGTAATAGCAATATTATGTACTAGCATCTGGATTTCAACAAAGTATTTGGCAAAGTTTCAGGATAAGGAACAAGGTGAGGAAATGAGAACTGGATAAGGTTGCGTGGTTAGCATGATTCAAATCTGACAGTATCCACAAGGTGTTGATTAATGAGTTGCTGTCATATTGTGGGAAAGGTTCGAATTTTAACCCTTTCCTGTTCTTCAAATTTATAGTCACTTAGATAGCAACATATCCTGTTAGTTGTGCAAATGACCCAATTCATTTAGTGCAACGCTAGGCACTTAGCAATTGCTCAATAAATGTTTGTTGAGTTTAATGGAGAGGAAACTGTTGATACTTTATGTGACCAAATCACAATTGTAAATGAGTTCATTAGACTGAAAGTCAAAACACAAATAGGATGATATTGAAAAGAGATAAATGAATTTTGTGCTTTTGGACTCAAATAATCAAGGGTACAACTATAGCACTTGGAAAGCCGAATTTAACATATAAATTAAAACATGTCTTTAAAAAGTTAGCACTACAGGCTAAATATGAATTAATAGGCCATTCCCTTCTCCTACAAAATTAATATAAGTTACAGAATGTCATGTGCTGATCAAGGGCGATCATAGCCTGTTGGCCTCTGCACTGTTTAGATAACATCTGGAAACTGTTTCATGTTAGGCACTGCATTTTAAGAGGATTATTAATCAAGAGACCAAAATGCCAAGGGACTCCTGTAAGAAATCGGTAGAGATATTTGGATTATATGCCCAGGTTACTTTTTAGAAACTTTTTTTTTTTTTTTTGAGACAGGGTCTCACTGTGTCACCCAGGCTGGAGTGCAGTGGCATGATCTCGGCTCATTGCAACCTTTACCTCCCAGATTCAAGTGAGTCTCTTGACTCAGCCTCCCAGGTAGCTGGGACTACAGGCATGCACCACCACACCCAGATAATTTTTGTATTTTTAGTAGAGACGGGATTTCACCATGTCGAAAAGGCTGGCCTCGAACTCCTGACCTCAGGTGATCCACCCACCTCAGCCTCCCAAAGTGCTGGGATTACAAGTGTGAATCACCACACCGGGCCTATTTTTTAGAAACTTGAGCAGGAGTAGGGGTGATAATGGGAGTCTTCATGATAGCTACCTCCACATATCCAAAAGCTATCATCTACAAGCAAGATGTATTCTTAGTAGCTGTAGCTTAGCTCAACTAAGCTAAGTTTAAATTAGCTTAACTAGGAGCTTGAAAAAAATGACAAGCAAAATTTTGGCTCTAGATAAGAAATATTTCTTTATCAAATAAAATGATTGACAAATGAAACAGTGACTACCCCAAAGTAATAGTAAAATGCAGGTAACTTTTAAAGCAAATTGTTGCATGAAATAGTTTCATGGTTTTGTTTATGTTTGTAAATTTATTGAGCAGCCCCCACTCAACCAGAATAGGTTCAAAGCAACTCCATGTTGGCTGTGGTTTTTCAAGTACTCCATATTTTGAGGTTCCATCCATCTCTAAGACTGTCTGTTTGTGATCACAGTTATGTTGCCAGAAAGCCAAGAACAAAACAGAGTTAAACCACTGTCCACCACTATCATCATGCAGACTAAGAGACATAGGATTTAAGAAATATTAATTCAAGGTCAGGCACTGTGGCTCATGCCTGTAATCCCTGCACTTTGAGAGACCGAGGCGAGTGGATCACCTGAGGTCAGGAGTTCGAGATCAGCCTAGCCAACATGGCGAAACCCGTCTCTACTAAAAATACAAAAATTAGCTGGGTGTTGGGACACATGCCTGTAATCCCAGCTACTTGGGAGACTGAAGCAGGAGAATTGCTTGATTCTCCTCCAGGAGGCAGAGGCTGCAATGAGCTGAGATTGCACCACTGTACTTCAGCCTGGGCAACAGAGTGAGACTCCATCTCAAGAAAAATAAATAAGTAAATATGAATAAGTAAATATGATTTCTTCTTTTGTACTAGGCACTTGTAGGTGCTGAATTTATAACTGAATAAGACATAGTGCTTGGCCACAGGAAGTTTATAGCCTTACACTGGAAAACATCCTGAATAGATGACTTCAAGATGCTTTCTGTAACAGTGCCTGCCATAGTTGGCACTTGTATTAGTCTCTAATTGCTGCTGCAACAAATTACCAAAATTTAGCAGCTTAAAGCAGCACATTTTTTTTTTTTTTAATCTTGTTCTGTCACCCAGGCTTGAGTGCAGTGGCATGATCATGGCTCACTGCAACCTCGACCTCCCAGGCACAGGCAAAGCTCCCACCTCAGCCTCTTGAGTAGCTGTAACTATAGGTATGTGCTACCAGGCCCAGCTAATTTTTTTTTTTTTTTTTTTTTTTTTTTTTTTTTTTTTTTGTGGAGATGAGATTTCGCGCTGTTGCCCGGGCCAGTCTTGAACGCCTGGGCTGATGCGATCCACCAGCCTCGGCCTCCCAAAGTGCTGGGATTATAGGCATGAGCCTCTGTGCCCGGCCAACAACACAAATTCATTATCTTACAATTTTTGGAGGCCAGAAATCTGAAACGGCCACAGAGGTGGCATCTGTGAGTGAAGTGAGCCAGCTGGGACCTAGGGCAGGAGGAGGGCGCATACCCTGTGTATGTGGCGAAGCTGCAACTGATCTCCAGCCAGTATTTGCCATGTAATATTTAGCCCAGGGTTGTTAGGTATTTCAGTTTTTCAAGAGGAGCTGCAAATCTGGCTATTTATATATAAATAATCAAAAACTTTAACACTGGCAACTCCTATCAAACACCTCTGTGGACCAATTTGGCCCTCATTCTACTAGTTTGCAAACTCTAGTTTAAGACAAAGAAAAGACTTGGCTAATTAATCAATGGTTCTAAACCTGGAGTCTGGAATAGAATTCAGGAGTCTATGTATATGCATGGGAAAAAAGCATCTTATTTTAATTTATAGAACATAATTTATATCTCTTTATACATCTCTATATTTAGAAAATAAATACTGTATCTTTATTTTACTAACCTCTAATAGAAATTTAGCATCTCCTTATTTATGAACATCAGTCATAGACCACAGTACTATTGGGAATACCTGTAAATATTACCCATAGAAATCACAAATATTTTCATATTATGCTACAGTGTTGCAGAGTCTCAAAATGTCTTCTGTGCTCATCGTCACTTTGAAATGGGCAATTTGTAGATCCACCGTAGATCTTGTTGTGTAACATACTAATGAAGAATCACATGCAACACCATCATCATGGATTTGCTTTTATTTCAATATTTCGATAACTGTATTTCATCATGTTTGGTTACATTTGTAATGATATTTTATTTAACAAATTTAGAAAGATTATTCTGAGATTTCAATAGATGTCATAAGACTACAAAGGGATTCATAGCGCACTTGCCTCTGTCTCTCTCTCTCTCTCTGTCTCTCACACACACAGACACACACACACATACAGACACACACACACGCACCAACTCTTGAACCAAATGAAGGGAATGAAGAAGAAGGCAAGACAAAAGACTCCTCAAAAATCTTTGATTAAATGTTTGTGTGTGGCCACCAGGCCCTTGTCAATCTGTAACTGTCACTGAGGCATTCTTATTAATTTTTTGAGCCTCTCAGGTGCTGCAGTTAAATCTGATTCCAGTGACTAGGAATAACTGAGCCTTGGTAAAAAACAAAAACAAACAAACAAAAACAGAAGCCTGCTGTTGTTAAACTATGCTATTAAAGTGGGCTACCCAAGGAAATGCATTTTATTCAGTAAATAAGTCACACAGGAACGTAGGCTGTATAGTTAGAGATGCTGTTCTTTCGTTTGAGATCTTGCTGGGCTGAGGAGCTTCTGATGGCTTGCTCGCCATTCCAATTAACCAAAGACTCTCTCTCTCTTCTGCTGATGGATGATCACTGGTTTCTTTGCAGGTCTGCGAAATGTGCTTGGCTTGCTCCCTGATATGACATGCCTGCTCAGCTTGCTGGGTTTTGCAAAGTTTAGCTCAGTTGTGGGCTTTTCTTGCTTCCAGGAGACTTGGGTTGACTTTTCACATTCCTGGGTCTCCTGTGTCTGAAAACCTTCAGTTTGGCTTTACAAATGATCTTATAATGTAACACTAGCTCCTGAATGGTAACATAAGTTTGGTAACAATAATAAAATAGAAATAGGGAGCTATCAGAGATTATTAGCATGGGCATATGAATTAAGCCATATTGCAACAAATCTGTTTCAAAGGTAATAATCTTAGTTTGGACAGAATTGAATTCAAGACCTCAGCCTCGCTGGCATTTCCCACATCCACTTCCTCTAACTATGAAACTTTCCAGATATGTACTTGAATGATATATGTTCCCAACTAGACTTCATGTGGTCTTCTACAAGAAAGTCTCCTCTCAACCTCTTTTTTCAAATGCCCTGGTATTTTGAGTCCTAGGTAGCTGAATATTCTACAAAGTTATATATAAGAAGGTCCCCATGCCTCTGTGGTTGCCAAGGACAGACATTATTGTTTCTTTTATTCATCAGGTATCTCTAGCCTGGCACATGAAAGATGTTCAAAAAATATTAGTTGGTTTAACAAATAAATGAATAAATGCAATATGAATAATTATAATTACAGTTATAATACTTTCCTCAAAGATTATTGAAATAACTATTTGAAAACATTCATGAAATTTTAAGTCTTATGAAAGTGAATAAATTGGATTCACTAGTGCCATAAACCATGGTTAATTCCACACCTTTTCTTTATGTTGTGTCCAATGAGAAGTGCAGAAAGCACATTTACACAAATCTAATAGTCTTTTGTTTATATAAAAACGTGTTTCTAAGCAAAATTATACAAGTGACATATTTCATATTTGCTGCCATTCAAACCTCCTTTTATCAGTGCTACTCTATTTTGAGAGGGTATCAACTTCCAGGGGCCCAAGGCCCTCAGAGAATCTTGTACATTTTACATAATTAATTTTGAAGATTCTCTCATCCTTACTGCAGACACTGAGCATTTGCTACCATTGCCTCTTCACCATCACAACTTATCTTTCCTATCTCATATTCCTATTTTCTTTTCTTTTATTTTTTTGAGATGGAGTCTCACTCTGTCGCCCAGGCTGGAGTGCAGGGGTGCGATCTCGGCTCACGGCAACCTCCGCCTCCCAGGTTCAAGCAACTCTTCTGCCTCAGCCTCATGAGTACCTGGGACTACAGGTGCATACCACCACGCCCAGCTAATTTTTGTATTTTTTATAGAGACAGGGTTTCACCATATTGGCCAGGCTGGTCTCAAATTTCTGACCTCGTGATCCGCCCACCTCAGTCTCCCAAAGTGCTGGGATTATAGGTGTGAGCCACTGTGCCCAGGCTCCTATCTTATATTCTTTCTCAGCATTACAAAGCCAACCTTAAAACTTTGTGTATGTGGTCATGTTATCAGCGGGTTACTACTTAATGTGATATTTCCTGGGTGGTGGTGTGTGTCTTTCATTAGGAGCAGCTACTTCAGCCCTCCTGGCAAAATGACAGGAGAATATTGGCTCTTCCAAGAACGCTTCAGATGGTGCCCCTTTGGCAGCTACCTATTTTATCTGTGCATTAATCCTGCCCCGGTAACATACACTAAGGTGTTTCTCATCTGTGCTCTAAGTGGATGAGAAACTAGGTTCAGATGGTGAACTAGGAGACTTGGGCAAATTGCCCCGTCTCTCTGCCCTAGGTTCTTTACCTATAAATTGAAAAGTGGGGAAGGTAGTACCCCAGACTTTCTCATCTTTTCTGCACTTAAAACAGTAGTGATTCTGAGATTCACTGGAATATGCTTCATATAAAATAAACCAGGTTAAAAGGGAAATCCTTAAGAGATGCTGCTGTTTTTCTCACACTTGCTATCAGACTCTTTATGAGAATAGAACAATTTAGGAGCCAAAAGCATAATATATATTTTTTCAGTACATAAGCTTTATGAAGACAACAAAGTGATTTTTGAAGAATGACCAGCCAGGTGCGGTGGCTCACGCCTGTAATCCCAACACTTTGAGACACTGAGGCAGGCAGATCACTTGAGCCCAGCAGTTTGAGACCAACCAGCCTGAGCAATATGGCAAACCCCATCTCTACAAAAAATTCTACAAAAAATGAGTTGGGTATATTGACACATGCCTGTGGTCCCAACTACTCAGGAGGCTGAGGTGAGAGGATCACTTGAATAGGTAAGGTTGAGGCCGCAGTGAGCTGAGATCATGCCACAGAACAGCAGCCTGGGTGACAGAGTGAGACCCTGAAAAAAAAAAAAAAAAAAAAAAAAAAGAAAAAGAACCAAACTCATTCTCCAAAGAGAACTGAAGAATACAAATTTTACTGAACTATACAGTATATATTCCACAGTACATTCTGATTACTGTTTTTAGTTCCTCCACTTTCACGATCTTGTGACACCTAGAATGATTCTTCAAGCCACTTATTCTTTGAGACAACACATTTCTATTGTAGGTCCCAGTAGATCTAGCCTGAGCTGAGTGTTCAGCCTTACCAGGACTATCATCTTCAGTGTGAGAAACAAAGATCTACATTTCCATTTTTTGTGGAGGGATTACTTCCTAATTGAGATTCTTTCAACACACAAAAGCATGAACACTATGAAACTTTCTCTTAAAAAACATAGAATATGCCTGTTGCAAGATGCAATTATAATGCTATTATTCAATAAGTTTGTGTCCTGCATAGTGGAGGCACATGTACACAGATATGTTAATCAGGGTAAGGCTAAACTGCTGCATCAAAGAGGATCTCCCACAACCAAAGCTTTCAGGCTTAAAGAAAAAAATAAATTGACTTCTTGATCATGTCCCAGCCTGAGATACATGTTGCCAGATGGTACCTCTGCTGCATGGTGGCCATTTAGGAACCCAAGGTAAAGGTGGCTCACCTATCTTCAATATCTGTTCCCTAGTAACAACCTAAATTCCACTTATGAGCTTAAAAATAGACCACAAGCTGATAATTTTATCACTTTGTAGTTTAAAATATGATCCATAAATCCTCTTACCTCTTCGCCCTATAAATTTGCCTCTCTTTTTAAAAAAATCATGGCATGGTGACTATTTTTATACCATCACATGTAGTGGGTAAACTGTTGATAAAATATAATACAATTCTCATTTTTTTAAGTTCTATTGAGGGAGTAAATGAATCTGAAGATTTCCTTGTACTGTATGTATGATTCTCCTGTTTGATAAAAGATGTCGAGGATTGATAATAAAGGTCTAGGTTTTTTAACATCTTATTTGCCATTGTGTTGATACACCAATATCAGGCTGTTCTTTCTGCAGCACTGACCAAACTTCAAAATATAAAGGAATGTGTTCTTTGGTGTTATGTTTTTGTTGACACTGGATTTTTGTTCTGAACAAAAATAAAAACTTTTCTTTTTTTCGTTAAGTAGTGACTTTGACCAAAAAGAAAACATAAAAAGACAACAATGTGTTGGTGTAAGCCAGGAGACAGTGGTGACTGTTTTTATTTTTATAGTGCATTATGAAAGACAGTTTTCTAAAAAAAGTTTGAAGGCTGCTAAGAATGAAATACTTTTAAAGGTCTATGGCTCTTTTAAAGATATGACTTGAAGGATGATCAACCTTCATCTCTGAGGGATGAAAAGTAAGTCAGTTTATACAGTAGCATATTTGCCAGCCTAGAAAATAAAAAGGTATGCTATTCACATTCATAGACTCCAAGTTTGTTTTCTGCCACGGAGAACCAAGATGTTTTATTGGTTCAAACTGTCACACGGTTTTTTCACAGGGCTAGGTCTCTTGGGCAAGGAGTCCCACAGCAGCTGAGCAAACACTCTGGAGTTATATGTAGCTCAAGACCACCACAAAGGTTGCTAGAGAAGGCAGGCCAACCACTCTGTGGGATCTGAGGGAGTGGCTTCTGAGAATTAGATGGTCTCAGGGGCATCAGAAGCCTGACTGTGCATGCCTGCCTTCAGCCTGGTGATAGATCCCCACGAGGGTGCTGAGGTTCCCAGATCAGCAAGGTCTCACAGTCCCCCAGGCCCAATCAGGTTAAGCCTGGGATCCCCTGCCATGCCCTGTCAGACAGCCAAGACACTGACACTCGATACTTGGCCCTACCTCCCAGAGAACTGCTTCTCAGGCCTCCCATGGCTGTCCCACAGTAGTTTTGGCCCAAATCATTTCCTGCTACATTTCCTTTCCCCACTGCCGTGTAGAGAAGTGTGATGAGGCATGAAATAATAGAACTGTGAGCCAAATAACACACTCTATTTGAAAGGAATGAT
This sequence comes from Rhinopithecus roxellana, assembly GCF_007565055.1. NCBI lineage: Eukaryota > Metazoa > Chordata > Mammalia > Primates > Cercopithecidae > Rhinopithecus > Rhinopithecus roxellana. The sequence continues at coordinate 126,247,264 of NC_044554.1, read as the reverse complement.
CTGGTATCCTTCAATAAAAAATAATTGTGCTTGTAATATCAAATGTGTGGCTACAGACTTGCAAAAAACCCAAAAGACCACGGGATGGAATGGTGTAGTCTATAGAGTGGTAGAGAAGAGAGACCAGAGATCAGAAGTACCGGGGAAGAGAATCCTAATTAGAAGATGTGGCTCCAGTGTTCTTGAAGGCACTCAGCTATAGTCAAGGCCTGTCCATAACACAAAAGGGTGAGGTGAGGTTAGTGATACATATAATTTCTGCTTATAGTAAGCCTATAAAATCAATTAGCCTAATTGACTAATAATTAGTTTGTATTATTAAGGATAGTTAGAAACCAGTCTCATATATTGTAGTATATCATTATTAACAGAAATATTTGTAAGCTAAGGTTACCATGTATATGAATGTACTATTTGTTCTAAATATTCTTGGCAGGTAACTCAACTGGAAAGCAGTCATTCTCTTCTCTAGCATGTGCACTCATGTGCACACACAGAGCACTCAAGGAAGGACTGAAAAGAGAAAGACGAGTAAGGAAAAACAACTAAGGAAAAAGTAAGGCAGAATTGGAAATCGAAACAAAATTACATCTGAAATGATGTGATTAACAAAGTAGCCAAAGAAGGGCACTCAAATATCAAAGCAATACAGGAACAGAGACATTTTCCAAAACTCCAAGTAGAATAAGGGAATCATTTCACTGTACGATTACAATATACACGCAACTAGTGTATAACAGAAATTACTTGAAACATATACAGAATGAAGGAAAGAATTCTGGTTTTGAATACTGAGAATTCAAGGAGAGTAAAATTATTTCCTCCAATGGCTGAAAATCATATACATACACACACACACACACACACACACACACACACACACACATGTATTTTTTGTATATATATATTCTGTGAGCATATAGGTAAAATTCCTTTTATCTGTTTCATCTCAAGAGCCTGAAATAATTTAATCTTCTTGCAAAGTTTTTTAAAAAGAGACTGTAAATGTTTACATTATTAAGCATGTATTTAATGGAGAAAAAAAGAACAAGAACAAAAATTTCGGCTGAGGCATTTTTGCCAAGAAAAGATCTCCAGAGTGAATTTTGTGATGGCTTGGAAAAAATAGAATAAGGTAGGTTCTGTGTAGAATAATACTGTTTGGAAAATTATAACTGGATTTTAAATCCATTTTATGATAGTAACAAGTCACTTCAAGTTTTTCCTTACATGGTGTTAATTAAGCTACATAAAATCAGGTTCATAAAATAAACTTTTCTTCTTTCACAATAGAAGAATCTAGCAGTTATCACTTTAACCAAGTGATCAAATATAGGCTCCCCAGTAATGGAACACATTGTCATGATATGAGTCTTGATGTGATGGTATTGGAAGTATATAACATAATCTATATTGTATTTTCCCAAAAATGTTTAACCTAAACATTAGCACGAGAAAACAATCAAATCCAGATTGTGGAACATTCTCTGAAACAGATTGCTCTAACCCTTCAAAAATGTTAATGCCGTGAAAGATACACAGGAGAGGGAAATATTCTAGATGAAAGGAAGCTAAAAAGACATGACAACCACATGCAATGTGATATGGATTGGATGTTTGTTCCCTCTAAATCTCATATTAAACTATAATCCCCCATGTTAGAGGCGGGGCCTAGTGGGAGGTGTTGGATCATAGCGGCGAATCCCTCATTAATGCCTTAGTGCCATTCTCATGATAATGAATAAGTTCTCTGAATTTGTGTGAGACCTGGTTGTTTAAAAGAATATTTCTCTCTCTCTCTGTCTCTCTCTGTCTGTCTCCCCTTCTCTCTCTGTCTGTCTCCCTCTCTCTCTCCTGCTCCTGCCATGTGATGTGCTGGCTCTCTCTTCACCTTCTGCCAGCATTGTAAGCTTCCTGAGCCCCTCACCAGAAGCAGTTGCTGACACTTGGCTTTGTATATAGCCTGTAGAACCATGAAGCAATTCTAGTATATGGGTTTTCATTGTACTATTCTTTCGACTTCTCAGCATGTTTAAGACTGTTTAAGGACACTGGGTTACTAAATAGTAAATGAGGACTATTTCTCTCTTGTTTTGCGGGGGAAGGGGAAGTTTCCTGTGAAGACCAGAAAACCTGCTAGACAAATTCCAAAAGAGCTGTAACACTCTGTGTTTCAGGTAATAAGTGAAGAAGGGACAATACGCTATCTCTGTTTTGCAATTTCTACTATACCCTCATGGATCTAAGTGCTGAGCATCGCTGGTTAAAAAATAAAAGATAATCAGATACTATATGCCTTTTAAAAGAATACACCATTACTATGAAGTAGTCTTGCCAAAAAATCAAACCTAAAATTGACCAAAGACCTAGGTCAGTCATTTGCAAACATGAGTGGGATTAGGACAACCCAAAAGGCTTGTTAAATCAGATTGCTGGACTGCAAGTCCAGAGTTTCTGATTAAATAGGTTTAGGATAAAGTCCAATCATTTTCATTTCTAACAAGTGGGAGTGCTGAGGCTACACTCCATGATCACCTTTTAAAAGCAAATTTTCTAGATTAACCTGCTAATTTACAGAAACTGCAAAGGACAGAGAAAGATGTTAAATAATACCATGGGGATGCTATCAACAGAACCTGACCATGGGCAAGTCTAAAAGAAAAAAACCACTCTGTGTGTCTTAAATAAATAAACTGCAATTTAAATAAAGATGAAGGGGGAATATATAGGTTAAAAGAGATTTAGGCCAGGCCCCGTGGCTCATACCTATAATCCCAGCACTTTGGGAGGCCAAAGCAGGCAGACTGTTTGAGTCCAGGAGTTTGAGAGCAGCAAAAAATACAAAAATTAGCCAGGCGTGGTGGTGCACACCTGTAGTCCCAGCTACTGGGGAGGCTGAGGCAGGAGAATCACTTGAGTCTAGGAGGCAGAGGTTGCAATGAGCTGGGATTGTGCCACTGCACTCCAGCCTGGGTGACAGAGACCTTGTCTCAAAAAAAGAAAACATCCTTTTATGTTGGTGCCAGCATCTCTTCCAGGCATATTCATAGTACACATGTGATGATTTCTTCATTATTTTGACATTTGAGATGTCAAAATACTAAACCACCAAACACACACATAATCAATATAAGTTATATTTTAATCACAAGCAAAAATATCAAAAATGATTTCATTTAATTGTGAAAATATCATATATAAAGAGTACATTATAATAATAGCAGCATTGGAGCCAGGTGCATAATGTCATGTGAAATCGTGTCCAGCTCATGAAATAAAAATCCACAATCCTAGGGGGCAGAAAAGAATGTATTATCAACATGTAGCTTAAAGAATAACAATAAAATGAAGACCTGTGCATCCATCACCCAGCTTAAGAAATATAATATTATCAGTACCCCTAGAAGGTCCTGAGGGCTCCGTATAAATCACCTCCCCATCACTGGCCCTGGAAGTAACTACTATGCTGAAATTTGAGCTAACTATTCCTTTGCAGAACTGCACGCTTTTACTGCCTAACACTATAGTTTTATCTGTTTAGATACTTATATAAATAGAATAATACCATATGCATTTTTCTATGTATTACTTATTGTTGCTGTTGTACAACCTTATATTTTTGAGATTCAGCCATATGAATATATGCAGCAGTAATCCTTCTATATTCACTGCCACATAGTATTCATTTGAACAGATATTCCAAGATTTATCAGTTTTTGTGTTGACGGATGTTTCATCTCTTCCTTTCCAAATTTTCAACTGTCTTTGATTGCGCTATTACCACCATTACAAAGTTACACTAGAATAGTGATGGAGATCAGTTCTTCCTGACTTCAGTGGAATGTTTCCCATTAATCATGATGCTAGCTTTTGGGCTGAAATATACGTTTATATCATGGTTTAAAAAAAAGTATTCATATATTGCTATTTAATTGAGTGTTTTTGTCAAAAATGATTGCTGGGTTTTGGCAGGTGCCTGTTCAGCATTTATGGAGATGATGGTGTGATTTTTCTCATTAGTTCTTCCAATTTAATAATTTTTTAATATGGAAGTGTCATTGATTCATGAAATGAATTCCCCTTGCTAATGACACTTGAATCTTAAAATTTGTTCCTAGAACTTATTTAGGAGTTTAGTATCAAATTGATCTGTAGGTCTTTTCTTTAAAACAATATGTCAGAATTTGGAATCAATGTCATCTTCATGTCATAAAAATAATTTGGAATAGTACTTTTTTAAATGCTGTGGGCTGTCTAAATAGCACTAATATTGTCTTCCCTTTAAAGACTTAGTATAACTTTCCATAGAAACAAATGGGCCTAAAGCTTTTCTTTATTAATTTTCTCTATTTCTTCTAAGGAGATCATTTTGTTTAGATTTGTCTACGTATTTTCTGATTTCAGTGTGGATATGTTATGTTTTCTTAGCTAAAAGTTATTGTTGGCCAGATGCCATGGCTATGCCTGTGATTCTAACACTTTGCGAGGCCAAGGCGGGAGGATCACTTGAGCTAGGAGTTGTAGACAAGCCTGGGCAACGTAAAAAATCCGGTCTCTATGGAAAATACAAAAATTAGCCAGACACGGTAGCTGGTCCCTGTGGTCTCAGCTACTTGGGAGGCTGAGGTGGGAGGATTGCCTGAGCCCAGGAGGCAGAGGGTGCAGTGAGCCGAGATTGAGCCACTGCACTCCAGCATGGGTAACAGAGCCAGACCCTGTCTCAAGAAAAGAATAAACAAAAGTTACTCTTCTCTTTCAGATTTCTAAATATATTTTCACAAAGCTGAGTGAAGTTCTCATGATTCTTTTAATTTCCTGTTTCTGTGTTTACTTCCCTATTATCATTTCTTCTTTTATTTATTTGGGGGTTTTGTTCCTTTTTTGATTACTTGACTTAGTGTTTTATCTATTTTATTGCTGTTTTAAGGAACTTTTATATTTAGTTATTAGTATTATATTTCTACGTTCTAAATCACTAATTATTTTGTTATTAAATTCTTCCATTTGCTTTGCTTGATTTTTATCTTTTTCATCCAGATGCTAAAACTTGATTAGTTTTTCACTTTTTGAATTCTAAGAAAATTATTTAAAGTTATTGAATTTTCCTCTAAATGTTGCTTTAGTTCTATCCCATATATATGGATATTTACTATTCCCATTTATTGTTCTTTTATAGAAGTTCTATGATACTAGTTGGTGTTTCTTTGTTAACCAAGTTGTTTAAAAGTGAACTTAAATTTTTTCATGAATAAATTTGTACTTTATAATTTTAGTCATTGTTTTACATAATGTTGGTTGTATTATTTCTACATTTTGGAGTTTATTGAGTTTTTTAACTATCTCAAAAAATAATAGCAAAAATAAAAATAAATTAAAATTTTAACTTATTTTAAATATAAATTATTTTTAATATAAATTAATTTAATTTTATTTTATTAATTTAATTTTATTAAAAATAAAAATAAATTTATTTTTAATATAATTAAATTTAAATTAAATTTTAATTTAAAATAAAAATAAATTAAATAAATAAAAAATTTAAAATAATAAGAAATAGAATTGCCTTGATAAATATGACATAATCTACATTTACCATTCCAGAGTCATTACTTTTCCCAATACCATATACATTAGCACCCAAAAAATGAATTATTTACAAATAAATCTAACAGAATATGTACAAGATATAGCTGGGAGAACTACAAAATTCTGATGAAAGAAATTAAACAAGAACTAAATAATCGCAAAGATATTCCATGTTCATGGATAGGAAGACTCAGTATTACTAAAATATCAGTTCTTTCCCATTTGATCTACAGAGTCAATACAATTTCAATTAAAATCCTAACAAGTTATTTTGTGGATATTAACAAACTAAATAATTACTACTAATAACAAACTAAATGATTACTAAAATATCAGCTCTTTTCCATTCAATCTACAGATTCAATGCAATCTCAATTAAAATCCTAACAAGTTATTTTGTGGATATTAACAAATTAACTCTAAAGTTTATGTAGAGCAGCAAAAGACCAAATAGACACAAAATTGAAGAGCAGCAAAGTTGAAAGACTGACACTATCTGACTTCAACACTTACTGTAAAGCTACAGTAATCAAGACAGTGTAGTATTGACAAAATAATAAATAAAATGGAAAAGAATAGAAAGCCCAGAAGAAAAACCCACTTAACTATAGTCAACTGATCTTGGACAAAGGAGTAAAAGCAGTGTAAGGCAGCAAAGATAGTCTTTTAACAAATGATGCTGGAACAAATGCACATATACATGAAAAACTGAATCTAGATATAGCCTTCACAAGAATTAACTCAAAATGGATCACAGATATGAATGTAAAATGTAAAACTATAAGACTCCTGGAAGATAACCTAGGAGAAAAATCTAAATTTTCTTGGATTTGGTGATGACTTTTTTGATGCAACACCGAAAGCATGATCCATAAAAGAAAGAATAGAGAAGCTGAATTTTATTAAAATTTTTTAAAATTTCTGCTTGCAAAGACACTGTCAAGAGAATGAAAAGACAAGTTATAGTAAACAAAATATTTGCAAAAGACCTATAAAGGACTGTTATCTAAAACACACGAAGAACTCTTAAAATTCAGCAGTAATAACAAAAGCAAATGGATTAAAAAATGGGTTAAAGACCTTAACAGACCCTTCATCTCACCAAAGATGAAATACAGATGGCAAATAAGTATATGAAAATATTTTCCAAACCATGTCATCAAGGAAATACAAATTACGACAACAATGAGATACCACTACACACCTATTAGAATGGTCAAAATTCAAAACACTGATAACCAAATACTGGTGATGATATGGAGCAACAGGAACTCTTATTCATTGCTGGTTAGAATGCAAGATGGTTAGGCTGGGCACAGTGGCTCACACCTGTAATCCTAGCACTTTGGGAGGCCAAGGCAGGCAGATTGCCTGAGCTCAGGAGTTCAAGACCAGCCTGGGCAGCACAGTGAAACCCTGTCTCTACTAACATACAAAAAATTAGCTGGGCAGGGTGGCGTGTGCCTGTAATCCCAGCTACTTGGGAGGTTGAGGCAGGAGATTCACTTGAACCCTGGAGGTAGAGGTTGCAGTGAGCCAAGATCGCACCACTGTACTCCAGTGTGGTGACAGAGTGAGACTCCATCTCAAAAAAAAAAAAAAAAAAAAAAAAATAAGAGGAAGAGTAAGACTCTGTCTCCAAAAAATAAATAAATAAAATGAAGAATGCAAGATGGTTATGGACACTTTGGAAGACAGGTTGTTATAAAACTAAACACCCTGTGGTTTATCATATGATCCAGCAATCACACTCAATGGTATTTACCCAAGGAGTTGAAAACATATGTCCATGCAAAAACCTGCACACAGATGTTTAGAGCTGCTTTATTCATAATGGTAAAAACTTGAAAGCAACCAAGATGCCCTTCAGTAGGTGAAAGAATAAATAAACTATGGTATATTTAGACAATGGACTATTATTCAGTGCTAAAAAGAAATGAGCTATTGAGCCTTGAAAAGACACAGAAGAAACTTAAATGCGTATTTCTAAGTGAAAGAAGTCGATTTGTGAAGCCTACATACTATATAATTCCAATTATATGTCATTCTCAAAAATGCAAAATTATGAAGACAATTAAAAGATGAGTGATTGTCACAGGCCAGGAGGATAGGGAGAGATGAACAGGTGGGCACAGAGAATTTTTAGGACAGTGAAAATACTCTGTACAATGCAATAATGGTGGATACATGTCATTATTAATATGTACAAACCCATAGAATATATAATATCAAGAATGAACTCTAATGTAAACTATTGACTTTGGGTGATAATGATATTAATGTAGGCTCATCAGTTGTAACAAGTGTACCACTCTGGTGGGAATATTATAACAGGGATGTTATGCATGTATGAGAGGCAGGGAGTAAACGGGAAATCTCTGTACTTTCCTCTCAATTTTGTTTTGAATCCTAAACTGCTCAAAAGATAAAATATATTAAATAAAAATAGAAATAATTATTTAAATGAAGCGACTATCACTATGGATACCTTGTATAGCCTTACAGAGATAATGTACGCATTTAGGTATAAGCCATTTGTTTCCAGATGGGAACATGGTGTTTGCAGTATGGTAAACACTTGGTGAAATATTTTAGAGATTATTTTGAAATCACTTTTGCAGAAATTATAACTGAGGAAATTATAACACTAAAAGAAATCTGACATGGCTGACTCCATCTTGTCTCAAGCCTCACAGGTTGCCTGTCTTTGCTCATTGCTGGGCATGAGCCAACCTAACTTTAGGAGAAATTTAGTTTATAGTTTAAATAATAGCCCTTCCCCCAAACTAAACTGCTTGTAAAACTAACAAAAAGTCACCAAGTTAGCATGAGAAGGCCTGAATTCTAAACCATTACCAGCCATTATTTGGAGATTATAAGATTTGCAACTTCCCCAATTACTCTGGGAGATAGCATCACTATTGCAGATCCTAAGACTGGCCTTTCGAGATGTCTTTTCAGGTTTTTGCATTTCTGACTACTGGAAAACCCCACATGGACCTGCCAACCAGCCCTGTGGCTTCCACCCAGGAACTGACTCAGCACAAGAGAACAGCTTCCACTCTGTATGATTTCATCTCAGTGGCAACCAATCAACACTCCCAACTCACTGACTCCCTACCTACCACATTATCACAAAACTCTGATCCCCAGTTTCTCAGGGAGATCATTTGCATAATAATAAAGCTCTAGTCTCCTGTACAGACCCTCTGCGTGAATTAAACTCTTTCTCTATTGCAATTGCGCTGTCTTGATAAATCGGCTGTGTCTGGGCAATGGGCACAGAGACCCTGTTGGGGGGTTACAAACTGGAGAACCTGTTGGACAGTTACAATTTTCCATTAGTACATAAATCTTTTTAACATTTGCATTTTATTGTTTTGTATGAATGCACCTTAATTTAATTTGTCTATTCCCTGCTCCATTTATGTGTATAGAAGTAATTTTCAGTGTTTTGTTAATATAAATAATGTTTAAATGTGCATCTACTTTTGCACACTTATGTAATTATATCTGTAGGAGAAATTCTTAGAAGTGAAGAATATGTTTCCATGAATTTACATATACCAATGATGTATAAGTCAGGCTTACCAACTTCAAGACATTATCCACAGTATATATCCTCACATAAATGGCTATAAGTAAGAAGCGATAAATGTTGAATGAACTTTGTCCTTGTGAAAAAACCCATCTCTATTTTTTATTTACCACTTTTTAGGGTGACTTTAACCATTTGACATTACCACATAATGATTTATTCACAATTTCCTAAGCAATTTAATTAAATTTTAGGGTTTATAGATATTTCATAGACTTTCAAATAGGAGGGCAAATGGCTGTTAAAAATAGCTAGAAAAAATAGTATCAACAGGAATTTGTGAGCAAAAAGAGTAGTTTGAAAAATTATACTTTCCAACTTTTCTTCTATTTAGTACAAGGCATATCTTATACACAGTACCTTATCGTGTGTTAAAATGTTTTATGAGTCCTTTGTGAAATACCAAAAGTTACTAAATATATGACTTATTTTTGCAAATCAAATGTTTCTTTAAAATTCAAAAAATTTTCAATGAGGTTCAATTAGGCGGAGAAGTGGTTCAGAACTCATTTTAAAACTTGCATGATAATTAGGGAACATCAAAGAGTATTCTTATACTCTAAACTATAAACAACCAACTGTTAATGATTTCATAAATTCTAAACATTATCCTACAGTACAGAGAACTGAAGCTTATTTTTAAAGGCGAGTGTATATTAAGCTAATGATTGACTCAATTCCTCTTCTCAACAAATAGTTTCATCAGAAACTGCATCTATCCCTGCAAGGGTCAAAGTTCATGGAATTTTGGAGCTAGGAGAGACCTTAGGTATCTTCCTATCCAGCAGATGAAGAAACCAATTTGGCCAATGTCATATTTGGTTACCAATAGACTGAATGGGGACACAGTTTTCCTGACTCTCCACCTGGGCATTCTCTGCTATATATTGCTGTATCTGTATTAACATATGTAAAAGCACTCGCAACACCATCTAATAATTTTAGCATAGCATATTTTTCAATTGATATTTTAAAAATCTTTTATGTTGGCCGGGCGTGGTGTCTCATGCCTGTAATCCCAGCACTTTGGGAGGCCGAGGCGGGTGGATCACAAGGTCAGGAGTTCAAGAGCAGCCTGGCCAACATAGTAAAACCCTGTCTCTACTAAAAATACAAAAAATTAGCTAGGCGTGGTGGTGGGCACCTATAATCCCAGCTTTTCTGGAGGCTGAGGCAGGAGAACTGTTTGAACCTGGGAGGCGGAAGTTGCAGTGAGCCAAGATCGCATCACTGCACTCCAGCCTGGGCAACAGAGCAAGACTCCATCTCAAGAAAAAAAAAAATCTTGTATGTTGAGAATTTCTGTGATAAGTAATAGGGATACATCAATGGGGACGAAAGTTTCTCTCATTCAGGAGTCCATATTCTGGTGGGAAAACCATATTGCCATACTTAGACAATGTTCCAGGGCAAAAATGGGACTGTCTGCTAGGATTGATTAGTCTTTCTCCTTGGCTTGTTGAGAGTGGTGGCATGTCCCATATATGTCATCACTGCCCTAAGGTCTATCACAATTGTCAACCTAAAGGAAAAAAAAAATCTGACCAGGAGCAGTGGCTCACACCTGTAATCCCAACACTTTGGGAGGCCAAGGTGGGCAGACCACCTGAGGTTAAAAGTTCAAGACCAGACTGGCCAACATCGCAAAACTCTGTTGAGAGACAGGACTAGCTGGATTTCCTAGGCCGACTAAGAATTCCTAAGCCTAGCTGGAAAAGGTGATCACACCTACCTTTGAACATGGGGCTTGTAACTCAACTCACACCCAACCAATCAGGTAGTAAAGAGGGCTCACTAAAATGCAAATTAGGCTAAAGCAGGAGGTAAAGAAATAGTCAAATTATATATCACCTGAGAGTGCAGGGGGAGGGACAATGATCGGGATATAAACTCAGGCATTCGAGCAGGGAGTGGGGAAACCCCTTTGGGTCCCCTTCCATTGTATGGGAGCTCTGTTTTCACTCTATTAAATCTTGCAACTGCACACTCTTCTGGTCCGTGTTTGTTATGGGTCAAGCTGAGCTTTCGCTCACCATCCACCGCTCTTGTTTGCCGCCATCGCAGACCCGCGGCTGACTTCCACCCCTCTGAATCCAGCAGGGTGTCTGCTGTGTTTCTGATCCAGCGAGGCGCCCATTGCCACTCCCAATAGGGCTAAAGGCTCGCCATTGTTCCTGCATGGCTAAGTGCCCGAGTTCGTCCCAGTCGAGTTGAACAGTGGTCTCTGGGTTCCACGGTTCTCTTCCATGACCCATGGCTTCTAACAGAGCTATAACACTCACCGCATGGCCCAAGGTTCCAATTCTTGGAATCTGTGAGGCCAAGAACCCCAGGCAAGAGAACAAAAGGCTTGCCACCATCTTGGGAGCTGCCCACCCCATCTTGGGAGCTCTAAGAACAAAGACCCGCCCATAACACCATCTCTACTAAAAATAAAAAATTAGCCAACCCTGGTGGTGGGCACCTGTAATCCAGCTACTTGGGAGGCTGAGGCAGGAGGATCGCTTGAGTTCAGGAGTTAGAGACCAGCCTGGGCAACATGGCAAAACTCTGTCCCTACTAAAAATACAAAAATTAGCTAGGTGTCATCTTATGCCTGTAGTCCCAGCTTCTGGAGATTGAGGTGGGAGAGAATCTCCTGAGCCTGAGAGGTGGACGTTGCAGTGGCGCAGTTGCAGTGGCACAGCTGCAGTGAGCACTGATGGTGCCACTGCACTCCAGCCTGGGTGACCAAGTGAGACCCTGCCTCAATATAAATACATACATACATACATACATACATACATACATACATACATACAAGCAAAGAAGAGGCAGTTCCTAAGTTATTCACCAAGAATTTACATTAAAATAACATAAGCTGTTGATTGGTTACACATTGTTTGTGATATTCTTTGTATCACATATTCCAGGAACATAAAGATAATGCATGATGCAGCTAGTCAGAAACAAAATGCCTTTAAATAATTGCCCCAGACACAGGTTGGGACAGGGGCGTGACTGAAGTCCCACACCCAGGTCTCCCCAGGGCTGATACATTTTGCATACCTCACATATCTCTCTCTGCTCTGAGTTATTTTTCTTTTCTCACATTTAAATTACAATGCCAATTTTTTACAGTTTTTTTGCCCTTTATAAGTTTTGTTTTGTTTTATTTTGTTTGAGACAGAGTCTTGTTCTGTCACCCAGGCTAGAGAGTACAGTGGTGTCATCTCGGCTCACTGCAACCTCCGCCTCCCGGGTTCAAACTATTCTTGAGCCTCAGCCTCCTGAGTAGCTGGGATTATAGGCACGCACCACCGTGCCTGGCTAATTTTTGTATCTTTAATAGAGATGGGGTTTGACCATGTTGGCCAGGCGGGTCTCAAACTCCTGACCTCATAATTCGCCCTCCTCAGCCTCCCAAAGTGCTGGGATTACAGGCGTGAGCCACTGCACCGCCCTGTAAGTTTTTAAAGCATGTATCCATTACTGTACCTGATCCTTGCAGTAACTAGCGAGGCTATATTATCATCTCCATTTTCCAGTTCTGGAACCCATAGCTCAAAAGGGTGACTTCCCCAATGCTTTGCAGCCAGGAAGTTGTAGAACTGGAATCCCAGACTTCTGCCTTGAGTCCAGTGAGTTTGTGATAATATTAATCAACTTGAATCTCTCAAGTTCCAAATATTTAGTTTTCTGGGAATTCTGAGGTCACTTTAGAAGGAGATCCTTCTGTGGAGGTTTGGGTAACCTAAATATCCAAATTATAGCATGCTTTCTTGGAAAAGGAAGATAGTAGCGCCCAAAAATTCCATGGAAGTGCTTGCGGCTGTTAGTGAACTGTGAGGATGGCATTTTGCTAGAAGCATGAAACCACAGTCCTCAGTTTGTTTGTTCCATTCCTTGTCATGGGGATAAGGAAACTTGAACATAAAATATTGAAATTAAATGAGTCTGGAAAGAAGCATACCAAAATATTACCAGTCTCTGGGTGACTGAATTACAAATTAATTTTATTTTCATTTTCTGCATTTTTCACATTTCCTACAATAATTGTGTTACTTTTATAATAAGAAATTATGCAATTCATCTGTATCTGTATATAATTCTCAGCCTATTCAAAGGAAAGAAGTTCAAACTTTCTTAAGCTTGATACTTGGACAGATAGATACTTGGAACTGCCTCTGATGAATGAGCGCTCTTTAAAAAAAAATTAGCGTGAGTTGGCTACAGAATTCCTTCAGGCATTTGTTCATTCTTTTAACAAATAGTTATTGAGCACCCACTGTGTGCCAGGCAGTTTTAGGCACTTGGAACACAGCACTGAACAGAACAGATAAAAATTCTTGCCTCTGGACCTTTCATCCTAAAGGTGGAGACAGACCAAAGTGAAATAAAATTTAAAATCACAGTATCTATAATATAGTATGTTAAATAATGCTAAATGATTAGAAGAAAAATAAAGCAAGGAGGAATAGAGTGCTTGGAGGGTGGGGCATTTTGCATAGGGTATTCAGGGAATACCTCAATGACGAGGTGACCTGAAAGAGGTGAGATGTGAGCCCTGTGGGTTTCTGAAGGAAGAGAACTCCAGGTAGCGAGAACAGCAAATGCAAAGGCGTTAGGCAGGAATGTGCCTAGCATGTTCTAGATACAGCAAAGTGACCAAGTCTGGAGGACTGTGCGCAGCAGAAAGAGTAGGAGTTGCCACCAGCAGGCAAATAACATGATCTGACTTATGTTTCTGGATCATTTTGGCTACTGTGGTAGGGACAGATTAAAGATAAGCAAATAAGATGGTGCAGGGACTCCTTTGTAGGGGCCTGTGGGCCCTAAGCATGGAAATAAAGGGAAAACTTGAGTTCTTTGAGGGGAAATGGCAGACACTTAGCTAGCCCTGGAAGTAAAGAAGCAATTTGATGAGCAAGGAGATAATAGTAACCTAAAACAATAGCCAAGAAAGTTAGAGTCAGAAGAATTTTTATTCTCCTATAGAATAAAGATAATATCTTTTTTTTTCTTACTTTCTTTCTTTTTTTTTTTTTTTAGAGACGAGGTCTCCCTGTGTTTCCCAGACTAGTCTTGAACTCCCGCATCCAACCCCTTGGCCTCCAAAGGTGCTGGGATTTCAGGGGTGAGCCACTACGTCTGGCCAAGATAATATCTTAAAAGATGTCCTGAGTTGTTCCTCAGAAACCTGGACCCCCACTGATATGGCCTGGTTCTGTGTCCCCACCCAAATCTCATCTCAAATTGTAATCCCCACACATTGAGGGAGAGGGGTGATTGGACCATGGGGGTGGTTCCCCCGTGCTATTCTTGTGATAGTGAGTGAATTCTCACAAGATCTGATGGCTCTATAAGTGTTTGGTAGTTCTTCCTTCATACTTCTCTCTCCTGCCACCTTGTGAAGAAGGTACATGCTTCCCCTTAGACTTCCACCATGATTGCAGATTTCCTGAGGCATCGCCAGTCATGTGAAAGTGTGAGTCAGTTAAGCCTCTTTTCTTTTAAATCACTCAGTCTCCGGCAGTTCTTTGTAGCGGTGTGAAAATGGATGAATACACCCTTCAAATGGATTCGCTGGCAGGTATACCTCAGATGAGGGAGAACTGAAGGCTGAACTCTGACCATTTTTCTTTGTTACTACATTTCTTCCTGAGGGTCCTGGAGGGAATCAACCACTCTCCCCAGCCTGAGCTAGTATTCTTTTCTGCTGATCCCAAATTTTTTAACACAATTTCTCTTCCTTTACCCATTGTAAATCAGAAAAGTCTTTGAATCGGCCTATGACCTGTAAGCCTTCCCCCTTCAAGGTATCTCGCACTTTTACACCAAAACAAATGTATAAGCTCCATGTATTGATTTACAATTTTGCCTACAACTTCTGCTTTCTTGAATTTTACCTGTGCCTTTAAAACCTCTTACCTGTAAGCCAGGGAGAGATCAAGATTTGGGCATTAGCTGCCTAGTCCTCCTTGCTTGGTACCCTGCAAATAAACACCTTTTTTTGTACTGCTGCAAACTCAGTGTGGATATTTGGTCTTAGCGTGCCAGGCAAGTGGGGCCCAGTTTATTTCTATAACACAAAGGCAGAGGCAGGGGAAAAACAGTGGGATATTATATCTCTATCTATCTATCTATCTATCTATCTATCTATCTATCTATCTATCTATCTATCTATCATCTATCTACTATCTATCTATATGTATATTTGGGACAGGGTCTCAATAGGCTGTAGTGCAGTGGTGTGATCATGGCTCACTGCAGTCTCAACCTCCTGGGCTCAAGTGATCCTGCCACCTTAGCCTCCTGAGTAGCCCGGACTACAGGCATGTGCCACCACACCCAGCTAATTTTTGTATTTTTTGGTAGAGATGGGGTTTTACCATGTTGCCCAGGCTGGTCTTGAAGTCCTGAGTTCAAGCAGTCCTCGCACCTTGGCCTCCCAAAGTGCTGGGCTTATAGGTGTGAGCCACTGCACCCGGTCACCTCTGGGTATATTTTTTAAGGTGGGGCTGCTTATGGATTGAATGAGGGTTGTAATAGAAAGAGTCAGTAGTAACTCAAAAGTTTGTAACTGAGCAATTAAAAAATTGGGATTGTCATATTCTTAGGAAGACTATGAGAAAAACAAATTTGAGGTGGACAGAATTTGGAGCTCATTTTTGGACATGCTAAGTTGAGGTGCCTCTCCTCTATCAAAGTGGAAATGCTTGTTTGACACTTGCATATACTCAGAAGTTCAAGGGAGTAATTTGAGGTAAAGCTGGGACTTGTGAGTATGTAGATCCTATATAAATCCATGAGACCAGATGGGAGCTACAAGAGCAAGTGAGAATACATAAGAGCAGAAATTCAAGGTCGGCCCTGGGTCCCACCTACGTATTGTGATCAGGGAAATGAGGATAACCACCAGACAAGATTATCTTGGAGGCCAAGTGGCAAAAGAAGTTATGGTCTGTTGAGGGTAAGTCAAATGCAGCTGAGAATGACTATATTTGGGACCAATTATTTCCCAGAAAATTCTGAGTAGTGTTTGTTCCAAGGATTAACAGCCCATAACAACTGTGCCAGAAGAAAAGCATTTTAGAGGCCACAGTATAATGGAAAATGAAAGTTGGAAACATGAATTTGAGGGTCAGCTCCACCACTTATTGGCTGTGTGATCTGGGGAAAGTCAATTAAGCACATCAGTCCTAGATTCCTACATTGTAAGATGGAAGCAGTAGTAGCTGCCTCATTCATTTGATAGGAGGAATAATAGAAATAAATCTTTATCATTGTTTCTAACAAACAATGGACACTCAATAAATGTTAGCCTTCTCTTTGTCATTAAACAGAATAGTTCTTGGAGTCAATGTAATGGATCATTATGAGCATACTCTATATTTTAAGCTCTATGAATTCGTCCCTTGGTAACCCAATTCCCCATTTTCACATTTTCCTAATTACTCAGGTACCAAATATGTGTCCCTTGCTAAATTTTTAACTTGTCTTCTCAAACTAAAAAATCCCAGACTGAAGAATATTAATAGACTAACTGGTCCGTGTTCATCAAATTCTTTATGTCAAGAAAAGCTAAGGAGTTATTCCAGGTAAAGTTGAACAAAATGATGTGAAAACTAAATACAATATGTGATCCTGGATTGGATTCTGTACCGTTGACGGCAAAATGCTGTAAACACATAATGGGGACAATTGACAAAATTGGAATATAGAAAACTACATTTTGAAAAACTTTTTTTTTAAACATACATTGTATGTGTTCTTTTATATATATAAGAAACATTTCACAACAAAAACAGTAAACACAGTAAGAGATGTCCATATGTCTGTATTCATATGGAAATGTGTTGTTAAACAAAAAAAGAAGTTGCAGGCATTTGAATTGTGTGAACAACTTTGGTTAAAGAAATATCTCTCTCTCACACACACACACATACACACACACACACACACGTTATGTTTGGTCAATGTCTGAAAAGATACAAAATAAATTTGAACAGTGATTACCTCTGAAGATTCCAAATGTAATTTTCTTCTATAACTTTCTTGCCTGTTAGAAATGATTATTGCTTTTCTAATTTTAAATATATTTTAGGGTGGATAATAAAATAAACCTAAAATCTAAGAACCAAATGACACTGTTAGAATTCGTGAGCCAATAATGAGGGAGTAGGTTTTAAAGAGAGGAGTAGGGTAGTTTCTCCTGCTGCAAATAGAAAGATAAGGAAAACTGGATTTCTATAGTCTTTGTCTGTCACCGAAGACCTCATTGTTCAGGAAACAGAATTATGACTAAGCATGGACAATGCAACTGTAATTTGGTACCTCACTGGACTTCAGATATTTAGGTAAATTAGTCTTAAAATTTCCTGGACCTCTGCAAATCCAGAGTTTCCTCATGATTTCTGCTAATGTCTGGTCTTTGGTTCCTGTTTTTCTCTGCATCTCCATCATCAGAAACCACCTTGTTTCTGCCTAGAGTCACTCTGCTTCTTTCCACAAGGAATCTCAACACACTCATGGTTTAGAATTGAGTAACTTAAGAAAAGAATCACAGACTAGTGGAAATACCTTCACTAAGCACTGTCAAACCCTCCACTGTTTCCCCCCTCACATTCCACTGCCATCCAAAAATGTACCCTACCGCCCTGTGATCTTGCAGTTACGCGCACTTCCTCAGATGTGTAGTCAAATTCTCTCTGCAATTTTGTCTCTCTATTAGACCAGCTGGGCTAGACCAACTTCCCTGCCCCAGGACTCCCCACTTTCCTTGGCATTTTGATAAAAAGTTCTCATCAATAAAAGCTGAAGATGATAAAATGCTCATCATAAATGATGTAAAGTGATAAAAAGATGAATAAAGTGCTCACCAAAAAATCCTCCCTACCCTTGGAATTTTTTTTTTTTTTTTTTTTTTTTTTAGAGACAAGGTCTTGCTCTGCTGGTCAGGCTGGAGTGCAATAGTGTGATTATAGTTCAAGTCTGCCAGGATTATAGGCATAAGCCACTGCACTGCCCTGCCGTTGGAATTCTGATGAATAAAGTGCTCATCAATAAAACTTTTCTTTACAAACCAAAATCATAGTTTTTGGTTTTTCCAGATATGAAGTTCTCACTGTGTTGCCCAGGCTGGTCTCAAACTCTTGGGCTCAAGCAATCCACCCACCTTGGCCTCCCAAAGTGCGAGGATTGCAGGTGTGAGCCACTGTGCCAGGCCGGACAAAATCATGATTTTTAAATGAAACATTCAATCAGGCATTTTTGTGGCAGAAAACGGAACTGATTCATGGAAGCCATGTTTTAAGAATTGAGTTTGGGGTTACTTTCTCATGGAAAATTTTATAACTCACCCTCTTCTGCAAGCTGATCGTCTTAGGACACATGTATTAGTTGAAATCACTCAAATAAGTATGGTGGTTTAAAAGGTCTATGAAATACAGAAGAACAGCAACAATAAATAACAGTGGTTAGAGATGAAGGTTAGAGAGCCCAGCTGCCAGGATTCAGTCCTGGATTCCCTAATTAATAATAGTTCTGTCACTCGGGGGCTTGCTAGATAAGAAGGGGAAAAGAATTACACATATGTCTTTGAGGATTGTGTAGAATATAGTTTATTTTCATATAAAAGAGAGTATGTAAGGAAATAAGGGAAGTTTATAAGGATATCAATCAACGAAGATTAATATGTCTTCAAGCGAATTGCTGCCCTCACTTCTCATTCTTAAGTATTCCACATCTTTTTTCATTCTTTTCCCAGTCATTGACCAAAACATTTGCATGTTTCTCACCAGACCAAAACCAAAAGTCATAAATATCTTTGAGGACCTGTCTCAGTAAGAGTCTTGCAGCTAATTAAAATACAAGATAAAAGATAATATCAACTGAGCGTGGTGGCTCACGCCTGTAATCCCAACACTCTGGGAGACCGAAGTGGGTGGATTACTTGAGATCAGGAGTTCAAGACCAGCCTGGCCAAAATGGTGAAATCCCGTCTCTAGTAAAAATACAAAAATTAGCCTGGCATGGTGGCAGGTGCCTGTAATCCCAGCTACTCAGGAGGCTGAGGCAGCAGAATTGTCAGAACCTGGGAGGTGGAGGTTGCTGTGAGCCAAGATTGTGCTACAGTAGTCCAGAGTGGGCAACAGAGTGAGACTCCATCTAAGAAAGAAAGAAAGAAAGAAAGAAAGAAAGAAAGAAAGAAAGAAAGAAAGAAAGAAAGAAAGAAAGAAAGAAAGAAAGAAAGAAAGAAAGAAAGAAAGAAAGAAAGAAAGAAAGAAAGAAAGAAGGAAAAGAAAAGATATTATTCACCTCCAAGTTGACATCTGCCCTATCCATCGAATCTAGGGAACTTCTTGCCATTTGTAATAGGTAGAATAATAGGTAGAATGTCTCCCCAAAGATGTTCTCATCTAAATCCCTGAAACCTGTAAGTCTGTTACTTTACACAGCAAAGGGATTTTGCAGATATGATGAGATTAAGTATCTTGAGATAATGGCTTGATTATTCTGGATAATCCAAGTGAGCCCAGTGGAATCATAAGGGTCCTTATAAGTGATGGCAGGAGAGTAGGAGTCAAAGAGAGATTTGAGAATGCTATACCGCTGGGTTTAAAGATAGAAGAAGGAACTTTGCGCCAAGGACCGCAAGTGGCCTCTAGAAGCTGAAAAAGCAAGGAAACAAATTATCTCCTACGGAAAGGTTCTCTGCCTATTGATAAATCTGGTGAGAGAGAACCCTTGCACAAGTTAGGCAAAGGAGATTTATTACTCACAGATAGGCAGCAAGGGTAAACAGAGGCCAAAGATCCATGACAAACTGGTCCCCCAAGACTCAGGAAAGCTGCCTAAGGCAGATTGTCTTGTCTGCACGTGCTGCCTGTTGTACTGCAGCTGAGGGACTCCAGTGGCACCCCAACCTGGATTTATATACCCTGGGTGCCACTCAACTCACTAAGCTCAAGCATCGTAGAACATCCTGTTGTAGCAGGAATGAGGACACACCCAGGTCGTTCTGGATGTTTCTTCCTTATCTCAGGATGTTGTATTCTCAGCACAGTCTGCTTGAGAATTGCAATTGGAGGAATTGTTGATTAGGCCAGGGTCATCTGGGGACCTGTCCTCCTGTACACTGGAGCCCCCCAGAAGGAACAGAACACTGCCTACATCTTCATTTTAGCCCAGCGAGATCCAATTTGAACACTTCAGATTTTCAGAACTGCAAGGCAATAAATCTGTGTTGTTTTAAGCCACTAAGATTTATTATAGCAACTGGAGGAAACTAATATATCAAGTCACCTGTGATTTTCTTCTCATGCTAATCACTGGCTGAAATGCTGTTGTTCAATTTATTCATTAGTTTTATGCTCACTACTGTATTCTATACTGCAGGCATACAAGTTCCACAAAATGAGGTGGATTCTCAGACTGAGCCCCTTGCCTGTGACACCCGATACTCAATAAATACGTGAATTTCTTTGTATTTACATGAGTGCATGAATTGCTAATAATGTTGCTGAAATATTTTTAGCATTAGTAAATGGCACCAGAGATCATGAACAAGTATTCATTCTGAGGTGTTCTCAGAACTCTACCCTGTGTCAGGCAACATGGGAGATGCTGGGCTCTGAGAGAGGTGTAAATGTAGTTCTTGACACCCAGGAGATCTTAATCCAATAATACAGAGTAACAATGTCACATTGATTATAATGTGACATTGTATTAGGCCACACTCACGTTGCTGTAAAGAAATACCTGACACTGGGTAATTTATAAAGAAAAGCGGTTTAATTGGTTCACGGTTCTGCAGGCTGTACAGGAAGCACAGGGCATCTGCTTCTGGGGAGGCCTCAAGAAGCTTCCAATCATGGCAGAAGGCAAAGGGGGAGCAGGCACATCACATGGGGGAAGTAGGAGCAATAGAAAGAAAGTGGGAGGGGCCACACATTTTTAAAGGATCAGATCTCACAAGAACCCACTCCCTAATTGCAAGGACAGAACCAAGAGGATGGTGTGAAACTATTCATGAGAAATCTGTCCCCATGATCCAGTCACCTCCCACCAGGCCCCACCGCCATCACTGGGGATTACAATTCAACATGTGATTTGGGCAGCGACACATATCCAAACTATATCAACTTCTGAGATTTTCTACATGTAAGATTGTTTTTGAGAAATTAAAATGCTAATTGAATAGCAATGTTTTGGAAGTCAGTGTTATAGAAGGGAGGCACTGTAGGCTCAGTGGTTAAGAGCAACAGCCTTGAACTCAGGAGCCTCAAAGTTGAGAATCCTGACTCTGCCACTACTTTGCCCCAGTGTGACCTGGGCTAGTGGTTTAATTCCTACAGACCTTATTTCCTAATCAGTAAAATGGGGCCAGGCGCAGTGGCTCATGTCTGTAATCCCATCACTTTGGGAGGCCAAAGAGGGTGGATCACCTGAGGTCAGGAGTTCAAGACCAACGTGGCTAACATGCCAAAACCCCATCTCTACCAAAAATACAGAAATTAGCCAGGCATGGTGGTGTGCACCTGTAATCCCAGTTACTTGAGAGGCTGAGGCAGGAGAATCACTTGAACCCGGGAGGCAGAGGTTGCCGTGAGCCATCACACCACTGCACTCCAGCCTGGGCGACAGAGCGAGACTTCATCTCAAAAATAAATATAAATAAATAAAATAAAATGGGGATAATGAGATTCATGCCACAAGATTGTGGTAATTCAATAATACAATGTAGACAAGAGAGTTTAATGTAATGCCCTGGCACAAAGTAATAGCTCAGTAAATGATAACATAAAGTCTGATTCATTCCTCAATATGCAGAGGCAATTTTTATGAAACTAAATGGTTTCCCAACTTTCCCTCACCAGGAACCACTGAAGCTGAGTTATCTTATTTTGAAGAGCCTCACTTCCCACATTCCCACTCCTTTACCCATTCTCAAATTCATAATTTCTGCTTAGTGTTGAAATGATGTGCCAAACCAGATTCTGTCAGCTAAGGTTTCCCTTTGCCTATTTTCCTTCAAATGATGGACCCCATCCAGAAAAAGGGTTTTGGAGGTTAGCTAGGAGCCTCTCCAACTAAAAACACAAATGTGGCTTTGAGGGCATCTTAAAAAGACAGAAATATAAGAACAAAATGATTCTTTCTTTGTGGTCAAAATGGATCAGCTACATTTGTCAGGACAATTTTGTTTGTCTATGTTCTTTTTTAAAAAAAAAACACTATACATTAGCCTAAAATCTCTCATTGTTCATTTTCTACAACTGAATCTTTGTCAATATGGCATTTGCTGTTTTCTTTTCAACGCCTCATTGCCAAGCAGATGGGAAAGGCAGTAATCCTATTTCTTACTGGTTAAAATATGAAGTTATACACATATGCCAGATTTTATCCTTATTATCACATAAAATTGCTTTTTCTTATTTCTCTCCCATGTAACTTGACATACACAAATGACTTAATCTCATATTTTGAATACTCACTAGCTGATGGGAGGAATAATTAAGAATCATCAAGTCCACTGATTTTTCCGGAGTTTAAATGGCATGTTGTTACAATGTGGAAACAGATGTATCTCCTCTCCTTTGTTTCCCAAGGATAAAAAAAAAAAAATCAGGTAGCAGCCCCAGTCCTGAAATTGGAGCTATTGAATGGGGTTTGTCATCTGTAATGTGCTGCCATGCTGGAGTCTTTCAGAGAATCCAACCTTCTCATGGTACAAAGAATCCTTCCCCCTGAGTGAAGGGTCTCAGCAAATATGGTGTCTCTCTCCAAATATGGCAGCTCTTCAGGAATCTACAATGGGGTCATGTTCCTTTTAGAAAGGTGGGAAATTCTAGGAGAGTAGTCAATGGAGTCATGCTTCAAAGGACAGACCCCTGAGAGGACTCATATGATTTCTGATGGATGGTAGCTGGGACTGCTGTTAACCGCAGCATGTCCTGCCTGGGAGATCACAGTGACTACTGAGTCAGCCTTCTGGTGCCTGCTGAGACCCACATGGAATCTCGGTAGTCACAGTAGGCTGGATATAATTCCTGGGCTCTCATAGGGCAACAGAAACCAACTTCAAACCCTTAAAAGAATTCAGGCTGTTTAACAGTGGGGATCTTCTAACAGAAGCGTGTGAATAAATGTCAGCCTCCCTCATGTAGAAATATAAACCATAGTACACATTTTGCCAAGTGAGTGTGTGAAGACAGGAATCTGTCCTATCTCAGCCTACTAAATTCAGCTCAATTCATCATAACTACTTATTGAATGCCTTCTTTTTGTTTAGCTCTTTGCTTTACTCTGTAGTAAATACAAAAAGGAGGAATGAAGTCAGAAAGGTAGGCTATACAAAGTCTGTTCTGTATATGCTCTTTATTTTTTTCTTCTTAAACATTTATCAGAGCAACCTTAAGGCTGTGCAGTTTAGATGAAAGGTCCAGTTTCATGTAGTGGAGAGTCAAAATATTGAGTTAAAGAAGGTATATATTTCTCTCTTTGTAATCTAAGAGTCCAGAAGTGGAGGGTCCAGGACTAGTGTGATGGCCCTGCTCCAGGGACCCACACACTATCTGTTCCATTGCTCAGCCTTCGTGAGATGTTGCTTTCAGCCACACCATCCAAGATGGCACTCCCTGCACCCACAGTCCCTTCCCTTGCAAGCATCACTTCTGCTCACAGCCTGTTTGCATGGCCAAATCTTTCTGAGAAATAGAGGTTTTGTTATGGGCAGCTGCACGTCCAGCTACATAGCAGAAATTAATTTACATGAAAGAAAAGAAAATGACCTAGATCTTGCAGAACATAGGTGATTATGATGTTCCCATTTTACAGTTAGGAAGCTGAGAATCATACAGCTTAAATAACCTTTCTAAGTTCTACAGACGTCACTACACTCCACTGCCTCTCTGTAATACTGTGCTATAGTTGCTTTAGGCTTTGGCTGAGCTATTCCCGCCAGTATGAAGCCAATATGTGCATTTCCACAGTGAGTTCTGTACCTCTTTCTCTTTCCTTCTTTCCTTCTTTCTTTCTTTCTTTCTTTCTTTCTTTCTTTCTTTCTTTCTTTCTTTTTCTTTCTCCTCTTTCTTCTCTTTCTTTCTTTTTTTTTTTTCTTTCTTTCTTTTCCTTCCTTTTTTCCTTTTCCTTCCTTCCTTCCTTCCTTTCCTTTTCCTTCCTTCCTTCCTTCCTTTCTTCCTTTCTTCCTTTCTTTTTCTTTCTCTTTCTTTCTCTCTCTTCTCTTCTTTCCCTTTCTTTCTTTTCCTTCCTTCCTTCCTTTCTTCTTCCCCCTTCCCTTCTTCCCTTCCCCTCCCCCTTCCCCTCCCTACCTCCCCTCCCCTTCCTTCTTCTTCTTTCTTTCTTTCTTTTCTTTCTTTCTTTCTCTTTCTTTCTTCCTTTCTTCTTTCTTTCTCCCTTCCTTTCTTTTTCTTTCTTTCTTTCTCTCTTTCCTTCTCTCTCCCTTTCTATCTTTCTGTCCTTCTCAGGGTCTTGCTCTGGTGCCCAGGCTAAAGTGCAGTAATGCAATCATGGTTCATTGCAACCTCAACCTCCTGGGCTCAAAAGATCTTCACACCTCAGCCTCCTAAGTAGCTAGTACTACAAGTGTGTGCCGCCATGCCTGGCTAATTTTAAATTTTTTGTAGAGATGGTGTCTCCCTGTGTTTCCCAGGTTGGTCTCAAACTCCTGGGCTCAAGCGATCCTCCCGTCTCAACCTCCCAAAATGTTGAGATTACAGGTGTGAGCTACTGCTCCTGGCTCATACCCTTTACAGAAGCAGAAACAAGGCTGTGATGAAAACTATTTAAGGTAGAGAATTTTAAAAGCTCAAGAGCTCTCACTTACCAAAATAATAATAATTAGTAATAATAATAATAATATTCCAAGTAAGTGGAAAGTCCATGAACTATGGGGAGAAGTTCAGCAAACCAAGCAGAGAGGCTGCTAAGGTGGGTAAGGCTGCCTAGAAAAAGTCAAGGAATTGGCCCTCCATTGCTCTGCTTTCATACCGTCATCTCCACAGCGGTCACTGTCACAACTACTTACCTCTGCCGTTGTAACATGAAAGTAGCAATGGAATACATAAGCAAATGGGTATGGCTAGGTTGCAATAAAACTTTATTTATGATCATTACAATTTGATTTTCATATGATTTTCACATTACAAAATAGTCTTCTTTTAATTTTTTCAACTATTTATAATGTAAAAATAACGTTAAGCTTATAAGTCATTTAGAAGAAGATGGTGAGTACATCTGTACAATGGAATACAACTCAGCAATAAAAAGAAATAAACTTTTTTTTTTTTTTTTTTTTTTTTTTTTTTTTTTTTTTTTTTTTTTTTTTGAGACGGAGTCTCGCTCTGTCGCCCAGGCTGGAGTGCAGTGGCCGGATCTCAGCTCACTGCAAGCCCCGCCTCCCGGGTTCACGCCATTCTCCTGCCTCAGCCTCCCGCGTAGCTGGGAACTACAGGCGCCCGCCACCTTGCCCGGCTAGTTTTTTGTATTTTTTAGTAGAGACGGGGTTTCACCGTGTTAGCCAGGATGGTCTCCATCTCCTGACCTCATGATCCGCCCGTCTCGGCCTCCCAAAGTGCTGAGATTACAGGCTTGAGCCACCGCGCCCGGCAGAAATAAACTCTTGATACGGGCGACAACTTGGACAGACCTCAAGGACATTGAGTCAAAACAGCCAGTCTCAAAGGTCATGTGCTGTTAGATTCCATTTACATAACATTCTCAAAATGATGAAATTATAGAGATGGAGAACAGATGAGTGGTTAGGGGTTAGGCATGACTGGATATAGTGCATGGCTGTGACTATGCAGAGGTAGCTTCCGGGAGATTTTGTGATAAGGGAATAGTTCTGCATCTTCATTGAGGTGCAGCCTGCATGAATCTACACATGTGATAAAATGGCATAGACACAAACATATACTGTACCCATATGAATTTCCTGGCTTTGGCATTGTACTATAATTATGTAAAATGTAGCCACCGGAGAAAATTGGGTGAAGGCTACATGGCACCTTTCTGTACTATCTTTGCAACTTCATGTGAGTCTATAACCATTTCATAATAAAAAGTTAAAAACAAAAAAATGAGAAACAGTGGGTTAGATTTGGTTCCTAAGCTATAGGTTTTCAAACATTGGCATAGGAAAATTACATTTGCAGTATACATAATAGGGAAAATTAATATGCAGAATAAAGAATATACAATTCAACAAGAAAATAACACTTTTTTTTTTTTGAAGGAGTTTAACTCTAGTTGCTCAGGCTGGAGTGCAATGGTGTGATCTCGGCTCACCACAACCTCCGCCTCCCAGGTTCAAGCGATTCTCTTGCCTCAGCCTCCTGAGTAGCTGGGATGACCAGCGTGTGTCACCACACTCAGCTAACGTATTTTCAGTGGAGATGGGGTTTCTCCATGTTGGTCAGTCTGGTCTCGGGCTCCTGACCTCAGGTGATCCACCCACCTCGGACTCCCAAAGTTCTGGGATTACAGGCATGGGTCACCGTGCCCGGCCACAACCCATTTTTAAAAATGGATAAAGGATAAAGTAATTCACAGAGAAATACAGACAATAAAAATGTTTTTAAAATTGTTGTGCAGTACAGTAACAAAAAAATTAACTACAGCAAGCATTTTCCCACAGTAACAAAAACATACAAGATAAATATTATAAAGTATTGACAACATTGTGGAGAAATGTATAGTGACAGAAACACTGTTGATAAGAGACTATATTGGTGAATTAACTTTAAAAGATAATTTGGTGGTTTATATTAAAAATTTGAATAAATTCACCATTCCGTATCTCAGAATTTATTCTATGGATATACTTAAACAGGATCACAAAGATATAAATGGAATGATGTTCACTGCTGTTTAGTTGTTTTTTTAATTAAAAAAAGGTTTATTGAGGTTTAATTTACATAGCATAACATTAGCTCATTTTAAATATACAAGTCAATGACTTTCAGTAAATTGTCATACAATCCTTACCAAAATCCAATTTTAGAACATTTCATCACCACCAAGTGATCCTTCACACCCATTTTCAGTCACTCCCTGTTCTCACCCCTAGCCCTAGGCAACCACTAATTTACTTTTTGTCTTGATAGATTTCTGGTTTCCGGAAATTTTATATAAGTAATACATTTTAGTTTTAATTGGGGTATGGCCAATACTCAACATCATAAATCATCTTTCGCTAATACATAGTACCAGCTATGGATATGATTTAAAATCATGCTCAAATTTAGCTTTAAAATCAAGAATACAGCTTCAATAAGGAGGAGATTGGGGACTATTAAGTGGCATGTGATAGAAATTGATATTAATACATTTACATGTACACTGACTTTTTCAGAATTTGATAAGCAAAATCAGTTGAACTTTGCCACAGAGTAATTCCATGCAGCTGTTATGCTTTTCCTTATCCATAGGGGGATACAAAACTGATCTGTGCATTTTCAAGGCAGGAGGCATTGGTACTTTGACAGAGTTCTATTCTGGCGACAGTATGCCTATTATGCCAAATGTCTAATGTATACCTAATGATTGTATTATACACAGAAAGCTGTTATGCACTGATTACCAACTGCTGTTTATAATCTTTTGAATACATTTTTCTCATGCTGAAGAAAATGATGGAAAAAGTCACAAGAGGGAGAAAATGGAAAAGAAAGTGATCCACAAACAATGGGGCTTCATATAGCTCTATGTGGCTGTATCAAGCCTCATGTGCCTGAGAATCACTGACACGTTTTAGGAGCATAATGAATTTCTAGGTTTAAAAGCAATAAAGCAAATAGTAGCCTCCGATTTAATATGTACATAGGTGCCAGGGGTGTGGTAACACTTGATACTATGAGTCCAGTGCTCCTTGGGTCTGATGGCAACTGCTGGGCTGACTACACCCAACCATAAATCATCAATCATCCTAATCAATGAGAGATCAGTTTTCCCATGGGGAAACTGCTGGTTTAAATGTTCAGGGCTGCTTTTTATGTTTGTTATCCAATTATGTTTTCAAATATTTTAGAAATTCAGTAGAAAATAAAGGGATTTGGTTCATTTGAGAATGGTAGGCACCAGGAAATTGAGCCACCCTGATAGGAAATCAAGAAGGCATAGGGTATTCCCAAATGGGACTAGATCTCAAAAGCTCTACTTTCTTTCTATGTAGCATTAGAAGACTACCATTTTGGAAGAAAAGTGAGAAGGCAGTAAGAATAGATGGGTCGGTTCCTCAAAAACTTGAACACAGAATTACTACATGATCCTGCAATACCATTCCTAGATGTATATATAAATATGCCCAGAAGAATTGAGAGCAGGGACTCAGACACTTGTACACCAATGTTCCTAGCAGCATTATTCAAAAAACCAAAAGGTAGAAATAATCCTAGTGTTCATCACCAGGTGAATTGATAACCAAAATGTAGTATAGCCATACCATGAGATATTATTCATTCTTTTTGTTTTCTTAAAGAGCCAGGATCTCAGTATGTTGCCCAAGCTGGTCTCAAACTTCTGGGCCCAAACAATCCTCTTGCCTCAGCCTCCCAAAGTGCTGGGGAAATATTATTCATCCTTTAAAACGAAGGAAATTCTGATACATCTACATCATGAATGAACCTTGAAAATATTATGCTGAGTGAAATAAGCTAGACTTAAAAGGAAAAATATTATATGATTTCACTTACATAAGGACCTAGAATAGGCAAATTCAAAGAAGCAAACAATAGAATGGCAGTTAGCAGAGGCTGGAGAGTGGGAGGAATAGGTCGTTATTGTTTAATGGATACAGAGTTTCGGTTTGGGCTGATTAAAAAATTCTGGAAATGGATAGTGGTGATAGCTACATAATACTGTGATGTATTTTTTTTCTTTAAGAATACGGAACATTTCATGAATTTGCATGTCATCCTTGCACAGGGGCCATGCTAATCTTCTCTGTATCATTCCAATTTTAGTATATGTGCAGTCAAAGCGAACACATGAATGTATTTAATGTCACTGAAATGGCTAAAATGGAAACTTTTGTTATGTATATTTTACCACATTTTTTTAAAGGGACAATACAAGCATAATTGGGCTATAGGAAGATATAACAACAAATGTTAGAATTAAATCTTTTGACAGCTGATAGTCCTGTTTTAACCTTCTCTGGGGTCTTAAGAAATTAGAAAACCAATTCTGGCCATTTATTTTCCTAGTGGGAGGAAGAAACGAGCTGCTTTAACATTTTTTTTTCTTTTTTTTTTTTTTCTAGAGAGGATCTCCCTCTGTTGCCCAGGCCGGGGGGCAGTGGTTCGATCTCGGCTCACTGCAACCTCTGCCTTCCGGACTCAAGTAATCCTCCCACCTCAGCCCCCTAAGTAGCTGGGACCACAGGTGCACGCCACCACACCCAGGTAATTTTTCTATTTTTAGTAGAGACAGCGTTTCACCATGTTGCCCAGGCTGGTCTCAAACTCCTGAGCTCAAGTGATCCATCCACCTGCCTTGACCTCCCAAAGTGCTGGGATTACAGGCATGAGCTACCATGCCCAGCTGCTTTAACATTCTAGATGGCTATTAATTTTTTCCTTTATTGCTTCAATAAATAATTATTAAAGGCTTGCTACGTGCCAGGCACTGTTCCAGTTGTTAGTAAACAGAGAGAAAATGCTCTTCCTGAGCTTAGTGGAAGAGATATAGTAAACAAAGAAATATTTATTTATTTATGTATTCACTTATGTTTTATTTTCAATAGAGATGGGGTCTTTATGTAGCCCAGGCTGGTCTCAAACTCTTGGGTTCAAAGGATCCTCCCAAAGTGCTGGTATTACTACCAAATGTGGTGTGAGCCACCACACTTGGCCATAAACAAGGAAAGCTTTAAATGAGCAAGATAATTTCTGATAGTGAAATGTCCCATGAAAAAAGTAAAATAGAGTGACAGGGAGTGGGAGTGAAAGAGAGAAACATGCCACTTTTGAGAAGAAAATCAGGAAATATCAAGACCAGAGTGATCTGAAAGCAGCAGCAGGTCCCAGACCTAAAGGCATGCATTTCTGCGAGAGGACACACTCATGAAAAGGCCTGATGGTGGGAAATAGATAGGCATTTTCAGGAAACAGAAAGAATGTTCTTGTGATGAATCACAGGGAGAAAAGAGAGACAGCCAGGAGATGAGAACGGAGAATTAGGGCACTATATGCTATATTGAGGAGTACCCAAAGGGAACCCACTGGAGGACTTTAAGCAGTGTAGTGACATGATCCAATTGATGTTTTGAAAGGCAACCCTGGCAGCTGCATGGAGAATGGAATAAGACTGAGTTAAGAATGGAAGCATGGAAAACAGTTGGCGTGGAGGTCAGGTTTGAGTCTTAGGCAGCGGTCCGCAACCCTTTTGGCACCAGTGACTGGTTTCATGGAAGAAAATCTTTCCATGGACTGGGGCCAGGGGTGGGCGGGCCGGGATAAATGGTTTTGGGATAAAACTATTCTGCCTCAGATCATCAGGCATTAGATTCTCATAAGGAGCACTCAACCTAGATCCCTCACATGTGCAGTTCACAGTAGGGTTTCTGCTCCTGTGAGAATTTAATGCCACTGCTGATCTGACAGGAAGCAGAGCTCAGGCGGTAATGCTCACTGGCTGCTCACCTTCTGCTGTGTGGCCTGGTTTCCAACAGGCCACGGACCAGTAACAATCCAAGGCCCAGGAGTTAAGGACCCCTAGTCTAATGCAATAGTGCAGGTGAAAGACAATAGTAGTTCGGAACAGGGAGTTGGTGATGTTAATGGGAGGAAGTAAAAGAATTAATGGCAACTGAGAATAAAATGTGTCAGGGATATTTCAAAGTACTTTAAAATATCGCTTTATTTATAATCTGAATTGTGACTGATACCCTACAGCTTTTCCATAATGTATCAGGTGGTTAATATTTGAAAGTAAGCATACACTTTCATAGGAAGAAAATAAATAATTGGGTATAATAAATCTCCAAGGCTATGAGATCTCTTTGCTATACACTATTAATTAATTAATTAATTAATTTACATTTTTTGAGACAAAGTCTCACTCTATTGCCCAGGCTGGAGTGCAGTGGTGCGATCTTGGCTCACTGCAACCTCCACCTCCCAGGTTCAAGCGATTCTCCTGCCTCAGCCTCCTGAGTAGCTTGGATTACAGGCATCCACCACCACAGCTGGCTAATTTTTGTATTTTTAGTAGAGATGGGTTTCACCATGTTGGTCAGTCTGGTCTTGAACTCCTGACCTCAGGTGATCCACTCTTCTTGGCATCCTAGAGTGCTGGGGTTACAGGCGTGAACCACTGCACCTGCCCACTTTATTTTTATATAACATGTTCACATAACAATTTCCTATACACTTTTTAACAGTTCAACCCTAACCAGTGACAATTATATAAATGGCATACATAACTTCTTAAGGAAATATTTGACGAATAAGAGAATATGCCTAAAGAATTAAATTCTTCTTCAAAGACTTCACCGTTATATTATTCATTCAAATGTGACAGAAGGCAATTCAGTTCCACATGTATTGTGCGTCCAGTTCTATATTAGGTGCTGAAAATGAAAAATTAGATAAGCAAGAGAGTTTGCTTACAAGGTCTACAGTCTTTGTGGATCATATTTTGTAATGATAATGATGATGATGATTGAGTCTTAGGCAGCGGTCCGCAACCCTTTTGGCACCAGTGACTGGTTTCATGGAAGAAAATCTTTCCATGGACTGGGGCCAGGGGTGGGCGGCCCCATAAGCTTCAAGGAAGCTTTTGTAGGGCAGATTCCCATTTTTTTAATCTACTACAAGTAAGTTCCTTAATGTTTAGTTTAAACGCTCTATTCTCAGAACAGTTGTAAGACAATGCATTCATTCACAAATAAGTTTAGGAAATGTGAATTTTAAAAATGTTAGAAGGATTTAACTCTATTGCAAAAATCTCAGTCTATAACATATTAATGCACAAAAGGAATGTGATATGTATACTTATTTTACATTGAAACACTTTCTCAAGGCACTCCTTTTAACATTCACTCAAACAATGTCCTATAGGACTCAGTTTAGGAAATGTTACTTTACACAGTCTCTTTACCTTACCCTCTGCACCATTCCCTTTCCCCTTTGGGACACAATCCATTCCCCTTTACTCCTTGACTCTTGTGTTAGGGTCTTTCTATTCTTAAGGCTATAGGAGATTCATTCTCTTTCATGAGTTAGTTTTCTGCGAAAGCTTTGCTTCCTAGTAACTAGTTTCTCACTTTTACAAGTTAAATATGACCTACTTGCTGGATTGGTCAATTTTCATTATATTATTGGGCTTCAATAGACTCTCTTCTCAAAACATATGCTGGATCTATCTCTGTAGGGTTACCATGACCAAGGAAATTCCCATATTTTTCTCCACACTGATTCAAGAGGACAATAACCTTTCAGATCAGGAAAAATGTTCTAAGGCACCACTCTCGAAACTTGTCTGTGCTTCCAAGTCTTCTGAAGAATTCTGCAATAACACAACTTTCCTGGCCCTATCCCAGGCCTAACATAATCAGAAAAATATTCCAAAGTGATTCAAATGCAACTAGATCCCAGTCACTCAAATTCAGTTTTATTTCTCCTGCCTTAAATTTAGGAGTAGAGCTAAGTTTATAATAAAGTAACTAATATTTGTTTATTGTTTTATAGATTTAAAAATGTTTTCTTAAAGATGTAGGCAAGGCAGTTATTATAATTTCCATTTAATAAATGAAATCTAGCTAGGCGTGGTGGCTCATGCCTGTAATCCCAGCACTTTGGGAGGCCAAGGCAGGCGGATCACGAGGTCAGGAGATCGAGACCATCCTGGCTAACCCAGTGAAACCTCATCTCTACTAAAAATACAAAAAATTAGCCAGGCGTAGTGGTAGGCACCTGTAGTCCCAGCCAGTCGGGAGGCTGAGGCAGGGGAATCACTTGAACCCCGGAGGCAGAAGTTGCAGTGAGTAGAGATTGCCCACTGCATTCTCGCCTGGAAACGGAGCAAGACTCCATCTCAATAAATAAATAGATAGATAGATAGATAGATAAATAAATAAATATGAAATCTATAAAATGTCTAAGAGCTCCTGACCAATAGCAATCAAGGCCAAGGTTCCTGACTTTAGTCTTCACAGTCTACCTGTGCCTAATGACAAGCAGTAACGATAAGGAATGAAAAATGCTGTGATGAGGCAATAGAAGGAGCACAGAGGTATGATGACAGCACATGGCAAGGGCAGCCAACAGAGTGTGGGGATGCCCAGACAAGGCTTCAGACTCAAAGACTGAGTAGACATTAGACATCAGAGAGGAAGATGTTCTCTAGGTTGGAATGATAAACATTTGAGAAAAACCAAGGCAAGATATTGACAAAAAGTTTGTTTAAGGAACAGAAAGAGTTCAGAATGTTTAAAGCAGAGGCTCCAGGGAGGAAAGTGGCAAAGATGAGGATGAAGTAGTAGACAGGAGTCAGGAAGCAACGTTAAGGTCTTGGAAATATATCTAAGGACAATGGAGAATTATTGAAAGATTCTGAGCAGAAGAGTGGCCTAGTGAGGTTTGGTTTTAAGGGTTCACTTTGGGTGAAGGATGGAGAGCGGTGTGCAGGAAAGTAAGGCTGGAGGTGAGGAGAACAGTTTAGAGACTCTGTGTCAGAATTTCTTAGGCGAGGTGATCATGCTTGCACTAGCACAGTGGTGGAGGTGGAGAGAAGAGATAGATGGTGGAGTCTACGCTCCTGGGGCAATGAGGTGGCTAGTGGCACCATTCATTGAGAAAGAGATCAGTGTGTGAGGAGCTGGTTGGGATGATGTCTAATTTGGACACATTGAAGTGTAAATGTCCATAAAGCAAATACTTAAATACTATGGGTCTGAAGTCCAAGAAGACAGATAAGGAAAGCGACAAAGACTTGAGAGTCAGACATGTATGCCATGAGGGTAGGTGAGATGAGAATATGAGGAAACTGGGACCTAAGAGTGAAAATGTCATGGAGATAGTATTATTGGAGCTCAGATCATAACCCAGGTCTTCTGACTGCTATTATGGTGGTCTTGCCAGAGAACCTAAAGAGAGAATCCCAGCATAATAGCTGAGAGCTCCAACTCAGAGAGCAGAAAGAGAGCAGGCTGAATGCCAACTTGGCCACATACAAGCTAAGTGATATTGGGAAAGTGACCTATTCTCTTTATGCCTTACTTTCTTAAGCTATAATGAGGAGGTAATAACAATACCAGCCTCAAGGATGTTGTAGAGATTAAATGAGAAAGCATATCTAGGCCGGGCATGGTGGTTTACAGCTGTAATTCCAGCACTTTGGAAGACCAAGGCTGGCAGATAACTTGAGGTCAGGAGTTCGAGACCAGCCTGGCCAACATGGTGAAACCCCGTCTCTAGTAAAAATAAAAAAATTATTATTTTATTTTTTTATTTATTGGGCGTGGTGGTGTGCACCTGTAATCCCAGCTACTCAGGAGGCTAAGGCACGAAATTTGCTTGAACCTGGGAGGCAGAGTTTGCAGTGAGGTGGGATTGCGCCACTGCACTCTAGCCTGGGTGACAGAGTGAAACTGTGTCTCAAAAAACAAGAAAATTTTTTTAAAAAGAAAGCACATTTAAAGCATCCAACTTAGTGTCTGACATATAGTAGGGAATCAATAAATGGTAGTTCTTATTATGATAGTCAATAAACAAAAAGTTTCTTTGAAGATCACTACATATAGATCATGGTGAAGAATATTGATTTTAATATTTTAATTTAAATTTAGTTAACTTGTCACTTCTAATTTTTACTTAAAAGGTTAATATTAATTTACACAAATTATCACTTTTCCTTTAAGCAGTAGTTGTACTATTGGGGATTGTTTGACCAAACATCAAAGTTGATGTGGCCAGAGAGGACAATTTGTGTTCTATTTTAAAGTAATTCTGCCTGAAGCTGGGAAACACATGAGAATCACCAACAAAGTCACCCTTATTCACATTAGGGGCTATTGGTATTATATATAAAAATTGTATGTATGGTGTGCAGGAAAGTAAGACTGGAGGTGAGGAGAACAGTTCAGGGACTCTGTGTCAGAATTTCTTAGGAGAGGTGATCATGCTTGCACTAGCACAGCATTATAAAAAAGGTCAATTTCTCTATAAAGAGTTAAATACCATCTTTGGAAGGAAAATTGCCTACAAGCATGGGCAGTACTGTTTAATCTCTCTTGGGGAAGAAAGGCCCGATATAGAAAGAACATAATAAATATGCTAAGTTTATACAATATGTGCTCAGTGATAAATATTCTAAGCATGTACTTTAATAATTCTCTCATCAGAGCAGCCTTGTTACCCCCACCATCAGCAGATACTGATAATTAATCAACTGAAATGAATAAACAAATCTGTTATACATGAATGATGATTATGTCTCTTTCAGTTGTGAAGGCTTTTCATAACTTATTCATGCCAATGTTATGAAGACTTTTCCCTTAGGGAACAAAATTTCCCTTTGGGTGAGACCTCTTTTTATATTGCTTTTGGCAATCAGTGGTATTTCAGCCATATGTAGTGGCTGTAGATTATGGTAGGGAACATATGGGGGTTCTGGGCTATTCTTTCATTTCATTCCCAAGAGGGAGAGAGTAGGCCCTTTACTCTGTCTCGTGTACACTTAGAATCTTCCTAAAAGAGCAGGGATGGTTTTCCCTGATCTGTGCTTATGGAAATGGATATGACAGCAATCCTTTCCAGATAAAAACAGACAGCTCTACTGATAAACTGCTGTATAGGCTGCTTTGCAGACTATATATGTAGACATTTACCTCTGTGGCTAAGGAATAGGAAAAGACGGTAGATATGCCAGGCAAGAACAGGCCTCATGCTAGTCATGAAAAGAGCAACTGCCAAATAGACAAAACATGTGATATACTCTAATTAGTTCCTAATACAGCATTTATTCTTATATTAAAGATAATTCTCCACAGATCTCTTGCTTTTTTTTTTTTTTTTTTTGCATCCATCAGAAGCTCGGATGGTCTTTACTCCACATTATCTTATCAGGATGTTTACATAACAAATAGCCTTGGACACTCCTGAATAGGACAGCATTCTTAATGTCCACTATAAAAATTCAGGTTCCCTCCTGTATTTTGACCTCCTGCATGTACAGGTATCCCCTGTTCCTCTTTTTGTCATCCTGTGGGAATTGGGGCTTGAAGAACCCCAGGTGATATTCTGGCTGTTGATATTGCTGTGAGTAATAAACTGTCCTTTGTCTCTGACCCAGGCATCTCATGTTTCATGTCCCTGTGAGCATCTATGAAACTTGTGAATTTTCAGGTAGGTAGGTAGGGTAAAATCTCAGACCTCTTACAGTTCTTAACACTAGATTTCAGTTTGTCTAATATTGTTATGAGTTATTTTAACATTTAATGTTCTTTAGCTTAAAAATTTGCCCTTGTGGTTCATTCCTTCTAAAATGAAATTTAAGATAGAGAATAGACCTGTAGTCAGTACAAAGGGAATATGTTTCTGAAAGTGATATTAAGAGCTAAGTAGTCATAACATGTTCTAAATTATCTACAGTATGGGAAATTAGAAAATTCTTGCCTATACTTAAATGGCAAAAATATAAAGAATGAAAAAATGGAATAATATTTTCCTAAAGAGTCAACATAAAATTTCATAGTAGAAAGATAGCTTAAAAATCAATTGCTTAAACTGTCTGCCTCCATTAAAAAAATAAGCCATCTGAGAACTAACTCACATTGAGTTCCTTTGCACTCTCCATAATGGCTTTTATAAATTTCTTCCACTTTCCTTAAAAACTCAGAACACATTTGGTGTACAAAGGTATTCATCACATTTTACTTATGATAGATCAAAAATGATAAATGACTTAATCACCCATTTATTAGAGAATGGTTGAAGTGTTAGAAAATTCTTATGATATAATATTAGCTAACCATTAATAATTATCTTGTTCAAGAATAATGATATAATAAAATACTTATGACATATTGTTAACCGAAACTGTAAGATCTAAGAATTGGATGTTTCAGTAATAGAACACATCACTATAATACATATTCATGTCAATAAAGAAAATAACTAGAAAAATTACTTTAAAATATTAAATTAGATATAACTGAGTTAGGTGAGTTCAGATAACTTTTATTTTTCTTCTTTGCTGTCTTCTTTCTGTGTTGCCAAAATTCTTTTTAATCAGAAATTTTTAAAATTATCCCTTTTGCAATAAAACCAAAATTCTATACTTAAATAAGTAACTGACACTGAAGTGAACAGGCTGAATCTTTGTTTAATCCACCTTGGGGCTCATTTCAGCCTTTTTCTTTGCCATTTGTAACTCTCTTCTCCACCAGTGAGAAACTACAGTGTGCAATGTAGTTTTGAAGGGTGGGGTGGAGTTATAGAATCTGATCTGCTCCCTCAGCCTCCTACTCCATCCTGCCCCTCCGACCCAATTCATTATACCTGAGCCTCATGTGAAGTCACATAACCTGAAAATCCCTACAACTTTTACCTCTGGTAAATCCAGTTAGTGCCCTGGCATTATGGAATGTTTCTTAGTCTGCTGCCTAATGGTGCAATTGAATGCAAACTAGAGATAAATTAGGCAAAGTGCTTTCTTTACTCACTCCCATCTCCATCAAGCTCCTCCTTTGCTATATAAGCTCCTCCACCCTCCCTCTCTCTACACACACACACACACACCACACACACACACACACACACACCAGCTCTAGATCAGCACCATCCAACAGCAAAATATTGTAAGCCGATAAGTAATTTAAGATTTTTCTAGTAGCCACATTAAAAATGTTAAAAGAAGGTGATGCAATTAAGTTTAAGATATATTTTATTTAACCTAACATGTCTAAAATATTGTTGTTTCACAATGCAGTCAATATAAATGTATTTAATGAGTTATTTTACATTCTCTTTTTTATGTTAATCTTTAAAATCCAGTATTTATTTTATGTTTTCAGCACACCTCAAATCACAGTGGCCACATTTCAAATGCTCAGTGACCACATGTAGAGAGTAATTACAGTATTGGACAGAACAGTCTGGAGAAATATTTTCTCTTCATTAGTTCTGTTCCATGTCCCCATAGCCTTGGACTTCTAAAAATGTGAATGCCTAGTGGTGGCTTTTTGGGTTGGCTCCACCAGGAGAGCTATTTACCTTTAACCAAGAGCTTTGGGGAAAACTGCCTGTCACAGATTGTGGCACCCAGAATGAGGGACATTGGTAACTTTTGTTGTTCTACCACATGCAGCAGGCAGTCACATACCTATTTGGCTTATGAGTCCAACCAGGGTAAACGGGTCTGAGCAGAGGTCTGCCCCTTTATGAAAAGACACTTTGCAACTTCAGGGCAGGGCCATCGCTGCCCTTAATACATACCACCTTGCCCCCAAAGTGAATGACTTCTTATTGCACCTCATGCCTGAAGTTGGCTGGCTATCTAAGTGAATCAGGAGAAGAAAATAGAATGTTAGTTATTTATCTGAGCCTCTTCAAAATCAACTGCAGTCATTTCATTGGTGAAGAAACTGAACTTTGGAGAGGAGAAATGATTTGCCCAGAGTTAGACCGCTGCCAGAACTGGACTAGAACTAGAATCAGGTCAGTCCATTCCATCAAGTCTCAAGTCATTTCTGACAATGTTGACAGAGCTAATGATTCAGGTAATTTACCAATAGAAAGTCACAGGACCTACTCCAGAAGTACAGGCCACTCACCTTCCCCAGCTAGCCCCAATCAGGCTTTCCAATGTCATCTCCTGACAGCAAAGCTAAGTAAACAACCAACCAAAAGTAATTACTTACTGTGATAAGTGCTAAAAAGGTCAGAAATGGGACGCAGAGATAATGACAAGGAGGTTCTTGCTTTAGAAAGAGCAGTCAGAGAGGGCATCACTGAGGACCTGAAGGATGAGAAAGATGATGTAGAGAGGGGCTGGTGGGGCTCCAGGCTGAGGGGCTGGCAAGTGCAGAACCCCAGGTCCAGGAAGGGATTGGCCTGCAGAGAAAGTGAAGGAACAGAAGTAAGGGACAGGAGGGCCTGAGAGGCAGCTGGGGCCACATTATGCGGAGTCTTGCAGAAGGGAGCTGGACATTCAGCTAGAATTTTCTTCTCTCTCTCTCTCTCTCTCTCTCTCTCTCTCTCTCTCTCTCTCTCTCTCAGATGGAGTCTCGCTCTGCCGCGCACGCTGGAGTGCAGTGGCGCAATCTTGGCTCACTGCAACTCCGCCTCCTGGGTTCAAGCGATTCTCCTGCCTCAGCCTCCTGATTAACTGGGACTACAGGCCTGCACCACCATGCCTGGCTAATTTTTATATTTTTAGTTGAGACGGGCTTTTACCATGTTGGCCAGGCTGGTCTCAAACTCCTGACCTCAGGTGATTTGCCCACCTCAGCCTCCCAAAGTTCTGAGATTACAGGAGTGAGCCACCACACCTGGCCAGTCTCTTATGTTTAATTTTTAATAAAAAATATGAAACACTTCATGGATTGCCTATCATCCTTGGGCAGGGGCCATGCTAATCTTCTCAGTATTATTCCAATTTTAGTGTATGTGCTGCCAAAGCTAGCACCCTCTGTCTCTTTTGATATAATGGGGAGCTT
Source organism: Rhinopithecus roxellana (assembly GCF_007565055.1). NCBI lineage: Eukaryota > Metazoa > Chordata > Mammalia > Primates > Cercopithecidae > Rhinopithecus > Rhinopithecus roxellana. The sequence goes on along the minus strand of NC_044554.1, from coordinate 126,207,413 downwards.
CATTTCAATCTTAAAATTTGCTGTTTCAAGGTCTTCTTTGTTGCATTGCAACCTAAAAAGAATTAGCTCTGCCACCTGCGAGAGTCATTGGAGACTGAATGTGCTGCCTCCATTTCTAGCAGTGGGTCCTTAATGGACTCAGGCAGTAGCAGCAGGAAATAAACGAATGTGCTGCAAAGGCTGGTGACCCTGAGGCTGGAGTTGTGATTGCATCCAACTGACAAACAAGTTCAGACATGAATAGTCTGGCCCAGTATCTTCAAATTGGAAAGCTACAGCTAACACTAATAGGCTGTTCTTAAATACTCAAGTGCTCTCATGTTCTCCACTTTATCCAAGTTTAAATTTCCAGCTTCCAAAGTAGATTTTTCCACTTCTAAAATGGATCTATCTCCCTCCCGTTCTCTGCTCTCCTCCACTTTCTGTTTTAGAAAGATCCTGGGAAAGCAAGCCTAGGTGTAAATGGTGTTCATCTGTGTAGCAGAATACTAGAAGGTTAGCTGGAAGGCATCTTAAGAAACAGCAGTTCTGACCTTCTCATTCTAGAATTAGTGGTATTTATAATAGATTTCTATGTATCAAATGATTTATGTACATTTAATATCAAGCAACTTTGCAAAATGAATTTTTTGTTATCTCTATTTAACAAATCAGAAGACTGAGGCTCAGAGAAGTTAATAACTGACCAAAGGTTGCAAAGCTATTTATGCAACCTTTACTCATGCACTTTTACTTATGCAGATTTATTCAAATAAAAATTTGTCTGATTTCTAATTCACCATGCTAGCTTAGGTTATTTAGACAGACAGACAGAGATTGATGGGGAAATAATAAGAGTCTGTCTCTCTCTTTCTCTCTCTCTCTCTCTCTCTCTTTTAACATCATGATTAGTTGTAAAGGAGAATACAAAAGAGAGAAATAATATTTGAATACAATTTTTTTAATAAAAACACAGGTCTCCTTCCTTAAACCAGTTTTGGTAAGATTATTTTACTTAACACTTAATTTCTTAAAATATTGTAGGACTTGTGATAAAATTTCAGGAATTCTTACAAAAGGAACTGCTATACTTAAAAGAAATGTCCCTTGCTGTGAGATGGCCAGGGTCCAGGAGCTCACTGTGTATATCTCTGACTGCTGCTCCTTCTTGCTGGTCACATGCTGGGCTGCTGAAGCACCTGCCAGTTCTGATATATGCCTCTGAGTACACTGAGAAACCCGGGTGGCCTAAGCTTGATTTGTCACTGCCTTGAGTGATATTGCTGGGCCTAGGGACCTTAGCCAGATTCGTAAACACAGACTTGGGCTTGGTGCAAGACCAAGGGGGATTCTTGTTCTGGGCCAAAGAAACTGGGTTTGACCTTTTTAAAGACTTTTGATGTAATTCCCCTAAGGAGTCAGTTTTATTTTACTGGGCTCATATAGAACTGTGGTTAAACCAAATATTCTACTCAAAGAACTAATACTTCTCTAAGGTTTGCTACAGACATTGGCAACATTTTCAGATCAAGGTGTGTAAGGCAAAATAATGGCTTCCTAAACATGTCCATGTTCCGATCCCTGGAACCTATGGATATACTACATGGCAAAAGAGAATTCAGATAGCAGATAGATTTAAAGTTGCTAACTGTTAATGGGTTGAACTGTGTCCTCCTAAAATTCCTATGTTGAAGTTCTAACCCCTCAGTACTTTGAAAAGTAACTGTATTTGGAGATAGAGTTTCACAGCGGTAATTAAGTTAAAATGAGGTCATTAAGATGGGTCCTAATCCATTATGACTGGTGTCCTCATATGCAAAGACTAGGACCCAGATATGCACAGAGAGAAGACACAGGGAGAAGATGGCCATCTGCAAGCCCAGAAGAGAGGCCTCAGAGAAAGCAAACCTGCTGACACTTGACCTCAGACTCTAGCCTCCAGAAATGTGAGACAGTGAATTTTGGTTGTTTAAGCCATCTGGTCTCTGGTATTTTATCTTGGCAGCTCTAGCAAACTAATACACAAATCAACTGACCCCAACATTGTGAGGCTATCCTGGATTATCAGGGTGAGCCCAATGCAATCATGTGGATCCTTAGATGTGGAAGATGGAGGCAGAAAATGAGATCAGAGTGATGTGATATGAGAACTAGACTCTCTGCTGCTGGCTTGGAAGATGGAGAAAGTGAGTGAAGAACCAAGGAATGTAGATAGACTCTGGAAACTGAAAAGGGGAGGGAAAGGGATTCTTTCCTTGAGCCTCCAGAAAGCAACACAGCCCTGCTCTGCTCTCAGGAACTAGCTGTTTAAGCCTTTGCTCTCAGAGCATTTTATCTCAAAGCTTTGGGGATTTGTTTTTAGTTATACTTTCCCAAGGTGTCTTATGTTTCCTCATCCTGACTCACTTCCTACCTCCCCTTCCTTCCCTCTTAACTCTAAAATATTGGCACAGCTCTCTCCTTTGGATCCACTAAGAAGTTAGGTCATATTCATTTCTGATCTACCTTTACTCCATCCTTGTCATGTGTGATCTGACACTCGGCAGGCTTGTCATGTGTGATCTGACACTTGGCAGGACTCCAGACCCAAATGAATGCAACAGACAGCCTCTCTGTGTCCTTCAGTTGCAGAGTCTCAGTTGTAAGGTCAGAATTTGGAACTTCTTATTCACATGGTGCTCCTTTTGCTCTGTCACACCATGCCCTTTACCAGCCCTGACATTATCTTTGCAAACTGCAATCCACACAAGGAATCATTATTGCAATCCGTAGTTAGTTGTCTAAAATTTCCGGTCAATGACGTGCTTGGCAAGCATTGTTGCTGGATATCCTTTCTAGCAATCTAATCTGGGGAGCACACTGGTAGCAGTAATGGTGCCTTTGTTTTCTTGTTTGTTTTAAATGAAGTTGAAGAGAATAAGATAGCTTAAGAGTATGGTCAAAGGTCATCTACAAGGCACAGGTACTCTGGAAAAGGTGAAAGCTCAGAGCAGGCCACATTAGTCACTCTTCTGAACTCCCGTGGCTTGGGCTCATGCTCAAGCTGTGTGCCTTGTTTGAATATAGCATTCCTCATGATTTGAGTTGGCTGCTTTCCCAGCTGACAAGGTTGGCATATGGTGCTGTAAAACACAGGTGGCTTTGGGACCTGTACTGGTTTCCCAGGGCAGTTTTAACAGAGTACCACAAACTGGGTGCCCTCACACAACAGAAATTTATTCTCTAACAGTTTTGGAGGATAGAAGTCACAAGCTGAGTTGTCAGCAGCGCCACGATCCCTCTGAGACTCTGGGTAGCATCCTTTCTTGCCTCCTGCTAACTTCTGGGGGTGGTTGTTGATTCCTGGCATTCCTTGGCTTGCAGCTGCATCCCCCTAATCTCTGCCTTTGTTAACACATGGGACTCTCCCAGAGTATCTCCGTGTATTCTTACAAAAACAGCAGTTTATATTGGATTAAGGACCTACCCTATTCTAGTATGAAATCAACTAATTACAACTTTAATATCCAAATAAGGTCACAATTGGAGCCTGGTATGGTTTGGCTATGTCCCCACCCAAATCTCATTTTGAATTGTAATTTCCATAATCCCCACATGTTGTGGGAGGGACCCGGTGGGAGGTAACCGAATCATGGGGGTGGTTACCCCCATGCTGCTGTTCTCATGATAATGAGAGATAATAAGTGAGTTCTCATGAGATCTGATGGTTTCATAAGGGGCTTTTCCCCTTTGCTCAGCCCTTCTCCTTCCTGCCGCCACATGAAGGACATGTTTGCTTTCCCTTCTGCCATGATTGTAAGTTTCCTAAGGCCTCTCCAGCCATGCTGAATTGTGAGTCAGTTAAACCTCTTTCCTTTATAAATTACCCAGTCTTGGGTATGTCTTTATTAGTAGCATGAGAACAAACTAATACATAGGTACTGGGGGGTTAAGACTTTTGGATGACACAGTTTAATCTGTAACAGGGCCTTTTCAGTCAAAATTATGTGCCAGTTACTGTTAATGGTAGGAAAGAGGGTAATCTGGGAATAGTGAAGAGGGACAAATATCAGGAGGGCATGTAAGCCTGTAATGGTAAGAAAAAATGGGAGATGCCTAGCCAGTTCATACTTTATCTTCTTAGATGATGTTTCACATCATGCTATTATTTACAGGTGAAATGGAACCCAGGGAGCCTCTTTGACTTCTTTATTTCTAGGTTCATGATAGTTTAACATTTTTAAAATTTCATATTTTGAGGAATTCTAGAATGAAGAGGGGAGCTTAATCAACTAAATATGACTGCAAATGCAAACTGAAATACACTTTTACAATATGTATCCATAGTGTGGTAGGTTTGGTAGACTGAATGATAGCCCCCCAAATATGTCCATGTCCTGATCCTAATCCCTAGAGATTTTGAATGGTACTTTATATGGCACAGATTTGGCAGATGTTATTAAATTAAGGATCTGGAGGTGAAGAGAGTACTTTGGATTATCTAGGTGGGCTCTAAATGCAATCACACATGTCCTTATAAAGAGGAGGTAGAGGGAAGTTACAGACAGACAGAAGAGGCCATGTGATAAAAGCAGAGTCAGAGATACGATGCTATGCCCACTGGCTCTGAAGGTGAAGAAGGGTGCCATAAGCCCTTAGACAAGACAAAGAAACATTCTCCTTTAAAGCCTCTGAGAGAGAACAGTCCTGCTGACACCTTGATTTTAGCCCCACAAGACTCACTTCGGACATCTGGCCTTCATAATAGTAAGAAAACAAATTTCGATTGTTTTAAGCTACCAAGTGCGCGGTAATTTGTTATGGCAGTCACATGAAACTAACAGAGTACAATTCATTGTTTTAAATGCAAAAATACGGTCAGGTGGGTGGTTCATGTCTATAATTTCGGCACTTTGGGAGGCCAAGGTGGGTGGATCGCTTGAATCTAGTAGTTCAAGACCAGACTGGGCAACCTGGCGAAACTCCATCTCTACCAAAAGATACAAAAATTAGCTGGGCATGGTGGTGTGTGCTGTGGTCCCAGTTACTTGGGAGGCTGAAATGGGAGGATCAATTGAGCACCAGAGATCAAGGCTGCAGTGAGTTGAGATCATGCTACTGCACTTCAACCTGGGCAACAGTCTTAAAAACAAATACATAAAAAATATAGGCCAGGAGCAATGACTCATGTGTGTAGTCCCAGCACTTTAGGAAGCTGAGACAGGAGGATTGCTTGAGCCCAGGAGTCTGAGACCAGCCTGGGCAACATGACAAAACACCATCTTTACCAAAATATACAAATTTAGACGGGTATGGCAGCGCGTGCCTATGGTTCCAACTACTTGGGAGGCTGAGGTGACAGGATCCTTTGAGCCCAAGAGGAGGAGGTTGCAATGAGCTGAGATCATGCCACTGCACTCCAGCCTGGGCAACACAGTGAGATCCTGTCTCAAGAAATACAAAAACAAAAAATAAAGTAAAATAAATATGTCTTGATACACACACATAAACACAGCATGACATGAAAAAATACAGTAGAATGTTAACAATGGCTAACTCTATTGATAGGATTATCAGGGATTTTTTGGCCATTACTATGATTTTCTGAATTTTCAAAAATATCAAGAAAAAGTATAATGGACTCATGATTCTTTTTCTATTAAAAAAATTAACGGAATATTGTTCAACCTTGAAGAGGAAGGAAATACTGACACGCTATAGCATGTATGAAGGTTGAGGACATTATGCTACAAAACACAAATACCATATGATTCCATTTATTAGGTACCTAGAGTAGTCAGATTTATAGGAGCAAAGTAGAATGGTGGTCGTCAGGGGGTTGGGAGATGGAGTGCTTGTTAATGAGTACAGAGTTTCAGTTCTGCAAGATGAAAAGAGTTCTGGAGACTGGCTGCACAACAATGTGAATGTATTTCACTACTAAACTGTACATTTATAAATGGTCAAGATGGTACATTTTATGTATATTTTATTACATTAAACTTTTTTTGTTTCATTTACATTATAAAAGGAGAGCTTTAGTGATGCCCTTAAAAATAAACATGTGGTACATGATGTAATTTTGTTCTTTATATGAGGTTGTATTTTCTCAGCTCCTTTTACACTCCTCTTGTAGCAGCTGGGACCATCCTCTACAGGAGATTCAGACTTGTCCCCTTGTCATAATTTTCTCTAACAATTCTCCTGGTTTTCCTTTTGTCTTTATTTTTTTACTTTTTGCCGATCTTTCTTCTCTGCCTGTGAACATGATCAAGTCTTCTGGGCTTTGTTGACCCTTTTGAGAGTAGGTTAAATAGTTGCTTCTTTCTGTAATGCTTCTTTCTTTGGCTTCTACAACATAATTTGTATGTTGGACATACACTTTCCTTACAGACAGACTCACACACCTCAAAACACTCGTCTTGAATTACCAATCTCAGGTGTTTTTCCAGACACTCATACCACAAGTCTGTGTGCAATATGGCACAACTCCCTTTTTCCCTCTCAACCCCACATATAATCAGTCATGATGACCCACTAATTTTAACCTTCTATGTATTCTTCTAGTCCTAGCCCATTCCCAGTCTGTCTTGTCTGGATATCCTGGTAGTTCAGTTGGAACCCATCCTCCATACTGCAAGCAGAGTGTTTTAGTCCATTTTGTGTTGCTGTAACGGAATTCCTGAGACTAGAAGAACAGGACAGAAATGTATTTCTCACAGTTCTAGACGCCAGGAAGTCCAAGATCAAAGTGCTGGCAGGTTATGGCTTGGTCTCTCTGCTTCCAAGATGGCTCTTTGAATGCTGTGTCCTTCAAACGTGAGGAATGCTATGTTCTTATATGGCAAAAGAACAGAAGAGCAAGAGAGAGTGAATCCACTCCCCAAATCTCTTTTTATGGCAGCATTAATCCATTCATGAGGGCAGAGCCCTTGTGATGAAAATACCTCCTCAAGGACCCAACCTTCCAACACTGATGCATTAGAGATTGGATCCAACACATCAATTTTGGGGGGCACATTCACACCATAGAGAGATATTTCTGTATCGAAAACCTAGCCGTGTTGCTTCCTGACTTAAAACCCTTCAGTGAAGGTGCTTACCCTTCAGCAAGGCACCTAAGACCCACCATGACACAGCCCCTACCTGCTGGGCCAGACTCCTTTCACCAGTCCCGCTGCTGCCCCAGTCCCATAGCTCAAGATCAAGTTACCTTTTGATATGGTTTGGCCGTGTCACTACCCAAATCTCATCTTAAATTGTAGTTCCCAAAATCCCCATATGTCATGGTAAGGACTCGGTGAGAGATAACGGAATCATGGGGGCGGTTACTCCCATGCTGTTCTTGTGATAGTGAGTTCTTATTAGATCTGATGATTTTACAAGGGACTTCCCCCCTTTGCTTGGCACTCATTCTCTCTCCTGCGACCCTGTGAAGAGGTACCTTCCACCACGACTGCAAGTTTCCTGAAGCTTCCCAAACCATGAGAAACTGTGAGTCAATTAAATCTTGTTTTCTTTATAAATTACTCAGTCTCAGATATTTCTTCATAGTAGCGTGAGAATTAGTACACCTTTCATGACTGACCAATTGTGGTTCCTCAGCAATTCCTGAGCCTGCTGCCTCTCTTCATTTTCTCGTGATGGAACACTATGTTTTTTTCCTCCCCACCGGACACAGCCACTTTCATGCACTCAGCTCAGGCATCACTTCTAGAGGCTTCCCGGGTACTCAGTATTCTTATTGAGCCCTGGGAATAGTCTGCTGCCTTAACAGGTTATACTGAAGTAAACATTTATGTGTCTCTTTCCCAATAGCCCTGAAGCTCTTTAACGGTTGGAACCAGCTCTTAAGTCATTTTGGGGTTTCCAGCACCAAGCACAGTGCCTAGCACATAGTAGGAAGGCACTCGATCAATGTTAATGAATTAAACTGATTAGTAATAAGTGCTTTTTGCTGACATATTACATCCACAACCTATAATACATTAAAAGTCCTTTTCCCTGATCAGCACTTTCTTATAAATTTTGATTACAGGACAAAAGAATGAAATCCTGATGAAGAGGAATAAGATCTGGAGGTCATATAAGCAAATTTTAAATTAAAATGTTGGTTTACTTATTTTGGTAGGGCCTATTTGGGGGGAAGTCTTGACCCCGGGCCTTTTGACCTCTGCTGTTTTAACAGGTAGGGCTGAAATGGAGTAGTTCCATAAACACACGTTCTGCACTACATTCACCTGTTGGGTTCTTAAAGAGTACCGATTTTGATCTAAAAGTAGGCCTGCCAGCAATGCTTGCAATCTCTCCTTCTAAGTCAATGCTTTTGGATCAAAGTCTTTTTGGATCCAGTGTAAAGTGGAGCCCCTTCAAAGGGAAAGCACTGGGGAAAAAAAATCCAGCAAAGTATGTGTCCTAGTGGAGTTCTCAACTTCCCCAGGCTGTGCACCATCTATCGTTATTTGCCCCGCCCATCGGTCCGAGGGCCCAGTAGCCCCTGGTATCAGCAGAAGCCAGCAGCTTCCCTGGTGGGGCCACCTGCCCTCAGGTGACGGGCTTGCATATGGCCAACGTACTTCTGCCCACGCCACAGAGGCCGCCGCTGCTGGACAGCGCAGCGGGGGTCACGTGTCCCTGTCCCGCCACTGCCCCGGGCCCTGGGCCCTCCCCGGCCGCAGGGCAGAGGCCGCTAGATCACGCGCACCCCGGCGGCCAAGGCTGGGCCCAGCCAATGGGCGGGCAGCATCCGCATGACCCGCGCCGGCGGGAGGGCGTGGGGAGGCAGGCCAGGCGCGCACGCTGCCGGGCCGTATCGCCGCCGCCCGCGCCGCCGCCGCCGCCGCCAGGACTGGAAGTGAGCCGCCCGGGCCCCGAACGCCAGTCAGCCAGTGAGTGGGTCCGGCAGTCACCGGCAACCAGGGCGAATCATGGCGGCCGCCAAGGTAACCATGGGCCCGAGGCCGGGGGGAGTGCGCCTGCTGGATCAACCTGGGGGCGTGAGAGGCTCGGGCGCTCACGTGTCTGGGTTGATGCCACAGGCGGAGCAAAATGGGGTGCCGGGCAGCGGTTCCACCTTGCAGCTGCGGGAGGGAGGGGGCCACTCCTCCCGGGTAGCACAGGCGGCCGGTGCGGAGACCGAGGTCCGACCTTGCAGTGGAAACTTTGCGGGCCGGACACTCCCACTTGGCCCGGGAGGGGAGTTGGTGTCTCACGCGGCTGAGCCAGGGCCGACGAAGAGGAGCGGGCGCGATTGGGGCCTGGTGCACCCTGGGCAGGGAAGCACTGGCGGTCCTCGACCTCCCCAGCGCTCTCCTGCTCCTGACCCCGCTGGTTGTTGACCCGGGCTTCTTCCAGGGGCCACAGCCCGGGCTGAAGCCTGATCCTATTACGTTTCAAGGGCTCCGCCCTCCCACCAGTAGGGAAGTCACTTTGACTTCCGTTTTGTAAACTGCCTAGGAGACTTGGCCTGCGCCTTTGTGAATAAAAAGTCCAGGGACTCTCCCCCTCCCCGCTTTCCCATCATTCCCATCTTCCCCCTCCCTCTCTCCATCTGACAACACTTACAGTTACCCGCCTCGGAGCATTTGAGAGGCTTCTTTTTGAAAACGATGAAACAGATTGTCCTGGGAGCCTGTCACTCCTGTGAAGTTGTACTTGAAAGGGATTCTGTGTAATGTGAATCATTCACTAACCCAGAGGAAAGGCAACTCCAACACTTGACCTTTCCTCTTTCACCATTTCTTGAAACCTGGACACCATTTCAGTCTCTTTGGACTGCATTTCAACTTCTCTGGCAGAATACCATATTTAGTCCCAATCACTTGAATCATTTGGAATTTATTGCTTTTAATTTAAGTTCACGAAGGCAGCCCTCTAATCAAGCCTATACAACTTCTTAGCTCATTTTAAGTGCAGTGAACTTAAATATACCTAACATTTCAAACATTTGTCCTTAATCAAAACTCTGTGATAACCCTCAAGAGGAAAACATGGCCAACACATCATATTCCTATTTATTCAAGCAAACTAATCACATTTGCAATGGAAATTGTAAGCAGACAAATATATTTAAATGCTGTTCTATGACTTAAGCCTCTCCAGGCTTCCTAGATCTGTAGGCTTCTTCATGTTGTTAGTCTCTGTGGCCTAAGTGGCTTTTCTCTTTTCTGTAATTACTCTCAGTTTCATCCTTAGGAAAGTACTCTGGGTGCATGGACTTATGTATGTGTGCATATGAACACACAGGTGTGTGTGTGTGTATATATGTATCTATAACTTTTCAGCAGTTTCTCCGAGCATCACTAGGATTCAATTTTGAAAGCTACCTTAACCCTTTCAAGCCCAATAGCCCTTGACCTTTCCTTTGCATTAAATTTGCATGCAACCAAGGTACAAGTCTTGGTATGAATTAATTCCCTAGAGTAGGTGGGACTAGGTACCCATTCTTTACTGTTAGTTTTATATCTGCAGGTGATGTAAATGTTTTTACTTTTTTAGGAGATAAGGTAATTGAGAAACATAAATTGAGACATGTGCATAGAAATGGAATATAAGACTTGAGTAATATTAAGTAAAATAAGTGACCCGGTGCTGTGGCTCATGCCTGTAATCCCAGCACTTTGGGAGGCTGGGGCAGGCGGGTCAGTTGAGGCCAGGAGTTCAAGACCAGTCTGGCCAATGTGGCGAAACCCTGTCTCTACTAAAAATACAAAAAAAGTTAGCTAGGCATGATGGTGGGCACCTGTAATCCCAGCTACTCAGGATGCTGAGGCAGAAGAATGTCTTGAACCCAGGAGGCAGAGATTGCAGTGAGCCGAGATCGTGCCACTGCACTCCAGTCTGGGCAACAGAGTGAGACGCTGTCTCAAAAAAAAAAAACCCAAAACAAACAACAACAACAACAAAAAACGTAAAATAAGTGATATGGAAGTTGGTTGAACTCTTTAGTTGTACTTCTACATAATAGTAGAAGTATCACATATCAAGGGCAGTTGATTTTTAGCTAAGTAATGAGTCAGGGAAAATGAAATGTTCATATTTACTACTTGGGAGCTTGTGTTTTTGTTTATGTCTTCATTTGCACTCACCTCTTTCTGGGATATCTGATAGCTCACATCATATATACTTACTTTGCGATCCAACGAGATATATAAAAATCGAGTCCCAAGTAGATGGGAAAAACAGGATAAAGGGAAAGTAAGACAAAGCCAGGACTAAGGTTAGTGGAAAATTATGTGCTTACTAGAGGTGATTGCATTTTCTCCCAGCCAAAGCAAAGAGGAAATGATCAGTGAGGTCATTTACTTGGTAGAGAAGTCTTCTTATACTGCTCTCTGAGAGCAGTTTTTTTTTTTTTAATTTTTGAGATGGAGTCTTGCTCTGTCGCCAGCCTGGAGTGCAGTGGTGTGATCTTGGCTAACTGTAACCTCCGCTTTCTAGGTTCAAGTGATTCTCCTGCCTCAGCCTCCCGAGTATCTGGGACTACAGGCACGTGCCACCAAGCCCAGCTAATTCTTGTATTTTTAGTAGGCCAGCATCATGTTGACCAGGATGGTCTTGGATCTGTTGATCTCATGATCTGCCTGCCTTGGCCTCTCAAAGTGTAGGGATTACAGGCGTTAGCCACCGCGCCTTGCCGAACAGTTTCTTTTATATGCTGTGAGTGGACTGCATTTGAAACTACCTTGTGACTACCGATATATGTCTGTGGGTTACATAAGGCCATTTCTTATCATGTCCTTTATTATAAATCAATGGCAGTACAGTAAATGTGGCCTTAAAAGGTCCCTCAATGAAGCTGCTGGTCTAACTTATTCCAAGAATGTCCCTCATTGAACTGCCTTTGGGCATCACCTTTATCAGTTGATTCTGTTGGCAGCCTGAGTTAAAGCCTGTGCTTCTTGCTTTTTCCCTGGAACATAGCTATTCCATGTTGCCGGCTGAACACAGAGCCATAGGGGTAGGGTTGACATTCCCTCTTAAAAGTTGAGGAGCCTGGATAGGAGAGGACTTCACCTCAGTGGATTGTTAGGAAATTGGACTGAGACTCTGGGGACTCAGCAATTGTAGGAGAATTCCAACACTCACTACACTCACTGTGACAAATTGTTTGAATATTTAAGCAGATTTGATATTTTCTGGATAGATGTAACCACAACTAGCAGTTAGTTTCCTGATCTCCTCTTTCTTTCTTTGGTCTTTATACTTATTTAAATATAACTAATTATTCATGACCTTCCTTTAAATAGTTTTAATGGGGAGATGGAGAATCCCAGCACTTTGGGAGGCAGGTGAATCACCTCAGGTCAGGAGTTTGAGACCAGCCTGGCCAATGTGGCCCATCTCTACTAAAAGTACAAAACAACTAGCCGGGCATGGTGGTGTATGCTTGTAATCTCAGCTACTCGGGAGGCTAAGGTAGGGGAATTTGCTTCAACCCGGGAGGCGAAGGTTGCAGTGAGCCGACATCGCGCCATTGCACTCTAGCCTGGGCGTCAGAGCAAGACTCTGTCTCAAAAAAAAAAAAAAAAAAAGAAGAAAAAAAAAGATCTGATAATTAGGAAATTATGGAGCTGGGGTTCAAATCCTGCCAGTCTGGCTCCAGCAGCTGTGGCCTCACTCTGTCTACCATGTCTGCCTGGTAGTTTAGGATGGTGGAGAGTAAAGTATTTGGGAGAGGTGTGGGAGATGACTTAGGAGGGGCTTAGGTGTCTTAGTGTAAACCAGACTTTTATTTGAGAACTGCCTTACCTACTGTTTATTGCATGCCAGGTACTTTTCCAAGTGCTTTACAAGTAGTAACTCAATTAATTTTCTTAATTCTAAGAAGCAGGCGCTTTCTGTTTTTGACTTCAACTTACAGGTAAGAAAACTGAGTTGGGGAGGTTAACACGCTTGTACAACAAGTAAATGCTACAGCGTTGATTTGAATCTTGCTGATGTGTCTTCAGAGTCTCTGCTCTTAACTTCTGCACTACTCTCCCAGGCCTTACAAAGAGTTCCATTTGTGAAGGTGTATGTGTGAGAGTTCGCATGCCGTCGGGTATGGATGTGTATATTTTCTGATCATCCCAGTCCAATTATCTTAGAACACCTTTGTCACTCTGTATATGCTTCATTTCAATGTGTATTCAGTGTATTTCTCATCTCTCCAACCAGATCGCAAATCCCTGCAGGACAGGAATTGTCACATACCTTTTATTTAATTGCTTTATTGAGATATAATTCAAGTACTATACAATTTACCCATTTAAAGCATATGATTTATTGGTTTTCAAAATATGCACAGAGTTGTGTAACTGTCACCAGTGTCATATACCTTTGTAGAAACTTTAATCCAGTTTCCATTACTTATGATTTGGACTATAATATATATATACACATACACATATATATACACAAACACACACACACACATATATGTAATATATATTTGGGACAGGGTCTCGCTGTCTCACCCACGTGGAAGTACAGTGGTATGATTATTGCTCACTATAGCCTAGACCTCCTGGATGCAAGAGATCCTCCCACCTCAGCCTCCTGAGTAGCTGGGACCTCAGGCACACGCCGCCACACCCAGCTAATTAAATATTTTTTTGTAGAGATGGGGGTCTTGCTATGTTGCCCAGGCTTTGGGCTGTATATTTAACCTCCGTGTTTTCCACGTTTTTCACCCATCATGAAACCCTCTTCAGAGGTTTGTCATTGAGGATAAAACATATTAAGGTTATTAAAGATATTCTTCAAATGGCAAAGTTTTTTCTCCCCTATGGTAAAAACTCTACTAGGTATTTGGTGATATCATAATAAAGCAAATCAGTTTTTGTGCTAGGAATGGAGGAAAGAAGGTTTGAGTTGTTTTTATGCTGCCATGATGATGGTTATTAAAACAACAAGTATCTGTGGCTCCACTGTTTGGGTTTTAGGGGTTCTTAACTTGTGGAGCTAGATGGCCTTGGAATTTATGTTAACACAATGATCTTTTACCCTTTCCCTCCTCAGTCCTGTCCCCTTTTACCAGGAGAGTCCTAGAAATGGAGTCCCAGAAACATTTGTTATTGGTCCAAATTTCCATGAATGCCTTTACTTTTAACACTGCTCTAGGCCAGTGATTCCCTGCACATTGAAGTCTTCTGGACTGGTATAAAAAACTGCTGATGCCTGGGTCTCACTCCAGAGATCATGATTGAATTGGACTTGGGTGTGGCCTGAGCCTGGGGATTTTTGAAAGCTTGACAACCACAGTTATTTGGTGCACATTGCTTCAAGAGACCTGCTGGCTCCTTCTTGGAGTAAGAAAGGAATGCAGTGAGATTAAGTTAAAGTCCCTGGTGTGTCAGTTCAAAGGAGGGGTATGCAGGGGTTTCTCCAAATTTCTCTTCTTTCTTGACAGTTTTGTGTTAGTCCTGCCTGATGTCTCCTGGGTGCTTAGGCATCAAGTTTATACAGTTTTGTGATAATCCTAGAATATAGATTTTAATCTCAAAATTGATTGAAAGCTCTGTTTGTCTCCTGCAGAGTCTCAGTGGTTTTTTGTGATCAGAGAAGGTGCTGGAGGAGGGAAGCATTACAAAGAGTAAACCTGGTCTCAGAGCCCTCTCTCCTGGGCTAACCTCATCCAGGGCCATGTGGTGCCTGTGTTCCGTAGCTTAGGTCATACGACTTTACAGCAAATAGATGGTTGGAAAGGTGTCGGGGGAGTTGAAAGATGATGTGTAGTGTAAAAAAGTCAGGGAGCAGGTCTTTTTTAGATACTGAGTTCTTTTAGAGGATTGTCAGAGGAGCTCTGTCTGACTCCTCAGTGCTTTGGTCTCTTAGACCTTTACTCCCAAGACCAGTCTCTGCTTTTGATGAACTCCTAGAGGGAACCATTCCTCTCTTTGTTCTCCACTATCTGTGAGGATTATCTATTATGGCATTCCTGCTAAGCGCTTCCTCCTCTCTGCTTGGCATTTGCTGCCTCTTAAACACCTACAGGTTTCCTCATAAGACTCTGCGGGTTTGCCTTAGGGTGGACCTTGCAACAGAGGAATGCGTGACGCTGAGACATGTGTTGGTTCTGCTCAGGGATAAGGGGGATATGCCTTTGTGTAGTGATACAATTCCTTTAGCAAATTATTTAACAGCTACTGAGCAAACCCTATTTTCATGGCCTGTTTAACCAGACAGACCCTCTAATTGGGTGAAATGAACTAAATCAAATGCCCTTCTCCTAAAAGTCACCAGTAACCTCAGTTCTAAACCTGCTGGCTTGTCCTCATATCTGGCCTCACATGACCCTGTCTCCTACCTTTCCTTTCTCGCCATCTGCTTTCATGATGTCGTCTCTCATTATTGGCCTCTAGCCTCTCATATCACCCCTTTATTCTCCTTTGCAGGTGGCAGCTGCTGCTGCTGCTGCTGCTTCTTCCTTCTTCCTTCTTCTTCGTCCTTCGTTCTTTCTCCTCCTTCTTCCTCCTTCCTCCTCCCTCCTTCTTCCTCCTCCTTCCTCCTTCCTCCTTCCTCCTTCCTTCTTGTTTCTTCTTTCATCTTCTTTCTTCCCAGCAAAGATATGTTTTTATTTTAGTGTTTGGCAGCATGACATATGCATTTAGAATGATAGTACACGTTACCCTAGTCTTCAAAACAGAATGTACGAGTTTACCAATGAGGAATTTTGGCCAAAAATGTAGTGTTTTTCCCTTCCCTGTATAGGTCAGATATATGTAGGTCCAGCACTAGTGCTGCACCTTTTGAGAAGCATTACTTTAGCAAAAATCTAGAAATGTTTCACTTTTTCTGAATCTAACCAAGGGTCTTGCTTTCTTTTTTTTTTAAATTTACATTAAAAAAAAATAATTCCAACTTTTATTTTAGATTCTGGAGGTACATGTACAGATTTGTTACCTGGGTATATTGCGTGATGCTGAGGCTTGGGGTACAGTTGACCCCCATCACCCAGGTACTGAGCATAGTACCCAATAATTAGTTTTTCAACCCTTGTCCCCCTTCCTCCTCTAGTAGTCCCCAGTGTCTGTTGTTGCCATCTTTATGTCCATGAGTACCCACTGTTTAGTTCACACTTAGAAGTGAGAACATGTGATACTTGGTTTTTTGTTCCTGCATTAATTCACTTAGATGCATCCATGTTGTTGCAAAGGACATGATTTTGTTCTTTTTTATATCTGCAAGGTATTCCGTGGTGGATATATACCACATTTTCTTTATGCAGTTCACCATTGATGGGCACCTAGGTTGGTTCCCTGCCTTTGCTATTGTGAATAGTGCTGTACTTTGTGGGCTTCTCTTCGTACTGCTTGGACACCTGGAAGGTTAGTGTCCCCCAAGGCTGTACCTGAGATTTTCTCCTCCCTCAAGTTCCTGCTGCACTACCTGCCCCGTTAATGGGGATTGGCTCCTTGATGCTCCTCAGCCTGGGTAGCTGTCTCAAGCTCTGGCCCTGCATTTTTAGCTGTTTAGTTTTAGCTGGAAAACTCAACTTGTCTGTCTCAAAGATATTTCAAACTCTGCTGACCTAGAACTCAGCAGTTCTTATAACTGAATCCATCTTTTTGGTCATTCCTGACTTTAGCCTGAAGCTTCACTTTCCTAATAAAGTCTCCAGTTAGTTCAATTAAGTACCTGTCATGGGCAGATAGGAGAGACACCATTGGCCTGAATTGGATGTGGGAAAAGAGGTGAATCAGTGAAACCCTTCTACAGCCCTGGAGCATGTATTTCCTATCTTCTCTGTTCAAATTCAGGTCCTCATTATTTTGTAGCTGTACCATTGCTGTAGCTCCCACTGATCCCCTTGCCTTTGATTTCATCCCTGCATCTTTCTCTCCATTCTGTCCAGACTGCCAAAGGACTTTTCTAAGATTGGCTCTTGTTGCCATGATAATAGCAGTACTGTGTTCATGGGTACAGTACTTAGCAGCTTTAAAAAATGCATTCAAGGGCATAAGTGATGATGACTATTTGTCAGTGCCTACACTGTGCTGGGCTTCCAAAAACAAGTAAGCTACTAGATTTGTTTTCAAGAAGCTCAGAGTCTTCAGGGATTAATATAACCAGATAATAGAAAGACCCAAGCTTCATTATTTGATCTTTATAATCATCTACAAGATAGCAGGGAAGAAACCTAAGGCTCAAAAAGTTTATGCAAATAATAACAACAGCATTAGTTTACATTTATATAACACTCACAGAAGCCAGACACTGTTCCAAGCACTTTACTAATGCAATCTTCATAACATTCCTATGACATGTAAGTGCTCTTACTTTCATAATACACATCGAGAAACTCATCTGTACAGAGTAGTTAAGTTCTATGAGGCACAGAGAGATTATGTAACTTTCCCAAGATCACACAGCTTGTAAATAGGAGAGCTGTGATTTCAACACAGGCAGCCTGGCTCCAGAGCCCAAGCACATAACCAGTGTGCTACATTGCCCTCTTTAATTTACCTTGCTATGCAGTATGGCTTCTGTTGCCTGCAGAATAAAATTTAAACTCTTAGCCAGCTAAAATCTCTTTGGTCTTGGCTGCATTTTCAATACTTTTAATACTTTCCCAGTATTACCCCAGACTCATTCGATTTTCATATTCTTCACAGCAGTTTGTGAATGGGACATATCAACCTCTGTTCATATTTCTTGCCATAAAGCTATGGCAAGAGGGTGGCAGGATAAAAGAGAGCCTGTTTATTTGTTTGTTTAACATAGAGGTCAGTCAGAGACAGAAATGTTTCTTTTCTTGTTTTTTAGCCTTTGTCAGAAAGAAATACTTCTTTTCATTTCTCTGTATTTGTTTCTCTGTATTTGTGGGCAGATATATATATATGTGTGTGTGTGTGTGTGTGTGTGTGTATATATATATGTATATATATATATATATATATATATATATATATATATATATAGTCTGAGTTCTTCTCTTCAATTTTCAGAAGGGATTGTGGTTCTATTTTCCCATTTCTTGAAGCCCCTGTAGGAATGCTAAAACCCATGTCCTAAGATTACAGTTTTTATAGTTGGTTTGTTCTAATCGATATTCAGATACAGTCCACACATGGCTGGTTGATATGTCTTTTAAATCTTGTTAATCTATAGGTTTTCCTGCCCCCTTTTTGGTTGTTTCATTGCAGTTTATTTGATGAGGGAATTGGGTCATCTTTCCTGTAATTTCCCACAATTTGGACTTTGCTGATTACATCTTTGTGGTGTTGCTTGGACTCAGTATTTCCTGCAAGTGACAGTTTAATCTAAAAGCTTGATCAAGTTAGAGTCTTTTTTGGTTTGGGCTAGAATACTTCCTAGATGGTGCTGAGCGCTTCCCATCACATTGCTGGGTACTTGGTACTGGCTACTCACATGAAGAAGCACCTGATTCTTGGTTGTTTCTTGTAATGTTACATTTTGGTCAGTGGTTTCAGATGTTGTCATCTTAAGTCTGCCAGCTTTTTGCATAATAGTTTTAATTAGCTAACTTTAAATATTAACATTTGCCCTTCCTGGTGCATTGAGTTAAAAGTGGTTTTCATTATTTAAATACACACTCTTATGTGTATGTATGCATATTAGGTATGTATGTGTGTCTGTATATGAGTATATATCGTAATTGTTATAAAAATAATGGCAATTAAAATTCAATTGGATATTAATTAATGGGTGCAGAGTTTATGTTCGGGATGATGAAGTGGGTAATGGTGATAGTTATAGAACATTGTGAATGTACTTAATGCCGCTGAATTGTATACTTAAAAATGGTTACAGTGATAAAGTTTATGGTATGTATATTTTACCACAATTAAGACAAATCAATTGGAAAGGGATTGTAACACATTGAATTAAAAAAATCCAACACAACATAATGAGTGATAATTATTGCTCCCTAAAAGGAGCCAAAGTGAGATGGAGAGTAGACTGATAAAGCTTTCTTTACCGAAGAATGCTAGCTAATAACGGTAGAAGCTATGCTAGAATTAGAAAAAGGAAAAAAAAAAAATGACTTTGCCACCTGCAAGTAATAATTGATTCAGGCATGGATTTTCATTGGATGCTGAAGTCTTTCAGTAAAAGACTGTTGGAATTCCCATTGTCTCAATGCATCTCCTAGTAAATTACTTGCTGTTTACAGAGGGGGAAAAAGTACCTTTACAATGGAGAAACCTGCTTCAATCAAGTGATCATCAGCAAATGGGATAAACTAGCATTATGTTACTGACTGATATTATGCAATGGGAAGTATACAACATGAACCTGAAAGAGTTCTTGCCAAAAATATTTAATCTGAATCTAATCGTGAGGAAATAATCAGACAAATCCAGAAAGCAGGACATGCTGCAAGACCTCTGGCTTGACTTCAAAAATATCAGTGTTATGAATGAAGAAGGCTGGAATAAAGGAGACTCCCAAAGAGACCTGATGACCAAATGCAATGCTTAAGCCTGGGTTAAAAACAAGTAAAAGAATTGGAACAGCTGGAATATGGAGACCATATTAAAAGATATTGTATTAATTTGCTAGGGCTGCCATAACAAAGTACCACAGACTGGATGGCTTAAACAGCAGAAATTTATTTTTTCACAGTTCTAGAAGTTAAAAGTCTGAGATCGAGACCCCAGCAAGGTTGGTTTCTCCTGAGGCCTTCTCTCCTTGGCTTGTAGATGGCTGTCTTTGTGGGGTTTCCTCTGTGTCTGTATCCTGATTTCCTCTTCATATAAGGACACCAGTCTTATTGGATTAGGGTCCCCTTTATCACCTCATTTTAACTTAATAACCCTTTCAAACACCCTGTCTTCATATATGGCCAGTCATCTCCCCAGGGCCTGGGGTTGGGACTTCAACATATGAATTAGGTGTGGGGGACACAGTTCAGCCCATAACAGTTATTGAATCATTTAAAAATGGCTTGGGTGAGATAATGATGTCAAGGTTCTGAAGGGAAATGATCTTTGCTGCTGATTTATTTTGTGTTTCCTCCTAGATTTTAAACTCTTGAGGACAAGGACCTTCTCTGGACACAGATATGCCTCAGAGTAACTGTTGCATAGTATTCAGACATTGCTGGTTGAATTGTCCATTTACTTGACATGCCAACACAAGGCAAAGTAAAGGGGGAAGGAGATTTTCTGCTGCATGTGTGTGGTTTGTTGTAAACCTTTTTCTAATAATCCATTTGCTCAATCCCCTCCATCCCCCAACAAAATAATATGATGAGAATTTGGAAATACTTAAGGAGTGTGCATGGGTAATCACCAGGTGAGCACATGATGGAGAATCAGAACATCAGAACAGACTTGGCAGGGGTTGTGCTGTCCTGAGGTACATGAATCCCTATGACTACAGAAAGGCTGCTTCAAAAGGAGGCACCTAGAGAAACTCTCCCTTTTGATTAAAAAAGCCCAGGTACACTAGAGGGCAAAATTCCCAGCAGGTCCAACCAATGTGTTCCATTGCTGCTGTTTTAGCCCAGCTAGTCTCAGTAGTACCCTAGGTCATCAAGTGGCTTGAAGGACAAGAGGGTGATATCCTGTCTCTCCTTTGACTTTGTTGTACCCACTGGCAAGGAATTTCATTCACTTCTGAGAATTCACACACTCATTTTATTGCAGGCCGATGTTGATTCTGAGTTTGAGGATGCCACTATCTTTTCATTGCCTTCCAGCTCAGTTCCAGAAGTGAAAGTTCAGTCCTAGATTCTCTTTTTATGGTGGTTCATGGAGATTTCAGTTAATCCATTTGTGGTGTCCAACAGCAACTTGAGAAGAGCCTGGTCTTGACCTTTGCCCGATTTTCTGTTGGTTTATTTGCCTTTTCACATTGATTTGTTCTAAGAGTGCTTTTAAATGAAGAACATTGCCCCTTTGTCCTATCTATTGCAAATTTTGTTGTTGTTTTTCTTCTCAGTTGTTATTTAACTGATTTATATTCACTTTTTAAATTTTTATGTCAAATATTTATCCTTTTTTCTTTATGGCTTCTGGATTATATGACTTCTGAGTTTGTCATGTTTGAAATCAGCTTCCCTACTTAATATTACATAAGAAACCACCTGTGCATTTTCTAGAATTTCCAGAATTTTTAGAATTCTCTCTCTCCTTTTAAAGATTAACTCTGATCCAGCTCCAGTTCTTTTGGTATAAGATGAAAGGTCGGGAGCCAGTTTAATTTTTGTTGCTTAACCCCAGGAGTTCATTACCCTTCACTAGTGCCACATCATCAGCTAAAGAGACCTGCTGCTAATTCAGCCTGAATCTGCTGGCTCAGCCTTCAGAGGAAATCTGATTAGTTCAGAAAGCCAAGATTACCTCCCCGCAGGGCTCAGGTATCTGCTGCTGCCCCAGTCAGCTAGGCTGCTCTGAATATGAAGAGTAACTGGGAAGCAAGGTGCTGCTAGATTGTCTCAAGTTGTGCTGTTTTCATTCAATCGTTACTGTCTTACTTTTAGCAGATGAGAAAACGAGGTCATGCTGCTGGTTAACAGTGGAGTCAGATTTTTTTTTTTTTTTTTTTTTAAGATGGAGTTTCACTCTTGTTGCCCAGGCTAGAGTGCAATGGTGTGATCTCGGCTCACCGCAACCTCTTGAACCCTGGTTCAAGTGATTCTCCTACCCCAGCCTCCCGAGTAGCTGGGATTGCAGGCATGCGCCATCTCGCCCGGCTAATTTTTTGTATTTTTAGTAGAGACGGGGTTTCTCCGTGGTGGTCAGGCTGTTCTTGAACTCCTGACCTTAGGTGATCCACCCGCCTCAGCCTCCCAAAGTGCTAGGATTACAGTTGTGAGCCACCGTGCCTGGCCACAGTGGAGTCAGGTTTAAATGTTCCATTGCGAAGCTCATGAAATAGGAAACATTCTATGAGGGGAATCTGATTGGAGAATTCTGGAGGAAGAGGCATTTGACTTAGTCCTTGAAAGAACAGCATCATTTTTTAAACTTCTCATTATTGAAATTTCCGAAAAACTGCAAAACTGGAATAGTATAATAAACCCTCATCTCCCTGTCTAGCCAGTAGTAATCATCAATTTATGGCCTCAATATTGTTTCATTTATACCATGCCCTCTCTCCTCCTTTCATCCCTCCTTTTTTTTTTTTTTTATTAAATTTTTTTTTTGGAGACAGGATCTTGCTCTGTCACCCAGGCTGGAGTGCGGTAGCACGATTATGGCTCACTGCAGTCTCAACCTCCTGGGCTCAAACAGTCCTCCCACCTCAGCCTCCTGAGTAGTTGGGACTATAGGCATATGCCACCACGCCTGGCTAATTCATCCCCACATGTTTTTCAAAGCAATCTCAGCCATCATATCTGTAAATATTTTATGTATCTCTAAACAGTATTTCTTCAAAGCACAATCACAATATCATTATTACACCTCAAAAAATTATAGTAATTCTTCAATATCTTCAAATATGTATTCTGTACACATTGTACACATTTCCCATATTGTCTTAAATTTTTAAAAATAGTTGTTGAATTGTCATGTAAATAAGGTTCATGCATTACAATTGATATGTCTTCATTTTCTTTTTCTTTTTTTTTTTTTTGGAATTACAAAGCTACTTTTAATACTTTTAAGCTCCACAGAAATAAAAAAACACTGGGAAGGGCTAACCCCCTCACTCCCAGGAGTGGCCCATAGGGAGAGAGGCTACTTGAGGGGAAGGAAGTACAAAAGGGACCCACTGCAGACACATGGCAAAGGGAAGCCATCGGTGCTGGGACCTGTGGTCACTACAGGAGGAAACACGAGTGTGGTGGGACTGGCTCCAGGCACACAAGTGAAGGGCAAGAGAGATTGGAGTGAAGCCAGGAAACTACTTAGGTTCCTCCTTCTTCTCGTTCGCCTTTTTCTGCTTCTGCTGCATGATCTCCGAGTCCCTGGGGGTAGAGATGATGGGGCACTAGGAGGTACCAGAGGGCAAAAAGAACAAAATGCAGGGGGATGAAGGGCACAAAGGAGAAGATGGAAGTGGATGAGACTAAGCTCAATGTTTGGCTGCTGTACTGCCACCCTAGGGGAACAAGAGGAAGAGAGCAGAGGCTCTGAAGGCAATCGGTCTCCATGCTACAGTTGCCCAATAGGTCAGAAGCCTGGCCACACAGGCCCAAGGCTCTCTATTCTTATACCAGTAAGAAGGTTGGGAGAAGAGAGGAGAACTGGCAACAGCAAGGAAGGCCAGATCACTGGGCTATCATAACCATAGCTGTATCTGAAGTGGGAAGCTCCCTGTCCTTGCCCTGAAGGTCAGACCGGGGGATGCTCAGAAATCAGATTCTGTGTCCTCATTTTCTTTTGATCTCTGGATCCTCTTGCCTGCTTAATCCTGTGCTTTCTTTTCCTCTGAAAGACAGTGTCACATAATGGCTGAAATCATGGATTTGCAATCAGATTAGGGCTCTGCCACTTGCTAACTGTGCGACTTGGGGAAGTTACTCAACCTCTCTGTGCCTCAGTTTCCTCATCTGTAAAATGGGCATAACTGTGTCTGCTCCTCGGGGCTGTTGAGAGTGTCAGTGAGCTAATGTTTGCAAAGCATTAGAGTCATGTCAAAAGTTGTGGGCTGTGGAATAGGACCCAGGAGGGCTCACTCAAGTGAGATGGTGTGTCGTCTTTGAGATGAGTCTGCAGCTGTGCAGAGAGCCCCTTTCCTTTTCCTTTTTGCTTCCTTCTGGTTCTTGACTGTGCTTCAGTTAGATGAGGTTGATACATAGCAGAACTTTGGACAGGTAAGGCATTATATAGTGGAAGCAACTTCTTTAGTGTCCTTTCATTTTTGGCTTTCTCTTCCTCTGTATTTATTAAGTTAGCTCTTCTCTCTCAGAAGCGTTTAACTTTTTATGGCATTATCTGGGCTTCAGCAACTTGTGATCTCCTAAGTAGAGCCTTTCAGCACTTTATAAATATGTCATATACTTTTTATATTCCTTTGTTCCCCATCAGGAACATACATCCCAGTCATCAGCACAATCAGTTTTTATTCATTTAAGGAGCAGTGGTAATTTGACACTTGCTAATATGTAACAAATTATATTGGGTGCGGTAATTAAAATTGCAGCTGGTTCCTAATTATACTGTAACCTTGATGTTTAAAAAAATTGAGACTGAGTTCAGCATAAAATACTGGAGAATAATATTCTGCACTAGGCAGTTCTGCCTTCTACTGAGCCATGGGCATTTATGAATCATAATGCCAAATTAAAAAGATTTTATTTTAAATTGGTTACAGTTACAATGTTGTCCAGTGGCTTGATTCTTAAAGGTAGCTTTAAAGTCCCCCTTTTTGCTTGCTTAACTGTGGGAATATCCTCCAGGTATTACAATTAGTGTCTAAATAATCCGAGCTCTGGGGTCATTTCTGGCTGTGTGATCTACTAGTATTCATTTAAGACTCTTTAGTACCTCAGCTTCCTTATTTGAAAAATGGGGATATTACTCACTCTTCCTCTTAAAGAGTTTTAATGATAGAGTATTTAAATGAAATAAGATATAAAGCCATTAGCATAATACCTGGCATAGAGTTAAGGACCCAGTAAAAGTTAGCTGGTCATTGTTATTGCTATAATTAATAATAAATGATCAGGTTCCAAAGACCACCTCTGTGACCCTCAACTTTAGCAGAATCAGGCTATTAATTCTCCTGCCACTCTGCCTTATGGTAGCATGTATCATCATACATTTTGTACCAACCACTTGTCGATAAGTCAGCTTTCCCTGCTTGGGGCAGGGTTTCCGATTTATTGGGTGTTTTCTCCTTGGTGCCTGGCGCTGGGCCTGGTACACTGTAGCCTTCCCATAGGTGATTGTGTTGCATGGATGAGCAAGTAGAGCATCACCATCTAAGGAGTGGTTGTTAGCTGGGGGGTGGAGTAATTTGGCTCCCAAGGAGATTTCTTTTAGCAACCTCTGAAGACGGTTTCTTGGTTGTTGCAGCTTGTTGGGGAAGGGGTTGCTGCTCACATCTAGTGAGTAGAGGTCAGCTTAATAACAATAATAGTAAAATCCAGAACTAATATGTTTCAGGCTCTTTTGGCATAACAGAACCCAGCTAAAACACCACCATTCATTCTTAACTGTTACACTCTGCCTCTTAATATCAGAATTTTAATGATGATGGCTTTATAGTTTATGTTTGTCTACAACAGAGCAGAGTGAAATCTAACATACGTCACAACCTACTGAATCCTTCTGATAAACATCTCTAGTACCTCTGAAATGACTCGCTGGTGTAATTACCCAGTGGGTTAACATTTGTGGTGGCTGATACTTTATAAGTCAACCGTTGAGTGAAAGGAAGTTTTACCAGCTGATTACATGGAAATGTTGTGGTTTGAAGAATGCTTAACAGGGCATCTTGTCTTTATACTAATTTGTATTTCAGTAACTTTTTAAAATAATGACTGCTCTTCATTTATTAGGACTTAGGGAAACTGTAGGATGAAGGATGAGTGACTCAGTGGTTTCAATAAAAAATTATTTTCTTAAGTTTGAGATACCTTTTTCTTCTTCCCAAGTTAATCGTAACTGTGGTTTTAGGAAATTCCAAACTTTCTTTTGCAATTACTGATTGTATCAGTCAGGGCTCACTTGCAGAGAACAGAATCTACTCTAGCTGGTTTAAGCAGAGAGATTTATTACAGGGTATTAAATGGCTTACACAGTTTGTTGGGAAGGTGAAGAAACAGACTTGAGGTTGAGCTCTAAAGAATGACATCTAGAGTCTCAAGCAGAGCAGGCCACCAAGACAGCAGTGACCTCTTGTGCAGTCACAATGCTGCCTGCCAAGTGGACAGTGTTTCAGGACCATGTGGCCACTGACATGGGAGGGCAGGAGGTTGCCACAGGAAAACTAGACACTTCCAGCAATGGTGCTTGCTTGGCAGAAACAGCAGAAGGTACCCCCAAACTCCCAAACCTTTGCCAAATCTCACCTCAGTTTTATCTAATTGACAGCACATGGGCCGCATAGCAGCAAGGGAGTCTGGGAATTGTAGTTTTAGCCTTCTAGTGTCTTTCGTGTGGGAAGATAAAGAAGGAGGGTGGGCTGCAGCTTGTAAGTGGTTAGGTTACACCCAAGAATACTTTTCTTTGGGATTCAGGGCCACCTACTGCAGTATTTCCTCAGGTTCAAAAGACTATGCAGGACTGTTTCTCCTTCTGTCTCCCTTTCCTGCTTACACCCACCCACACACCCAGAAGCTTGCTTTTGATGAACTACCTCTTTGAGCTTGTATTTCTTATCTAAGGCAAATATTTACTTTATGATGGTAGAATTTTCGGTGTAAGTCTGTGCTTGTCTTGGCTTTCAGATGTTTCAGGTTTGGGAAGGTGTCTGGTGAAGTATTGCCGAGGAAGGGCTGTGCCGTACAGTTGGGGATGTAGCAGCTGAGGTTGGGCCTTGGGTTCTAATGCAATTGTTCTCAGCCCACCCACGCATCATAATTTCTTGAGGGAGCTCTAAAGATACCCATTCTAGAAATTCTCATTTGATTGACCTTTGGTATGGTTTGGGTTTTGTGAAACCTAAAAGTACCTCAGGGGACTTGAATATGCAGCGAGGGTGAGAACCTAAGTCTTACTATCAGTACATTAAAATTGGACATTATCTAAAGCTGTGGTTCTTAAACTTTAACTGCATCAGGGCCACCTGGAGGGCTTGTTAAACCATAGGGGATTGCTGGACCTCACCCAGTTTCTGATTCTGTGGGTCTGGGATGGGCATGATAATTTGTATTTTTAAAAGTTCCCAGGTGATGCTGATGGTCTCCACACTTTGAGAACCATTGATCTGAAGAGAGTTGCCTATTTTCATTGTAAATGTCAGATTTTTACTGACCTAAAAGACTTTGTTCTGTATTCAGCACTTCCAGAGCATCTACTTGGTTTCCTGATCTTTGCCAGAGCTGGGGATGATCTGAGGAGTAAGGTACCCTCACAGAGATGGAGGTCTCACATCTCTAGAGCTTCCCAGTGTTTAAGAGGAGAGCTTTTCTTTTCTTTGCATTTTATTTTTCACATTAGCATTTCTTATTTTCATGTAGATTTTCGTATATTCTTCCCCATCATCCTCTGTTAGATCTGACAACTATTTTGAGTACACCATTCTGTACCACTGTGGTTTGTTAAAGTAATGAGCCTTCAACTGTAGCTTGATTCCATTGTAAGAAAGTCTGTTTAAAAAATATTCCTATAGGTAGGAATATCTTTTCTGGTGACCCCCTACCTATGGCTGCTCTAACTCATATTAGAATGAGAGTGAATTCATTTGTCCTGAAAGATAACTTTCTTATTCTTCTTGCCATGTTCTCTCCCACCCCCTGCCTTTTTAAAAACACCAGTTCTTGAAATTGTGTTATTGTTTTTATTTCTAGGATGTACTTAGCTAGTATATGTTTTGCAAACACTATTGATGACTTACACAATTATAACCAGTGTTTATCTTGTCAAAAAGTTTTACATATTCAGTGATTCTCAAATTTTGTTCCTGTGGAGCATAGACTCATTGAATCGACCTGAAATTTCCATACTAAAGTTAAAAAATGATAGACTTTTCCCAGTTTGTGGAAGAAACTATGCATAGAGTTTTTCTGTTCCAACATTGCCCCTTTCTGGGCCAGGCATGGTGGCTCATGCTTGTAAACCCAGCACTTTGGGAGGACAAGATGGGAGGATCACTTGAGGCCAGGAGTTTGAGACTAGCTTGAGCAACACTGTAAGACTCTGTTTCTACAAAAAAAATTGAAAAAAATTAGTGGGGCCTGGTGACACATGCCTATAGCCTCAGCTACTCAAGAGGCTGAGGTGGGAGGATTGCTTGAGCCCAGGAATGTGAGGCTGCAGTGAGCCATGATCACACCACTGTACTCCAGCCTGAGTGACACAGTGAGACCCCCAACTAAAAAAAAAAAAAAAAAAAAAAAACAAACCACCAAAACCCTCTCTTTTTCCCTTAAATTTGGAATCAGAGTAAAATGTTAACAAATTTCAACAAAATTCTTTATCCTGTTGATGTAAGTGGCAAATAATATTTCATAGTAATTTGTAAAGGACCCCTTTCTTCTTAGTCATTTACTGTATATGCTTGAAAACCAGTTACTTGATTTAAAATTCTTGATATAAAAATATTGTTTTAATGTTGGAATCTATTCTTACAAATGCAAATTCAGAAGAAGAATGATAAAGAAAATCAGGCAGTTTTCTTTACTGATTCTTTGGGTCTGGGATGAGCGTGATAATTTGTATTTTTAAAAGTTCTCAGGTGATGCTGATGGTCTCCACACCATAGCTGTAAATATTTACATGCTGTTAATATATGAGAAAAAAATGTAACAGTGAAAGTAAGCCTTCTGGAAACAATCTAAAGTTTGATGACTCTTCTAAACCCCAAGAATGAACTAAGTCTAATAATTCCAGGCTTCTGAAGCCCAAGAATGAACTAAGTCTAATAATTCCAAGCTTATGTGATACAAAGTATGCATGCTGAGCAGCTGTTCTGAATTGACTTTAAAAGGGTGGCTACATTTCTGTGGCTTCCTTTTTCCAGCTCATAGAACTTCCTGGGAAGCATTCATTGAAATACACCTTCAGAAAACTGGTACATCTCACTGTAACTTTGCATTGTCTTCAATTAAGTTGTGTAAGTGTTCTTTATTCATAGCAAATGATGCTTAAACAAGAAGATAGGAATGGGAGATAGTAGTATAAATGGAAATTCCAAACAGCCACGCAGCATTTGACTGGTGAATAATAGATGGAATTACTGTAGAGATGAGGCCCAGGAGGCTGGTAGTAAGTTTTCTGAATCCATCCCCTGTTGAACCATACTTATCTATCCTTAAATAGACTGTAGCAGGACCTGATACAAATTTTAGTGGGCCTCAGAGAAATCTTGTAGTGATCATTAACGATTTGCTGTACCTGGAGCTCTGGGTTGGCGGCAGGGTAGCTGAGACGATGATGAGTTAGGATGGCCGTAATGTTTATTTAGTGGTTTGGTGAGTGTGTTTGAAGATCTGTGAGTTTCTTTCTCTTCTCTTTTGCTAATTTCTCCCTTCCAAATTATGAGACAGTTTACCCGTCATTTAGATTTATTAAGGCATAAACATGGTAGAATATAAACATCTTTGGATAAATAATACAAATAGTAATAGATACCATTTATGAGCACTTTAACTGTGTGGCCTTTTTGGTGCTAAGCACTTTATGTCATTATCTCATATTAGTCTTCTAGCTGTCTAGGACTCCCTGTTTTATAAATGAGGAAGGTGAGGCTAAGAGGTCAGGGCCTCCAGGTCACGTAGCCAGTGAGTTTATGAGGTTGGTCCTGCTCCCTATTTGAGGATGATCTGACACTAAGGCCATGTTCTTTTTTTTTTTTTTTTTTAAATGAAGATGGGGTGTCACTATCTTGCCCAGGCTGGTCTCAAACTCCTGGGCTCAAGTGATCCTTCCACCTTGGCCTCCCAAAGTGCTGGGATTATAGGTATGAGCCACCATTCCTGTAAGATCATGTCCTTAATCACAGCATTGGACAGACACTACACACTGTTAGGAGAAATTGGGAGAGTTTTGATTTTTAGGCTTATACTATATAGCAGTCATGTACCACATAAGGATGTTTTCGTCAATGAAGGACTACATATATGGATGGTGTTCACATAAATTATAATAGAGCTGCCCTGTACAGGTGTTCTACTTTTTATCTTTTAAAACCATATTTTTACCATACCTTTTCTGTGTTTAGATACACATTGTTTTACAGTTGCCTACAGTACTCAGTATAGTAACATGCTGTATAGATTTATAGCCTAGGAGAGCAATAGGCTATCTCATTTGCCTAGGTATGTAGTAGGCTACACCATCAAGATTTGTATAAGTACACTGTAGGATGTTCACACAATGATGAAATCACTTAACAATGCATTTTTCAGAATGTTTCCCTGTTGTTAAGCAATGCATGACTGTATTATATTGCCAGTTAATGCAAGTTACCATCACTTTGAAGCTGCCTGTAATGTGGGTCAGTAGTAAGGCCACTACGGTATGAGATGGAATATTTGGGATCTGATCTCAGCTCAGAAAACATTTAGAAATGTCAGATTGGCACTTAATCTGACTTTTCTGGGGAAATAATTGATACTTTCTGAGCTTTGGTTTCCTCTTCTGTAAAATTAGGGCAGTAATATCCATCCTATCTGACTCTGATTTGCAGCAAGAATCCAATGAGATAATAGTCATACTTGGCAACATGTCTTACAAGTGTTGGATCATTCTCTGACTTTGTTTTGATTTGTGTTCTCTGCCCTAGACCCCGAGAGGGTTACAAAGTGAACACTCTTTTTCCCCCTTTGAGGTGTAGTTCTGATGGGGAGCACTGAATATACATTTCAGGATCCTTAGACAGAAATGTGCTATGGGAATTTAGGGCAGGGAAAGTTTACTCTGAAATAACATGGCCCAGGGGAGACCTTACAAAGTTCATGGCATAAAGAATTAATTAGATTTTAAAGGATGTGGTATTCAGATACAGCAAGAATACTTCATTTTGTAGAAAATTTATTTTGCTTTTAAGAGGAAAACAGTTAAGAACTTAGCGTACCATATGGTTTTGAAAAAAGTGTTATGTACTTCCATGAGATGTGGGACTCTAACCATCAAGGAGGGGATTTTTCTGCTCTTAAAGTGGAGGATGGAGGCATTTTTATGCTGTCCCATGTTCTCTTGTGTTCGTCCTACCCTACCTTTCTCAGAATACAGATCTGAGAGGAGGGAGTCCTCTCTGAAGCTTTTAGGGCAGCAGAGTCATTCATCTTAGGCTGACTAGCAGTATATTTTCTTTTCCTCTGTTGAACAGCAGAGAACACTTACTAATTCAGGATTTTAAAAAAGATTAAAAATACATGGCTGGGCGCAGTGGCTCATGCCTGTAATCCCAGCATTTTGGGAGTCTGAGGCGGGCAGATCACCTGAGGTCACGAGTTGGAGACCAGCCTGGCCAACATGATGAAACCCCATCTCTACTAAAAATAAAAAATGTAGCCACATGTGGTGGTGCATGCCTGTAATCCCAGCTACTTGGGAGACTGAGGCAGGAGAATTGTTTGAACCTGGGGGACAGAGGTTGCAATGAGCTGAGATCGCGCCATTGCACTCCAGCCTGGGCAACAAGAGTGAAACTCCATGTCCAAAAAAAAAAAAAAAAGTATTCTTATGGATGGAAATAGCCTTGTTGGTTACGAGTACTCAGCTGAAATGAAGAGTTATCAGTTTTGCTTTGGGAAACAAGGTGACCAAGCATCAGGTTTCAGAAAGACTACTCCCATTCTAGTGATTAGTAAATAAAATTATTCCTGACAGTGGAGAGCCTGGGAGCTCAGGCAGTTCCATATTTAGAGACAGAGAACTCATTGTCCAAAGATCTCAGAACAGCCTTCACCAGTGCACAGAAGGGATTTAGAACAATTTGCATAAGTCTCCCTGTGGATAGCAACATGGGTCTAGTGTTGGGTGCTTCCAGGAGCCTCTCCTTGGCTTCATCATGGGGTGACTCTGTGCTTGGTGAGAACTCAGTCTCATGACGTTTTTTGCCAGCAGGATTGGGTGTTGGGACATTGAATAAACCCACTGTTTGGTTCCACATAAGGGCTCTTTTGTGTTGGCCTGGGGAAGCCATGTTCAAGTTTGTCTTGCTTTTTCCCCAGCTATGTTTTTGGACTTTGTGGCCTGGAGAATTAAGCACAACACCCATTCTGACCTAATCTGTCAATTTTTGCTCTTCAAAGGTAACCACAGCCCCTTGTAATTCTAAAATATGTAGAATAATATCATACTTTTGAAGACTTATGATTTATTAATTAAAAGCTGAGGAAAGGAGGAGAAGTTCTTTGGCATGCCCAGGTAGTGAGGTATGCATGCCTGTTCATGGTGAAACTGTGAGAAGTAGCTCCCTTGAGTTAATATGATTTCCCTAGTTCACTGACTTCTTTAAGAAATATGTTCTCTTGGCTGGGCATGATGGCTCATGCTTATAATCTCAGCACTTTGGGAGGCTGAGGCGGGGAGATCGCCTGAGGTCAGGAGTTTGAGACCAGCCTGGCTCACACGGTGAAACCCTGTCTCTACTAAAAATACATAAGTTAGCTGCCACTGGTAGTATGTGCCTGCAGTCCTAGCTACTTGGGAGGCTGAGGCAGGAGAATCGCTTGAACCTGGGCGGCGGAGGTAGCACTGAGCCGAGATCGCACCACTACACTCCAGCCTGGGCAACAGAGAGAGACTCGTCTCAAAAACAAACAGAAATACGTTCTCTTGCATAGTTGACAAACATTTGTATATTTAAATTCTCCTGTGAAAGAGCATGGTTTACACTGGATTATAAGTAAAAAATGCCAGGTGCTTGTAATGTTTCATCTTTTCTTTGTTTTTAATAAATTATATATATTCAACATTAGATATTAAGAGCTTTTGCTATTGTTTCCTTGCATAAAATTGTATCATTTTAGAAGCTACATAAGGAGTCTAATTTAAAATGGGGAGGGGGCATATTTTATGCATTGGGGTAACATGGTATTTAAGTACAAAAATGAAATACACTAATTTCTAACGTGAGATTTATTTTCCTTTAGTCGGCTAGCTTGATTTGTCAGCTTTGTTGTAATAACATAAACATTTTTATGTTTATTTTTAGGTGGCTTTAACCAAGAGAGCAGATCCAGCTGAGCTTAGAACAATATTTTTGAAGGTCAGTATAAAGGAATCTATTTTGTTTCTTGTTTGATTTGTGTTCTATAACTTTTAAAGATTATTTTCAAACAGCTCTTTATTTCATTGTTATATTTTTTAAAAATCCCAAAGTGTCAGCCTGGTGTGGTGGCTCACGCCTGTAATCACAGCACTTTGGGCGGTCGAGACGGGTGGATTACCTGAGCTCAGGAGTTTGAGACCAGCTTGGACAACATGGTGAAACCCCATCTTTACTAAAATTACAAAAATTAGCCAGGTGTGGTGGCATGTGCCTGTAATCCCAGCTGCTCCGGAGGCTGAGGCGGGAGAGTTGCTTGAACCTGGGAGGCAGAGGTTGCAGTGAACTGAGATCATGCCAATGCACTTCAGCCTGGGTGACAGAGCAAGACTCTGTCTCAATAAAAAATAAAAATAAAATAAAATAAAATAAAAATTCCCAACATGTCTTAAAAGGGGAGAGCCTTACAAATGCATCTGCTTTTTAAAATGTATAGGAAACTAATTCGTAGGTGACTGTGATGACAACATTGTTTGTATTTTAATTTCTTTTATCTCAATTGGTGTAAGGTATGTGAATAAAAGCAGTTGCTGGAGTGTTGAGTTTTGCAACCCATTTACCCTTTCAGTATTGACCCATATACCTTTTTCTCCTAGGAAGTTTAAAGTTCATTGTAAACATCTCAGTAATCCTTCACTCATCCACGGGCCTATCCTGTCTCTCCCTGGTAGAAGCCTACTGTTGTTGTTATCGTCATCATTATCATCACTTTATGATGACTGCAGTGTCCTGGGAGGAGGCCCCAGTATGGATAATAGTAGATACTAGAGCACAACAGACACGATAGAAGTTTGTGTCTTATACTGGCATCTTATATTTCCACCTATTTTGTGATATTGGGCAGTGAATGATTAATAGAATAAAAGTCTGTCTCAGGTTCCAGACACTGAAACACCTTTGTGTTATTCAGCTGAAATTAAAGTACTCAAAAAAGAAAAGGCCACTTTTGTAAGATAATATATATACACACATAATATATATATGTATATATATATATGTCTTTCTAAACATTATGAAAAGGCAGCTGAGTTGTATGGAAAGAGGACCAGGGTGTCAAATGAGAAATTGGATGTGTACTGAGTATGGTGTGGAAAGGTATTAAATCTATGAGTCTCCCTTTCCTCATCACAGTGTGTTACTATTAAAACTAGTTGAGACATTAAGGACTTTGAACATGGATAGGATATTTGATATTAAGGAGTTGTTATTAATTGATGTTTAGGCTGATAGTATTCTCATTATGGGAAATATACAGTCTATGTTTTAGAGATATACACTGAAACATTTATAGATGAGAGTACAATTTCTGAGATTTGCTTTTAAATAATCCAGTTTCGGTGGGTTGAGGAAAATGAGTAGGCGGTATGATGATAACTTTTGAAATTGGGAAATGGAATATTGGGTTTATTATACTGTTCTCTCTACTTTGTATATGCTTGAAAATTTTCTTTTCTTTTTGTTTTGAGACAAAGTTTCACTCTTGTTGCCCAGGCTGGAGTGCAACGGCGTTTTTCTCAACTCACTGCAACCTCCACCTCCTGGGTTCAAGCGATTCTCCTGCCTCAGGCTCCTGAGTAGTTGGGATTACAGGCATGCGCCACTACACCTGGCTAATTTTGTGTTTTTAGTAGAGATGGGGTTTCACCATGTTGATCAGGCTGGTTTTGAACTCTTGACCTCAGGCGATCTGCCCACCTCGGTCTCCCAAAGTGCTGGGATTGCAGGTGTGAGCCACTGTCCCTGGCCTGAACATTGGCATAATAAAACATTTTTTAACATAACGATTCAGTGAGGTAACTTATGTGAAAGGTGTCCTGCATCTGATACATGTTATATATTGATTCACTAAATGCTTGAAATTAAGTAATAATTTAAGTAAAGGAGAAATGAAGACTCCACAAGCAAGTGGATTAAAAGCAGGGATAGTTTTGTGGGGAGGACAAAAAAAAAGACACATTTGTAAGGAGATTTGGATTATACATAAAAAATCAGGCTTGTGGACATCTGTAATCCCAGTGAGAGGCTGAGGTAGGAGGATCGCTTGGGCCTAGGAATTTAAGGCTTCAGTGAGCCATGAATATGCCACTGTGCTCCAGCCTGGATGACAGAGTGAGACCCTGTCTGTTAAAAACAAAGCGAGATTCTTTATAAATTTGTTTTTAGCCCAGAAATACACTATAGAGTTTCCTTTTTTTTTTGAGACAGAGTCTCACTCTGTCACCCAGACTGGAGCGCAAGTTGCGTGATGTTGGCTTACTACAACCTCTGCCTCCTGGGTTCAAGTGATTCTCATGCCTCAGCCTCCCGAGTAGCTGGGATTATAGGAGTGCACCACCACGCCTGGTTAATTTTTGTATTTTTAGTAGAGACGGGGTTTCACCCTGCTGGCCAGGCTGGTCTTGAACTCCTGACCTCAAGTGATCTGCCTGCCTTGGCCTCCTAAAGTGCTGAGATTACAGGCATGAGCCACTGCGTCCGGCCACAATACCGTATACAGTTTCTAAGGTGGAAAAGGATTCTGGAGGATGAAAGTCCAGAAAACAGAAAAACATTTGTTCCTTACCTAAGCTGATCTCTATAGTTGTGCTTGTTGGGACCACCATGGTTGGAATGAGGTGTGTATGAGAGAACCAGAGAAGATTTTTGTATGTGTGTTTAAGGTCTGTTGATATTGTAAAACTCCAGTGACAGAAATCTGAAAGACCACTTGTAGAAGAGTAACTAAGTGGACTGCCAAAGATCCTATCAAAACAGAGTCACTCATTAACTTAAGCTGGTAAAGTAGTCATCATTCTTTGAACTCTGGACCTATCTGTTACTGCTGTTTTCTAAACAAGCAAGAGTGGTGGGCATCCTTCTGATAGGAAGTGGGAACATCATAGAGGGTGTCTCAATAGATGGTGCATTTTAGAATCTCACTGGTTGGTGTGATCCATTGAGAAGACTCCACTTAAAGGCTGTGTCCACCTTTCAAGGCCGTATGGTCCCTGGAGAAGCTAGACTGAGACTTTAATTTGGAACAATGTGTCTTTGTCAGCTGCTACATCCTCTTTCAGCAGCCTACAGGACTATACTGGGGGAGAGTCTAATTGATCAGGTAGACCTAGAGAGGGTGAGATTCCATGCAGAGTTCTGGAGAGACACCTGTAGTGTTTCTGTTTAAGTGGCCTTGAAGGCCGAGGGTGGAACTTTTGGGATAGATAGGGAAGTACTCTCTTCCCTTGGGGTGGTTGGGACTATGTGACTTTTGAGTAAGAATTTGTATGTGGCTTGGAGTCCTAAGAGATGACGTCAGGGGGGCCGTACCTGAAGAAAACAGCAGTCAGCAGTTTGTGGAAAGGATTGTGCATCTGGCAAAAGTTCTGGTGACCTCACCAGGCCTGGATAGTGTGGTACCAACCCAAGTCTGCCTTGGCTTAGCATGCTAAGGATGTCGGGTTTACCATTTATCACAGATGGTATTGTGGTGAGGGGAAGAACGGGAAACACAGCAATGAGGGGACTGTACGAGGCTGAGCTTTTTAGTTCATTATGGATCAGCAGTAAGCATTCTGTAAACCTGTCTACTTTGCTGATTTTCTGTGACTTTTTCCGGACTTGACTTTCTTCTTAGTAAAAATTCCATGTGAAATATCCTACCCTTCTCTCTGCTAACCTATGTAAAGACAGGATTCTTCTGTAGCTTGGCAGTTGGAAGGGAGCTTCATTGCAGCCTTCACACCAGGTGTGATGGTAGCAGGAAAGTTGGCAGCTCTGTAGATCAGTGACAGCCAGTGAAATTGAGCCAGATAAGGAAAGAGGGCTTCTGCGGGATTAAAATGAGCCAAATTCTGACCTTTTCATTTATTTGAGAATTTAGAATCAGTTCCACTGTTTTTTTTGAAGGTACCTAGGTACAGTTTCATGGACTGGGTATATATCAATGCAGACATCATGGTTCCTGTCCATAAATATCTGAGTGAGAACTGTGTGTAAGTATAAAAAACCCCAGAAGCCATGATATGATTGATAAGTATTGTATAGCCTTAATTAACAGGAAGATGATGTGGTCTAATTATATCTTTCTATGGAGAGTCATTAGGTTATGGGGAGGTGGTAATGTTTGAACTGCGCTCGAAGATGAGTACGTAGAGAAGGGTTTGTTGGCAACGGAAGACCTTTTTAGGCAAAGAAAACAACACATACAAAGTAAAGAGCTGTCACAGTGCCACGTGTGTGGAGGGAATGGCTACACAGTTGGACTGGCTCGGGGCACAGGGTCCTGGCTGGTGGTAGTCAGGGCAGGACTTGTTATAAAACGTGGGGCTAAGGCATACGACAGATGTTTTCTCTTTTTTGAGATGCAGTCTCTCTCTGTCGCCCAGGCTGGAGTGCAGTGGTGCGATCTCAGCTCACTGCAAGCTCTGCCTAGCTGGGTTCATGCCATTCTCCTGCCTCAGCCTCCCAAGTAGCTGGGACTACAGGCACCTGCCACCATGCCCAGCTAATTTTCTGTATTTTTATTAGAGATGGGGTTTCACCATGTTAGCCAGGATGGTCTTGATCTCCTGACCTCGTGATCCGCCCGCCTTGGCCTCCCAAAGTGCTGGGATTACAGGCTTGAGCCACCACGCCCGGCCAACGACAGATGTTTTCTTATGGAGGATGTTCTTGTGGCAAGTGGCAGGTAATGTTTCATCTAGATGTAGAAGTTAAAGTCTAGGAAGTCAGTTTTGTTTCTAGCCTAATGACATGCATTTTTCTGTTTGCCTAGTGCTTTTGGTGTTGCTTCCTGTTAGCTTAAACAGATGTGTATTGAGTGCCTACAGTTTAAATAAAACACCATGAAACTCTGTGGTGAGTGGGAGGTGCAAAAGGTGTATAACAATGACCACATCTTAAAGGAGCTCAGATTTTATATAGGAGACCAGATGGATAGGCATGCAGGAGGTAACAAAGAATCTTAAAGTTGGCATACTCCAAGGGCCCACATTGTGGTTAAAGCAAATGCTATAGGAGGTGGAAGGAGGGAGCAGCCCCTGTTGTGGGGAGTGGTCAGGGAAGGCCTTGAGGAGAGAAAACTTGGGGAGTCTCAGGGACAAGTGGGAGAGGCGACAAGGAACGCATTCGAGGGAAGGACTGGAGATGAGTCGGGGAGAAAACAACCTCTCCAGGTTGAAGGAGTCTTGGTCATCCTTTAAATGTTTATTTAAATACAACTTTTTATGCTAAGTATCACAAGGTGTGGGTGATAGGATTGGAAAGGTAATTGGGAGTTTGGCATTCCACTAAACAGTAGGAAGCATTTGAGGTTTTTTGACAAGGAGGTGAGTGTGAGATTTGATTGGTGCAACAATGCCACAAGTTAGGCAGCGTTAGGGTTGTGGCAGCAGGAGGAATGGAGAATGGCAAGATAGAGTCACTTTGAGAGAATATTTGATGAAGATGGCTGATTTTTTATAATGGATAAGAGAGAGCAGTGAGGAAATACAGCCTGGATGCAGAGAGGAGCCAGTAATAAGAATAGAGAAAGTGAGAGGGAGCCAGTAGCTCCAGGAAGGAAAAGAGATGATGGGTACTACTGTATTAGTAATAGAGAAAGTGAGAGGGAGCCAGTAGCTTGAAAGTGAGAGGGAGCCAGTAGCTTCAGGGAGAAAAAGAGATGATGCATGC
This sequence comes from Rhinopithecus roxellana, assembly GCF_007565055.1. NCBI lineage: Eukaryota > Metazoa > Chordata > Mammalia > Primates > Cercopithecidae > Rhinopithecus > Rhinopithecus roxellana. The sequence continues at coordinate 126,169,019 of NC_044554.1, read as the reverse complement.
TATTGTATTAGTCTGTTCTCAGGCTGCTAATAAAGGCATACCCAAGACTGGGTAATTTATGAAGCAAAGAAGTTTAATTGACTCAGTTCCACATGGCTAGAGAGGCCTCACAATCATGGTAGAAGGCAAATGAGGAACAAAGTCTCATCTTATATGGTGACCGACAAGAGCGCTTGTGCAGGGGAACTCCCATTTATAAAACCACCACATCTTGTGAGACTTTATGGGGAGACCGCACCCATGATTCAGTTATCTCGAGCTGTCCCTGCCCCGACACGTAGGGAGTATTACAATTCAGGGTGAGATTTGGGAAGGGACACAGACAAACCATGTCAACTGTTTAGAAGTATATAGTCTCATATAATTAAATCTCTGTAGCGAAAGATGGGAAAATTGGGGAAAAGGGCTGAATGAGAAACGTAAGACATATTACAGAGTAACTGAATTACACTTGGATTTTTTTTTTTTTTTTTTTGAGACAGAGTCTTGCTCTGTCGCCCAAGCTGGAGTGCAGTGGCACGATCTCGGCTCACTACAAGTTCCGCCTCCTGGGTTTATGCCATTCTCCTGCCTCAGCCTCCCTAGTAGCTGGGACTACAGGCGCCTGCCACCTTGCCCGGCTAGTTTCTTTTTGTATTTTTTTAGTAGAGACGGGGTTTCACCGTGTTCGCCAGGATGGTCTTGATCTCCTGACCTCGTGATCTGCCCGTCTCGGCCTCCCAAAGTGCTGGGATTACAGGCTTGAGCCACCACGCCCGGCCTACACTTGGATTTTTATAATTGTTCTGTCAACAAAAACATGGTATCCACTTTTAAAATGTTTGTAGGTAAATTTTGAAAAACAGTTAATTCTCTTTTTGGAAAGCTTTTTATCACACCAGTTTTATATTTATGGAAAATTTAAAAGGTGGATATATGAACAAAAGTAACTTGTGATCTTTGCATAGGAAGGTAGATGCAGATATTTATATATTTATTTATTTCTCAGTCTATGTGTCTCTCTGTATGTATATAATTTTTTTTCCCCTTAGGAGAAAAAAATTACTGTTTTATATCTAGTTTTTTCCCTTACCTGCTATGTTACAAATAGTTTTTCCTATAATTCAATGTGCTTCTACTTTTTTTATTTTTGTAAATTACTTCTTCCATGATGATTTAGAGGGACTATTTTTAAACTAGTACAAATATGTCATAAATAATATCTCGCCATCTTCTAACCAGTTGAGTAATTTCTTGCGCAGTAAGCTACCTCACATCTTTTGGCAAGCAATACATTAAATTTCATTAATAAAGACATTATACAATGAATTAGGACACAATTAAAATTTGCTTTAAATATTTCTTTGGGGGAGAGGACACCACACTTCTATTCGATGAAGAGAAACATTTTTACAGTCCAGGGGTCTTTTTTTTTTCTTTTAACACCTATTATGCCATGAAGTCATAGGTAATAGTTTCCAACAGCGCAGGCTCCTTCCCGTGGGTTCCCACAAAGTGTGCTTCTCTGCGTGGAGCAGGCTGACACCAGGTACCTTACTCTTTGGCTTCCTTCTTTTTCTGATCATTTTTCTTTACCCTTTTCAGGAAGCTATCTCAGCTCTTAGAGTGCTTAATGTGCTCAGCACACACATTAATTCTCTTGGCAAGAGTCTTGCCCTTAACTTGTTTGTTTACAACAGTGCCAGCAGCATGCTGGGTGGCATTGTAGACTCCTCTACTTTTGCCATGTTAACACTTGTAGAGCATTCCTTTTTGAACGGTACCCATTCCCTTCATGTCTACAATATCACCTTTCTTATAGATTTGCATATATGTGGCCAAAGGAACAACTCCATGTTTCCTTTTTTTTTTTTTTTTTTTTGAGACGGAGTCTCGCTCTGTCGCCTGGGCTGGAGTGCAGTGGCCGGATCTCAGCTGTCTGCAAGCTCCGCCTCCCGGGTTTACACCATTCTCCTGCCTCAGCCTCCCAAGTAGCTGGGACTACAGGCACCCGCCACCGCGCCCGGCTAGTTTTTTTTGTATTTTTTAGTAGAGACGGGGTTTCACCGTGTTAGCCAGGTGACTCCATGTTTTCTAAAAGGCCTAGAGAACAGGTATCGGATGCCTCTCCTCTTTCCCTTTGTGTTCATCATTTTGGCGAATTACTGGAAGATGGTGGTTCTGGCTGAAAGGAAGCCTTCTACAATATTTTTAATGCTGCATAATATTCCTACATATGGCTGTTTCTGTTTTGCGCTAATTTATCGAACCACTATTTATTATTGGATATTTAGTTGTCTCCTGTGCTTTACTATCATAACAGCACTATAATGATAGTGTTGTACCTACATTTTTGCACATAGCTAGCATTATTTTCTTAGGATAAATTCCTAGAAGTGGCACCATTGGGTTAGAATGGGTTTACAACATATTAAGGCTTGTGATTCCTCTTGGTAGACTGCCACTCGTGAAGGTTGTTTCAATATATATTTTGGGTGGGAACATGGAAGTGTTCATTTCCTACATTATATCAACTCAGATTATTATGAAAAAAATACTGTAGCAGCAACAAAAAAGACTTTATGCCAATCTGTTAGTTGAAAAATTGTATCTTATTTAAAATATTCATTTTTTAAATAGAGCAATATGTTTATTGACCATTTATGTTTCTTAAATTTATTTTTAACTTTATTGTGATAATTTTTCAGACATACAGAAAATACAGTAGTAAAACCCACATAACCATCATCTAATTTAAAGTAGTACTTGTCGTATTAGTTTATACATTTTTTTCTGATTTATGTTAATGTAAATATAACTTAGCTATCACTATAATTCACCCTAAATAATTTAGCGTAGAGCTTCAAATAATAAAAACAATCTCCTACACAGTCGTAATACCATTGTGCACCTAATAAAATTAATGGTAGTTCCCTAATATGAAATACCCAATCCAGATTCAAATCCTTAATTATATTGTGTTCCATCCCTATAACAGGGAATCAAAGTAAAGGATGGGCAGATGCAGTGACCTGTTGTGTGCACCTTCTCAGTGGTTGGAAAACAGTGTAGGGGATTTGTCCTTCAGTCCCAGGATGTGAGTGATTCATGGCAAAAGGGCAGCTGGATGATTATGGTTCTACCCTGGCTCATTCACAGCTTACAAACCTTTATCAATTTACTGTGACTGGTGGTGAGCAGGCCAGATAGGACCCCTGCCCTTGGGGAATGGGCATTTGTAGTGATAGGTTCCTTCTGGTTTCCTTTGCTGTCATCTTCACTGGGTATGGTGGTATTTCTTGGTGATGACAATAAGTATTATACAACGTTGTATGAGAACTCCTAAAACTCTTCCCATTTTTCAGGTGTATGTTTAATCATAATAAAACTCCCGAAAATTGCAAGGGAGGAAGGCTTCAGGTTGCTAGCGAAAAATGTTCTCAAAGAAGGATTAATGACATTTTAAAGATGTGGTGGCTATAAGGATATAGTCTGTTCCCCCTATAGGGACCCTCTGCTCACTGCTGCAGGGAGAGCAGAGTTTAAAAAAACTCAGAGAAACTCTCTGATATTTAGTCCTGAAATGAAAGAAAGACTGGTGATAAGGTTTGGCTGTGTCCCCACCCAAATTTCAGCTTAAATTGTAATAATCCCCACATTTAAAGGGTGGAGCCAGGTGGAGATCATTGAATCATGGGGGTGGTTTCCCTCATACTGTTCTCGTGGTAGTGAATAAGTCTCACGATGTCTGATGGTTTTACAAATGGTAGTTCCCCTGCACAGGCTCTCTTGCCTACCGCCATGTTAAGATATGACTTTGCTCCTCATTCGCCTTCCACCATGATTGTGAGGCCTCCCCAGCCATGTGGAACTGTGAGTCCATTAAACCTCTTTTTCTTTATAAATTACCCAGTCTTGGGTATGTCTTTATTAGCGGTGTAAGAACAGACTAATACAACTAGTGTCTAAGCTTAGAAAAGTAATGGAAGAAATTTCAAAGGAGAAAAAAATTCTATAGACTCAATTATATAAAAATACCAAACTGGAAAAATATTTGCAACAAATATAATAGACCAAAGCGAGTAAAGAGCATGTTCACACACTGTTGGTGGGCTTGTAAATTGGTACAATCTTTTCCGGGGAGCAGTGTGATAATAAGTACCAAGAGCCCAAAAGTTCCTCTCCTTTGACTCAACAGTTTCTCTTCTGGGAGCCTAGCCTTTGAAAATTGCCAGGAATTTGGACAAATGTTATATACAAAGCTTGCTACCTTAGCTTTATTTAAAAATACTAAAAACTGGAAATGTCTACTGGTACTAGAAAAGTTAAATTGTATGTTAAAATAAATTATTCACTATCGGGCAACCTTAGGTAGTGTAACTCCTAAGTCATAGGATTGCTGTAATTAGCAGTGATATTTCCTTTATATTTTTATCTTATTTTGGCTCAGTTAGGAAAATCAAAATATAATTCTTTACATGTCCAAAAAGCTGAATTAAATGCTAACTGAAGACTGGTAGGATCACTGGGGCATCTTTGAGCCTTTCCCTTGTAGTGTGCTTAAAAAATGTTACCTGTAAGACAATACTATAGAGCATTTATGTAATATAAAGTACTTATTGTGTATAGGGCATTGTGCTAAGTAGATGACATGATTATCTCATTTGTTTCTAGCATCTGTCTTATGAAGCTGTAATGTTGTTCTACTCATTTTATGAATGAGGAACCTGAGTTACCAAAAGCTTTAGTTACCTACCTGAGGCCATTCAGGTGGTAAGAGGCACAATCCAGGCCCGTGGGACGCCAAAGCTTATTATTACTGAGTATCTGAGCAAAGCCTTAGTCTGCATTGGAATTAAACTTTTTTTCAGGCTTAACTTGGATTAGAGAGAGAGAGGAGACACTGCCCTGGCACTTCACTGCGCACCCTCCATCACTATGGCTACCAGTGTGGTTCTTGTCACCCAACTAGGCTTGTTCTTGTAGATGCACTGTCCTTGCATCCTGAGTCCCCAAACCACTGTTTTGTCCCCAGGATCAAGAGGCCGTGTCCTGCTTCATAAGGACACCACAAGATCCCATGTGGTTTCTCAGCATTTCTACCCTTAGGGCTCCATGCAACAGAAATTAGTGGGTTCCCTCTTACCCAGGCTGGAGTGTTATCACATTAAGGGCCAGACCTTAGGAGAACACTGTGAGGAAGCATTGTATGCCACCTAATTCTTACTGAGCATTTCTGCATGGTAATGCTTTAGAGTGGAGAGGACAGTAACTAGAGCAGCATTTACTGCCTCCCTCCGTAAGATTGCCCAAGATGATATGCACTTAGTAGTTTGCTTTCCAGCTTAGCTTGTTTGCCATCCTTTCTTGTATCATTGATGCTCTTAAAGCAGGAACAGGGCAAAGGAATTAGGTTGTTTGTCTCCATGACTTCGTAGTTCCACTTTTTTTTTTTTTTTTTTTTAAACTATGTGCCTTTGCTAAAAAGCAAGACATAGTTTGTCTTTCCAAATTTCTGTAAACCAGGGTTGCTGAACCTGGACATTGCCCACACTTTGGGCTGGAGAACCGTCTTTTGCAGGGAGTCATCCTGCGCATTGTTGGATGTTTAGCAACATCCCTGGCCTCTACCCGCTGGAGTCAGTAGCACCCTTCCTCGCATGTTATGACAATCTTAATTGCCATCAGATATTGCCAAATGTCCCTGTGGGAAAACATTGCTCCCAGTTAAGTTTATACACATAAAATTTGACTTGTTTTTTCTTTGAAGTGTTGGGAGATAATGGTCATTGTGAAGAGTACATAATCATATCTGATATTTTATCATTTGGATATTTTCAGCTTTTTCACATATCGATCCCATGATTATATACTTTTGAAAATCAAATATATAAAATATTGTTTTTCTTTTTTTAAAACAGTATGCAAGCATTGAGAAAAACGGTGAATTTTTCATGTCCCCCAATGACTTTGTCACTCGATACTTGAACATTTTTGGAGAAAGCCAGCCTAATCCAAAGACTGTGGAACTTTTAAGTGGAGTGGTGGATCAGACCAAAGATGGGTATGTTTATTTTTAATTATCTCATTTAATTCTTTTTGTTTGAAACAGCTTTCTTTTGCTCTAATGACCAGGAAGTGATTAAATGTATACCTTTCCATCTCTTAGGACCATTTTCTGTACTTACTACTATTATTATTACATTATTTGAGTAATAATTATTTCCTTCTGTCATTGTTTCAAGTTGGGGATTCAGTATGTATATATTTGACTTGTTTAAAGAATGCTTTACCGTTTCCGAGAACTATTATTGTCATCAAGGTGGTGGTGTGCAGATATATGACAGTATTTATATGCCTTTGGTATTTTTCAAGGCGGCTGTAAAATTGTGAGTAAATGTACAACATAGCTCTGTGAACGTTAACTTTTCTGTAATCTTTCTTTCTGATCAAATCGCCTTTAAAAATTCACATGTGATTCCAAAGCCCCAAGAAAGGCACTCTGCAAAAGCTAGAGGAAAGAAACTGTACCATATAGAATTAAATAGGACACGCTGCACAATGCCTTTGGATACTTTTTTTCCCTACCAGTCTTCTCTGCTTCCATTTTGTTGGAACTTTTTTTTCCCCCTCTTTTGAGGCAGGGTCTCACTCTGTTGCCCAGGCTAGAGTATAGTGGCATGATCTTGGCTCAGTGCAACTTCTGTCTCCTGGGTACAAGCGATCCTCCCACCTCAGCCTCCTGAGTAGCTGGTACCAAAGGCGTGCACCACCATGCCCAGCTAATTTTTGTGTTTTTTTTGTAGAGACGGGGTTTTGCTGTATTGCCCAGGCTGGTCTCAAACTCCTGGGCTCAAGCCATCCGCTTGCCTCGGCCTCCCAAAGTGTTGGGATTTACAGGCATGAGCCACTTCATCTGGCCTTCTGCTTTCATTTTAAAGATGGGGTTTTCTTACGCTGTATAAGATTGCAGTGGCTTTTACCATTAAACACGGAATTTTGGACTCTGAACTCTTGCTAATCAAACACCAATGTCTGCTAATAGCCAAAGTATAATGTACAAGAACTAACCTCTAGGTAAACTGTAAAACACCTTGCCTTCTTCCTTCTCTAGGTAAACTGTAGGAGACTTCGCTTCTGTTCCTGCTGCTTGCCAGCACCCTTTTGACAGATTGCAGTTACCTACCACTCTGAGATGGAGTTCTCTAGCACTGAATTTTCTCTATTTATTGGAATCTTCATGTGTCTGATTTTCCCACATGCAGTGGTTTGAAATATAACCCATGCATAATGTCTTTGTGTACTTCAAATACTCTCAGTTTTCACTGGCACTTTCCTTTTTTTATTTATGCACTTGTCAACCTTTTTTTTTTTTTTTTAATGGAAGGAACCTCCTGTAAAATGAAGACCTTGATGAGTGGGAGGGAGCAGGCAGGGAATTAGATGACCTACTTGTTGCAGTTTTCTGGAGGATTGTTGGATTATGCCTTCTCTCTCTCTTCAAGCGGCAGAAGGTTTCCTTTTTAACCTTCTTACCTTTGTTTTCTACCCTCACCCCAAGGTGGAGTCTTTGCTTGGTAGGAAAATGTAGTATATGAGCAGGGTGGCGCAGGAAAAGGCTGGGGTGTATTTCACAGTAGTTCATTGAAGCTGAAGCTATGCAAAACATAGACTTATTCCAGCAAGCATTTTTCTGTGGAAAATCTGGTTGTTTTTTCACTCCCTAGAATGGCTCATGGTTCAGAGGAAGTGTGACCAAGTTCACATGCAACATGAATTATCTGCCTTAATATTTGAGATCAGTTTTTTCTAATTTGGAAAAATTTTAAACTACAGAAAAAAATTCTGAGCCACAAAAAAGTTGAGAGAATACAGTGAGCACGCAATCTATACGCTTCACCTAGATTGAGTTTTTATTAACATTTTTACCATCTTTGTGCTCTCTTTGTACACACACATTTTCTACACACAAATACTTACACACATAGTTTCTTTTTTTGGTTGGAACACTTAAGTATAAATTGTATGCATCACAATATTTCAGCATTTATCTTCTGAGACTAAGAACATTCTCCTGCATGAACCCCCATGCTATTATCACACTTAGGAGAATTAATGATCATGTCAAATATCAGCTAATGTCTAATCCATATTTAAATATACTAGAACTTTCAAGTATATTTACAGATCTGGTGTCTTCACCTCCCTTCTCTACCTCAAATGGCTCTTTGCCTATTCTTGTTTCTTTTTTGTTTTTTTATTGAAGATTATACTGCATTTTGTTATGTCTCCTTTACTCTAAAACAGAACAGAAACATTATATTGTTTTTCATGATACTGACTTTTGAAATCCAGGCCAGTTATTTTGTTGAAAGTCCTGCATTCTGGACTTGTCTGGTTGTTTCCTCATTGTCTGATTCAATTCAGGATACATTTTGGGGTATAAGTTAGGAGCTATTCTATACTACCTATTGTATGTCCTCAGGAGGGATAGTGTCCAGGTGTTGGTGATGCTGTTTGATCAGTTGATGAAGGTGGCATCCTCCTGATATTTCCATTGTAAAGACTCCATTTTGTCGTTGTATATGAGTAGATAATCTGTGGGATGATACATCAGGATCACATGGATATCCTTTTCTCCAGCAACCTTTCACCTAATGGTTTTAGCATCGATGATGATTCTTTGCTGAATCAGTTATTCTATTGATGTTTAAAAGGTGGCGATTTTTCTAATCCTATCATTTCTCCTATACTTATTGTCCAACATTCTTTGGTAAACAGAAACTTTCTTTCCTCTCCCCCCTTTTCTTTCTCTTTTAATCTTTTATATCAACATAAATTACTGGATTTACTTACTTTAATTCTGTATTATACTCCATTACCAGTATGCTCTTACTTGCAAAGTGTCTCAAATCTGGTCAGTGGGAGGGCTGGGCTTCAAGCTGGCTTCTTATTCTCAGCTTTCAGATGCTCCGTGCTTTTGACAAATTGGTTGTTCCAGGCTCACCTTGGGCTGTTCCTGCCTTTGACCTGGAAATCACTTCCCCCCACCCCGCCCCGACAATAAGGTCTGATTCCTTTTATTTGGGAATGTGCTTAGAAACAAAGCTCTGGGCACTGGCTTATTGTTACCAGGGTGTTACTGCTTCTCTGACTTTTCAGTGAAAAGAGCTGGGAAATATACAAACTTTAAAAAATTAAAAGTTCCTAATGACATCTCCTTTTAAATTTAACATTATAGGATTTTTCTTTGCTTTTTAAATTTTGTGTCTCTTTCTCTCTGTGAAAATTTTAGTTCCTACATACATTAGTGTGTTTATGGGCCTTTATTTGATAGAATTGGAAGACCTCTGAAGGTATACGAAAGAGCAAAAATATTTTAAAAAATAAATAAATAGGCTGAGTGCAGTGGCTTATGCCTGTAATCCCAGCACTTTGGGATGCCGAGGCAGGTGGATCACCTGAGGTCAGGAGTTCGAGACCAGCCTGGCCAACATGGCGAAACCCCATCTATACTAAAAATACAAAAAAATTAGCCAGGCATGGTGGCTGTCACCAGCAATCCCAGCTACTTGGGAGGCTGAGGCAAGAGCATCGCTTAAACCCAGGAGCTAGAGGCTGCAGTGAGTAGAGATCATGCCATTGCACTCCAGCTTCGGTGACAGAGCAGGACTCCGTCTCAAAAATAAAATAAAATAAAATAAAATAAAATAAAATAAAATAAAATAAAATAAGAATAATTGGAATAGTTTCTGATGTACTTTGCCTTCTATTTTATCCCCCTTCCCATTAATAGACATGCTTTTTCTTTTTTTAAAACATATAATCTCCAAAAATACAGACTTACATTTATCAGGTAACAACAATGTAACATATATTTTACATATATAATATAACATAATGTGTGTATTTTCTCAAAAGTTTGTGACAGATTTGAAAGGCTGACTTTGTTTTCTTGGTTTTATCGATGAGATATCTGAAGCTCTTGGTATTTAAAGAGTTTGTAGCTAAAAGGTGCCCAGGCCTGTCAGGTTTTAAATTCCTTGGCCTTTTCAGTGTTCTGAGCTGCCTCTTCTCATAATCGCACAGTCCTCTTTAGTTGACATTTTCTTTTAGATTTTGTATTATCTTAAATCTCAGTGTTTTACTGTGACACGGAAAATGTTAGATGGCCTTAATCCTTTGCCCTATAACAAATCTTTTAGTTGCAAAAACCGTGAACATCTCAGTTATTTTTTCCTTTGATTTCTAGTTGGCGTGTAATAATTGTACATATTGGATACCGAGTGTTCAGTACATGTGTATAATGTGTAATAATCAAATTAGAGTTTTATATCAATTTGTTGACTAAATTTAGTTAAATGTACTAAGAAGCATTTTCGCAAAAGCCCATGAATGGAAACTGTATTTCGAATTCTGTTACTCACCTTAACAGGCTGAATAATGGCCACCCAAAGAGATCTAGTCCTAATCCCTGGAATTTGTAAATATTACCTTATTTGGAAAAAGGGTCTTTGCATCTGTGATTAAATCAAGAATTTTGAGATGAAGATATTACTCTGGGTTGTTTGGGTGGGCTCTAAATTCCATCACAAGTGTCATTAGAAGATAGAGGCAAAGGGAGAGTTGATACAGAAACAGGGAAGAGGAAGAGACAGGGTGACCACAGAAGTGGAGATTAGAGCGATGCAGCCATAAACCGAGGAATGTCTGGAGTCACCAGATGTTGGAAGAGGCAAGAAGGGATTTTCTGCAAGAGCTTTTGGAGAGTCTATGGCCTTATTGAACTCTTGATTTAGGGCTTCTCATCCCTAGAACTGTGATAGAATAAATTTTATTGTGTTAAGCAACCCAATTGATGGTAATTTGTTTTATTTATTTGTTTATTTATATTTTATTTTATTTTTAGGCAAAGGGTCTTGCTCTGTTGCCCAGGCTGGTCTCAAATTCCTAGGCTCAGGCTATCCTCCTGCTTTAGCTTCTGGAGTAGCAGGGATTACAGGCATGTGCCACTGAACTCAGCTGTTTATATTTTATTTTATTTTTTTTGAGATGGAGTCTTGCTCTGTTGCCCAGACTGGAGTGCAGTGGCATGATCTCAGCTCATTGTAACCTCTGCCTCCTGGTTCAAGCAATTCTCCTGCCTCAGACTCCTGAGTAGCTGGGATTACAGGGGTCCACCACTATGCCCCACTAATTTTTGTATTTTTAGTAGAGACATTGTTTTATCATGTTGGCCAGGCTGGTCTCGAACTCCTGATCTCAAGCCACCCACCTGCCTTGGCCTCCCAAAGTGCTAGGATTATTATAGGTGTGAGCCATTGCACCCAGCCCCAACTATTTATATTTTCTAATTGACAAAAGTTGAATATATTTATGATATACAACGTGATGTTTTGAAATATGTATACATTGTAGAATGGCCAAAGCAAGCTAATTATCATGTCCATTACCTCATATACTTACTTCTTTTTGTGTTGAGAACACTCAAAATCTACTCTTAGTAATTTTCAAGTATACAATATATGATTATTAAGTATAGTCAGTATGTTGTACAATAGGTCTCTTGAGCTTACTCCTCTAACTAAAATTTTGTATTGTTGGACCAACATCACCCCAGGGCCTTTCCCCATACTGTCCCCTTCCCCCAAGCGAGGCCCTGGCAACCACCAGTCTGCTCTCTGTTTCTATGAGTTTGACTTTTTTAGATTCTATGTATAAGTGAGATCATGTAGTATTTGTCTTTCTGTGCCTGGCTTATTTCACTTAACATATTGTCCTTCAGGTTCATCCATATTGTCACAAGTGAGAGGATCTCCTTTTTAAAGGCTTAATAGTGTTCCATTGTGTGCATGTATCACATTTTCTTCATCCATTCATCTGTTATGGGCACGGGAGTTGATTGCATATCTTGGCTATTGTGAATAATGCTGCAGTGAACCTGGAAGTGCAGATGCCTCTTCAGTGTACCAGTTTTATTTTCCCATTGTAATTTGTCACAGCGGCCCCAGGAAATGAATACTCTCATGTAGCTGTTTTTTTCCGGGACATTAGAAAGCTTATAGTTGTGAAGAATTTTCTTTTGCCAAGGACCAGCCTGATCCAGAAAAAAACTTTTTCTAGTGGTAGTTTGGCTTGATCCAGACATTTTCCAGGCAGAGACCCCTATTGTGAATTGTCTCTGTGAGGTCATGGCCGCTTCCTAAAGACTTCACCTATGTGTGGGCTGGGGTGGAACTCCGGGCAGGGAATTTAGATGCCTGTGCACTTATGGCCTTAACACCTCCAGCTTGCTGAGAGAGGGATCCTGTTTTCTGTGGCACTCTTGTTTCTAATGGAATGATGCGTGAGTGCCTTGGGTGCCTTGGTCAGCCTTCCGTGCTGGAGCTTCTCTCCGAACACTCTCCAGTCATTCAGCAGCTCTTTGGGAACCTCGTCTCTGTGCTTGGCACAGTTGTGTATATTGAGATAACATGGTGAGTGGAAAAAAAGCACAGTGCTTGTTGCCCTCTTGGAACTTCTATTTAATGGAGTAGATAGGTATTCATCAGGGAGCCTGAAAGAAATGTGAATTGCTATGAAAGAGAGGGATGGTGTGAGTAACAGCAAATAGGGGCTTCATTTGGACTGGGAAGTTGGGAAGACTTTCCATGAGTGACATTTGAGCTGCAGGAGTTGGAGGTGGGAGTACAGAGGACAGAGAGTTGCAGGCAGAGGGAACAGCACTTGCAAAGGCCCTGTGTTTTGAAATGCAGAGGCTGGCATGCCTGGAGCACAGAAGTGCAGGGCATGGTGGTGGGAGAGGTGGGCTGTGCCCAGACTGTGTAGGGACTTGTACCTCATATTAAGGATTCGGATTCTTTATCTTGAGAGTGCTGGAGAGCCATCAAAGGCTAATTTGAATGAGGGGATTGGCATGATTTGCCTGTGTAACAGCATACTTGCTGTTAATACTCTTTGTTGTGTTTAGGCCTCCCTGCATTCCACTGTTTTAATCTACTTAATGATGGGTTTAATCAATTTATGAAGTTCCGTAAGGGAGATGAGAGGAGACTTTGAGTGTCTAGGGCTGGAAGCCTTTTGTTTTTGGTGGGCCTTAATGAGTGAAGAGGGCTTGTCCCAGCATTTGAGGAGGAGGTGGGACTCTAAGGACTTCTTAGGGCCTAGATCTCCTTATTGATACTGAACCACATAACTGAACTGTACCTTTTAGATTTGGTTATGATTATTATTTTTTTCATTCAAAATGAGAATAAAGCTTTGTATATCTTCTAAGTATAATTTTTATACATTGTTCACATAACTTGTCTGTTAAGAGCAAGGTGAAAATCTTTCCTTTGATCTTTGCAAACGTTCTAGTTGTTGTTATTGACTGTTGTCTCGTTAAAGCGAGTCGAGGCTAAAAAACTGTCTTCACTTGTGACTGACCTTCTCACCTAGGAAGACCATGTGGGACTAGAATAAGCTGGAGGTGTTGAGTGCCGGACTCACTGAGGGTTACGGGTACCAAGCACTGTCTGTGGGGTGGGCACCGGGTGGCTCAGGGATCCAGTCGGCTTGCTAGGGTCACATAGGAATTTACCACACATATGTCTTTCATCTCCAGTGTGGAACCTCCTTTGCACTCCACGTGCAAACAGAAGTTGACTCTTCTTTTGGAAAAGGGATGTTAGTTGTCTCAATTTGCTAGTGATGAGGCTGACAGATTCACCATACTACCTTGTCAGCCCCCTGCCACTTTGTTGTACCAAAATGACAGCAATATAATCAAACCCTTAAATAATTTTTTTTTTCGAGACAGAGTCTCAGGCTGGAGTGCAGTGGCATGATCTCAGCTCACTGCAACCTCCGCCTCCTGGGCTCAAGCAGTCCTCCTGCTACAGCCTCCTCAGTAGCTGCAATTACAGGCATGCACCACCACACCCGGCTAATTTTTGTATTTTTAGTGGAGAAGGGGTCTCACCATGTTGGCCAGGCTGCTCTCGAATTCCTGACCTCAAGCGATCCACCTGCCTCAGCCCTCCCAAAGTGCTGGGATTATAGGTGTGAGCCACTATGCCCGGCCTTAAATAATTCCTTTTTGTTCAGAGTTTGAGTCCTGGACAGTTCCTGTTTTGATGCATGAAGAATAAGGGCATCAAAGAAGAAAAAGATGAAAAAGAAATCTAAAGTTTAGAAATGTGTGGCCTATATAAATAAAGCATGTTCTCTGCCTTTCCTATGTTTGCTATTCTTTTTCTGAGGAAAAAATATATGGCCTTTTAAAGATTTCACAAGGTGAAGGAGGATATAATAATGTTGATGATAAAATCATTTTTATATACCTGTTTTCATTTTGTGAGGCTGTCACGATGAAATCCAGGCCTTGGCCACATGCTGGGAGTTAATGAGGTTTACAATTGGCAATACTTAAAGAGTATTAGGGTAATGTATTTAAACATCAGCAGTTCACAGCCTGAAATGTTCGTCATCTGTCAGGTTATAATACGGAATCAATAAGGGGAGGTCTTTCAATTTGCTAATGAGGAAAGTTTTCTATACTATTAGGGTAGACATAGATTTCAGATAAACACCTGAAATTCATAAACTATAGAATTTAGCAAAAGCATCTCTTCAATTAAAAAAAAAACCTTGATAGTAATCAATAGCAGTCACCTGAGAAGCTTAGATTTTCTTCTTAGTCATCAGACTCCCAAATTAATCTACCAAAACAAAAAGCCTCATTAACGCTCTCATTGAATCAGTGTTATTTTTCCCTTTCTCTCAAGGTGTCTGATTAACCCCCTTTCTTTTAGCATTACTCACTTTGTGTTAATATTTGATGTCTGAAATCATGGAGGGGGGGGTGTGTGCAATGTGGTGGCTAGACACTGTCTACAGGCAGTAAATTAAAAAGAATTTTTAAAAAGGTTTGTATTATGTTGCTGATGTATTAGAAAAATCTCTAGGAATGTCAGGTGCCTGGGTTTTCTTTTTCTTTTTAATTTCAGAAAGGGTTGATTGCTAACTGGTTGCTGATTTCGCTTCTCATTCATATGTACAGATAGCGCTCCTTCTCCTCTTACCTGGCTCCTCCTGCTTACCAATCCAAGCCTTCTTTTGGAGAGTTTTATTGAAAAGGAAAGGTGAGAAATAAGGCCATAACTGGAAGGAAAAGAGAGGTTGAAGGAGGTTTTTTTCTAGGTGAATAAATAATGTCTGCCAATGGGAAAGACTCACTTGAGAGTAGATAACATTGACAATGTAGGAGAGAAAGGAAAGACATTCTGGAGCATTGTCTAGAAGGTTGGCCTCTTGTAAGAGCATGGAGAGTTCAACTAGAACACCTCACCTCAAAGTGTAGCCAGTGGACTCCTGGAAGCCCCTGAGAACTTTTCAGAAGTCCGGGAAGTCAAAACTATTTGCACAATAGTAAAAGCATGATCTGCCTTTTTCACCATGTTGATATTTGAGCTAATGTTTCTGAAAGCAACAGTGCATAAAACTTCTGGTGGCTTAATGGCAAATAAGGTTTTGTCTGAACATTGATGTCCCTCCAAAATTCATGTTGAAACCTAACCTGCATGGTGATAGTGTGAAGAGGTAGAACTTTGGGGAGGTGATTAGGGCTTGAGGGAACCTGTTTGTCCCTTCTGCCATGTGAGGATGTAGCAAGAAGACACCATCTGTGAAGGAGAAAGTCTTCACCAGACACTAGACCTACTGGTGCCTTGATCTTGGACTTCTCAACCCCCAGAACTGTGAGCAGCAAATTCTGTTACTTATAAATTACCAAGTACTAGGATATTTTGTTGTAATAACCTGAACAGAATAAAACAGACACCAATCCAAACAGAGTAAGCAATCATTATTTTCTTCATTACACATTCATCATCATCATTATTATATTGATTCTGCTTCAGAATGTCTTTGGAGAAGCAGTCAAAATCATTGATTTTATTAAATCTTGCTCTTGATTACACAAGATTACATTTTAAAATTCTGAGTAATGGTAAGTATGCATAAAGAACTTTAATGTAGTATGGTGGTTGTCTGAGAAAAAGTACTTGTTGTGAGTTGCTAGTTGAGCTAGTTTTCTTCTTCTAGGGGATACGGGTTACCATTTTTATTTGAAAGAATGACTTATTTGAAAGATTTAAAATTTTCATGTTTCATCTTCCTAATACTTAAAGACTTTCTGATGTCATTGGTGGTGCTGTTAATGAATGTGGCTTTTAAATATAGTTTAATGAAGTTTCCTAACATTTGGATGATCTGCATAATATAGAGAAACAGTGTTTTCCCAGTTGACTGGAGTGCATGGTGTTACAAAATTATGCATGGGTAAAAGATAGTTTGAAAAGTAGGTCATAGACCGATAAATTGTAAGGTAACAGAGAAGAGAAAAGTTCACTCATATAGTTTCAGATTGCACATTGCCACTAGTCTTTAAGAAATGTATTGGGATTTGGTGTTGTATCAAAGAAGAACATCCCTAATTATCTAAAAAGGCCATGAAAATACTTCTTTCTTTTCTAACTATGAATCTGTGTGCAACTGAAATCCTTTCATATTCTTCAACCAAAACAACATATTACAGCAGATTGAATGCAGCTGTTTTCCATTAAAGTCAGACATTTAAGAGATTTGTAAAGATATAAAACTGCTTTTCTCGCTAAATTTTCTGTTTTAGAAAATATAGTTCTTTGGCAGTGTATGCTGGCTCACGCATGTAATCCCAGCACTCTGGGAGGCTGAGGCAGGAGGATTGCTTGAGGCCAGGAGTTTGAGACCAGCCTGGCCAACATAGCAAGACCCTGTCTCTACTATTAAAAATAAAAAAAGTATAGTTTTTTTTCATACAAATGTTTTATATTACCATGTAATAGAGTTACTTTTTAATGAAATAAATATTTCCAAAATTCCCAATTTTAATTTCTATACAGTAAATATGATAGCTATAATCCACATTAATAAAAGCTCTCTGGGGACCTCAACAATTTACAACCATGTTAAGAGGTCCTGAGACCTAAAAATTTTGAGAAACACTGAGCTAGAAGAATAGAAGAGAAGGTAGAGACTAGGGTAGAGGCAGAGTGTAGATGTAGTGGTGAGATTTGGGGACAGGTTGTCTTTTGGTTTCTTTGATTTTTCTCCAGGAAATAGACGAGATGGAGGTGCAGGTTGAGGTATTGGCAGTTTGTGGAGAGAGATTCATATACTACATAGTTATCTAAAAGTGGGAGGGTGAATGTGTAAGGAACAGCATGATGGCTGGGCAGGAGCCACTTGAGTGCTTACCTGAGGATTAGTGGTCATGAAATTTAAAGTGAGACGAGTTAGTGTGGCTGTGTGTTTTTCAGGTAAGGTCAACTGTTCAGGTCCAGATAGTAAGGGTTGGATGTAGCTAGGGTTGAGGTCATGGCCATTGAATAATCCAGAGTAGAAGAGGTTCCAGGGAGGTAGGTGCAGGGGCATGCAAGGGAGTAATTATGATGATAGACTATAGATTTGGTCTGGGCAAGGAGCAAAGAGAGGACATTGGGTAGGACGCAATGAGGGATGGTGAGAAGGTAGCATGCTTAATGAATTGTGAATTTCAGCATGGTTGAAGGTTGTTGATCAGTGGGATATATTTATGAGGGACTGAACAGGAAGACTAGAAGATAGTGGCCATAAAGTGAGATGCATGAAATTGAGAAAAAGGAGTTTTTGGTAATGGCAAGTAAAGTCTAGAGTGTGACCATGGGAGTGAGGGACGGAGGAAGGATAGAAGAAAGGCCATAGGAAGAGATGAGTTAATGTAATTGGAGGCCTTAGTGTTTGAAGGATCAGTATATTGAAGGATAAGTATATTGAAAATATTGAGAACTAAGATAGGAGTTGAGAGAGTGTCATCGAGTCAGGAGCTAAAATATGGGGTGAGAGGGGAATCCAGGGTTATTAGGTCACAGAAGCAAGAGGTATGTTGAGTGGTATAGTCAGATGCTGTGAATATTTGAATGGATGGGGTTTAGGAAGGAGAATGTGGAATCTACTAGCCAACCTGCTTATAGGCCTGGTGCAACCCAGGACTGCAAAAGGAAAGCTCATCCCTACCTAAGAAGGGTCTACAGGGGAAGCATTGTTCTCAAGGACTGTCAGGTATTGGTTAGAGCAAGAAAGTGAAGAGATATTTTATAGAAGGGATTGAGGAGGAGATTTTGGTCACTGTACATTGAATTCTAGAAGACACAGTTGGAGGGCTTCTGGGAGATGGTGACAGAATAGGGAAAGTCCAGGGCCTCTCGGGGATTAGATATGAGTGGTAAAGGGTAACCCAGGTGTCTGGGACTGCTGGTCAAGGCTGACATTCACAGAATAAATAGAAGAATGCAATTAGTGCTGGTAGACTCCAGATTGTGCCTGCTGGGTGAAAGAGATCTTTGCAGAGAGGTAAGGAAGCTTGGAGAGGGGCAACTTTTATTTCTTAAAGAATTTATAAAATAAAAATATTCTGTGAGCAGTAGCTATGCTGATTTTTTTCCTACATGGTTGGACCAAAGGATGAAGGAAATGAATAGTTACTGAGCATATATAGGATTCCATATCTGGTGCTAACAATTTCCACCTGTTATCTTATTCAGTCTTCATACAAGGCCTTAAAATAAATATTTTCACCCCCCATATTACAAAGGGAGGTGGAGAATTAGAGAGGTTAAATAATTTGCTCAAAGTCATATAGCTAGTGAGTGGTAGAACTAGCATTTGGACCCAGTTCTTTCTGGCTTGTGCCCAATCTGCTCTACCATGAAACTTTCTATGCGTAGAGAAGAATGTTTAAAATTGAGCTTTGCACAAGAACTTTGCATATGTCTTTGCTTAGAAGTTCTGATGGCCTTTGCAAGATTCTTTGCCCTTGAGAGTAGTCATTAGCCCTCATATTTGGCCAACATAAGGTGAACATAAAACCTCCATGAGAGCCTCTTCATCACCCATACCTAAACTTATGAAAAACTAGCCTTGCTTAGCTCTTACTCTTTTTTTTTTTTTTTTTTTTTAACTGAGGAGATTTTGGAACACTTTTCCCTTTTTTACTATTCTTATATTGAACCTTGAGCTACCATTGCATATCATATTCTCAGAATAAGAATAAGTACCTTTACTGGGCCAGCTTAAAATACCAACAGTTCTTCCATATTCTTCCCAGCATATGATGCTGCTCAGTGAATGCTTGAAAGAGCAAATACTGTTCCTTTCCTTTTTCCTTGTTTGGTGTTAGTGTAGAAAGATCGGCTGGATTAATTGTTTGGTTTGCTTGATCTAGACTATAGGTGTTTAAAAAATAAATCTAAAATTTTTAAGGAAAGGAAATCAAATGTAAGCTCTGTTTCCTAGCTAGTTGCAAATCTGCTTCTTTACCAATGTCAGAATTAGAGGTACAGGATGTGGAGTTGCTTAAATTAAAACAGTCTTGTACTAAGCTGTGAGGAATTCATGAAGCAAACTGTTGTAGTTTGAAGGTGTCCTGAAAGTTCATGTGTTGGAAACTTAGTCTATTGCAACAATGTTGGGAGGTGGGGACCTTTAAGAGATGAATATATTAATGCTTTTATCGCAGGCATGTGGTATGTGGGAGGGGGTTCTTTATCTCAGGAGTGGGTTTCTTATAAAAGGATGAGTTTGTCCTCTTCCCTCTCTCTTTCCCTTGCCCATGCGATGCCTTCCATCATGGGACGACCCAGCAAGAAAACCCTCAACGCCAGTGCCTTGATCTTGGACTTCCAAATCCCAGAACAGTGAGGAAGTAAATTTTTAAAATGAATTACTCAGTCTCAGGTATTCTGTTCTAGCAGCATAAAATGGACTAAGACAAAAACGTTAGGAAATGTAGTACCCAACTTTCCCATTCATTGTGGCATAATTGTGGCATGATTGTCAGTAAGTCGCTTCCTAGTAAATACAGTGAGATTCACAGATTTTAATGAAGGTTTTTGAGAGTAAAGTAAGACTTCTCTTGCAATCTGATGTAAAGATTTTGAGATCTTCAGTCTGTAATATGCAAAAGGTGAAAGAAGATAACTGGTGAAAGAACTTGTCAGAAATTATAGAGTAACTTAGTCTCTGAAATAAATGATACATGGTGAGGTAAAATGACCTTCTGCTACAAATCTGAGAGAACCTTGATACTTGAAAAATATAGGTTAATTTCAGATTTGGTAACTCATTTAACAAATATATATTGACACCAACTATGTGCCAGGCACTGTTCTAAACAGTGTGCTTTTATATAGCAAACAGATAATGTAAACAAAATACAGAGGTAGGTTGTTACGTTTACTAAAGTGCTATGGTTGATAAAGTGGTCAGGGAAGATCTCTCTGAAAAGTGACATTTGGGTGGAGACTTGAATGAAGGAGTGAGCCATGGGAGACTCTAGGGATTGAGCCTTCTCAATAGAGAAGAATAGAGGAGATAACATGTGCAAAGAGCCTGAGAGGGGAGGGTGCTTGGCATATTTGAGAAGCAGCAAAGAGACCAGCTAGTAGAGAGGGTTGATAGGAGAGTGAAAGAAGTAAAAATGTATCCCAGGGCCAGGTTATGTAGATGTTGTAGAATTGTATTTTGACAGTAGTAGAAGTAATTGGGGAGTTTTGAGCATGGGAATATCATGATCTGCATTACATTTTGAAAGGTTTTGCCTGGCTGATTTGAGAGAATGGGATGAAGTGGGTGACAATGGAAGAAAGGGAAATTATGACTGTGCTGCAGTAATCTGTGTAAAAGGTAAGAGTAGAGTGGAATGGTAAGAAGTGGTTGGATTTGGGATTTTATTGATGGATTAGATATGAAATATGGGGAATGGCAATATAAGCAAATGAGATAGGGAATGTTGGGAGAAGAGTAGATTTGGAAGCAAAATTAAGAGTTCTTTAGGACATTTGAATATTGACACCCCTGTTAAACATGCATTAGAGAGGCAGGCTGCGAGATATATGCTTAGAGATGAGAGTCAATATAATTACTTATTTGGTCTGAGCTAATTCTCAGCATAAGGAGTTGGTGCTGTTGTAACTTCAATGAGTTGTGTTTTGTAAGGTGGGGGAATTGGAGTCTTTTTTATATTGATTATTATGAACTTATAGGTTTTTCTGTGTTTGTTTTTAACTGCAATATCTTATCTTTGTCCACTAGGAACCCTTTTATATTATCTCTTTTGTCCTTTTTGATATGATCCATTGATTTTGGTAGCTTCCTTGATTTCTGGCAAACTAGGTTGTTTTATATATTTCCTTCCCCAAACCTGGAATCAGCTGCTCTTCTTGAAGACCCCCATTTTTTTTATTATTGTACTTTAAGTTCTGGGATACATGTGCAGAACGTGCAGGTTTGTTACATAGGTATACATGTGCCATGGTTGTTTGCTGCACCCATCTACGTTAGGTATTTCTCCTAATATATCCTTGCCCCCCACCACCCGACAGGCCCCAGTGTGTGATGTTTCCCTCCCTGTACCCATATGTTCTCATTGTTCAACTACCACTTATGAGTGAGAACATGCGGTGTTTGGTTTTCTGTTCCTATTTTAGTTTGCTGAGAATGGTAGTTTCCACCTTCATCCATGTCCTTACGAAGGACATGAGCTCATTCTTTTTTATGGCTTCATAGTATTCCATGGTGTATATGTGCCACATTTTCTTTGTTCAGTGTATCATTGATGGGCATTTAGGTTGGTTCCAAGTCTCTGCTGTTGTGAATAGTACTGCCATAAACATACGTGTGCATGTGTCTTTATAGCAGAATGATTTGTAATCCTTTGGGTATATACCCAGTAATGGGATTGCTAGGTCAAATGATATTTCTAGTTCTAGATCCTTGAGGAATCACCACAGTGACTTCCACAATGGTTGAAGTAGTTTACACTCCCACCAACAGTGTAAAAGCATTCTTATTTCTCCACATCCTCTCCAGCATCTGTTGTTTCCTGACTTTTTAATGATCTCCATTCTAACTGGCATGAGATGATATCTCATTGTGGTGTTCATTTCCATTTCTCTAATGACCGGTGATGATGAGCTTTTTTTCGTATGTTTGTTGGACAATAAATGTCTTCTTTTGAGAAATGTCTGTTTATATCCTTTGCCCACTTTTTGATGGGGTTGTTTTTTTCTTGTAAACTTGTTTAAGTTCCTTATAGATTCTGGATATTAGTCCTTTGTCAGATGGATAAATTGCAAAAATTTTCTCCTATTCTGTAGGTTGCCTGTTCACTCTGATGATAGTTTCTTTTGCTGTGCAGAAGCTCTTTAGTTTCATTAGATCCCATTTGTCAATTTTGGCTTTTGTCGCCATTGCTTTTGGTGTTTTAATCATGAAGTCTTTGCACATGCCTATGTCTTGAATGGTATTGCCTAGTTTTTCTTCTAGGGTTTTTATGGTTTTAGATCTCACGTTTAAATCTTTACCATCTTGAGTTAATTTTTGTATACAGTGTAAGGAAGGGGTCCAGTTTCAGTTTTCTGCATATGGCTAGCCAGTTTTCCCAATACCATTTAAATAGAGAATCCTTTCCCCATTTCTTGTTTTTGTCAGGTTTGTCAAAGATCAGATGGTTGTAGATGTGTGGTGTTATTTCTGAGGCCTCTGTTTTGTCCCATTGGCCTATATATCTGTTTTGGTACCAGTACCATGCTGTTTTGGTTACTGTAGCCTTATAGTATAGTTTGAAGTCAGCTAGCATGATGCCTCCAGCTTTGTTCTTGTTGCTTAGGATTGTCTTGGCTATACAGGCTCTTTCTTGATTCCATATGAAATTTAAAGTAGTTTTTTCTAATTCTGTGAAGAAAGTCAATGGTAGCTTGATGGGAATAGCATTGAATCTATAAATTACTTTCGGCAGTATGGCCATTTTCACAATATTGATTCTTCCTATCCATGAGCATGGAATGTTTTTCCATTTGTTTGTGTCCTCTCTTATTTTCTTGAGTAGTGATTTGTAGTTCTCCTTGAAGAGATCCTTCACATCCCTTGTAAGTTGTATTCCCAGGTATTTTATTCTTTTTGTAGCAATTGTGAATGGCAGTTTGCTCATGATTTGGCTCTCTGTTTGTCTTTTATTGGTGTATAGGAATGTTTGTGATTTTTGAACATTGATTTTGTATCCTGAGACTTTGCTGAAGTTGCTTATGAGCTTAAGGAGGTTTGGGGCTGAGACGATGGGGTTTTCTAAATATATAATCATGTCATCTGCAAACAGAGATAATTTGACTTCCTGTCTTCCATTTGAATACTCTTTCTTTCTTTCTCTTGCCTGATTGCCCTGGCCAGAACCTCCAATACTGTTTTTGAATAGGAGTGGTGAAAGACGGCATCCTTGTCTTGTGCTGGTTTTCAAAGGAAATGCTTCCAACTTTTGCCCATTTAGTACGATATTGGCTGTTGGTTTGTCATAAATTGCTCTTATTCTTTTTGAGATACATTCCATGAATACCTGATTTATTGAGTGTTTTTTTAGCATGAAAGGGTGTTGAATTTTATTGAAGGCCTTTTCTGCATCTATTGAGAAAATCATGTGGTTTTTGTCATTGGTTCTGTTTATGTGATGGATTATGTTTATTGATTATCATGTATGTTGAACCAGGCTTGCATCCTAGGGTTGAAGCCGACTTGATCATGGTAAATAGGCTTTTTAATGTGTGGCGGGATTCGGTTTGCCAGTATTTTATTGAGGATTTTCATATCAATGTTCGTCAAGGATATTGACCTGCAGTTTTCTTTTTTTTGTTGTGTCTCTGCCAGATTTTGGTGTTAGGATGATGCTAGCCTCATAAAATGAGTTAGGGAGGAGTCCCTCTTTTTCTGTTGTTTGGAATAGTTTCAAGAGGAATGGTTCCAGCTCCTCTGTGTACCTCTGGTAGAATTTGGCTGTGAATCCATCTGGTCCTGGGCTTTTTTTGGTTGGTAAGCTATTAATTACTGCCTCAATTTCAGAACTTGTTATTGGTCTATTCAGGGATTCAACTTCTTCCTACTTTAGTCTTGGGAGGGTGTATGTGTCCAGGAATTTATCCATTTCTTCTAGATTTTCTAGTTTATTTGTGTAGAGGTGTTTGCAGTATTCTCTGATAGTAGTTTGTATTTCTGTGGGATCAGTGGTGATCTCCCCTTTTTCATTTTTTATTGTATCTATTTGATTCTTCTCTCTTTTCTTCTTTATTAGTCTGGCTAGAGTTCTATCTATTTTGTTAATCTTTTGAAAAAACTGGCGTCGGGCGCGGTGGCTCAAGCCTGTAATCCCAGCACTTTGGGAGGCCGAGACGGGCGGATCACAAGGTCAGGAGATCGAGACCATCCTGGCTAACCCGGTGAAACCCCGTCTCTACTAAAAAAAAAAAAATCCAAAAAACTAGCTGGGCGAGGTGGCGGGTGCCTGTAGTCCCAGCTACTCGGGAGGCTGAGGCAGGAGAATGGCGTGAACCCGAAAGGTGGAGCTTGCAGTGAGCTGAGATCCGGCCACTGCACTCCAGTTTGGGCGACAGAGCGAGACTCCGTCTCAAAAAAAAAAAAAAAAAAAAAAAAAAAAAAAAAAAAAGAAAAAACTGGCTCCTGGATTCATGATTTTTTGTTTTTTTTTTTTTTGAAGGGTTTTTTGTTTCTGTGTCTCCTTCAGTTCTGCTCTGATCTTAGTTATTTCTTGTCTTCTGCTAGCTTTTGAATTTGTTTGCTCTTGCTTCTCAAGTTCTTTGTGATGTTTAGAGTGTCGATTTTAGATCTTTCCCGCTTTCCCTATGCACATTTAGTGCTATAAATTTCCCTCTAAATACTGCTTTAACTGTGTCGCAGAGATTCTGGTATGTTGTGTCTTTGTTCTCATTTGTTTCAAAAAACTTATTTATTTCTGTCTTAATTTCGTTATTTACCCAGTAGTCATTCAGGAGCAGGTGGTTCATTTTCCATGTAGCTGTGTGGTTTTGAGTGAGTTTCTTATCCTGAGTTCTAATTTGATTGCACTGTGGTCTGAGAGACTGTTTGTTTTGATTTCCATTCTTTTGCATTTGCTGCGGAGTGTTTTGCTTCCAATTATGTGGTCAGTTTTAGAATAACTGCTATGTGGTGTTGAGAAGAAGGTATATTCTTTTGATTTGGGGTGGAGAGTTCTATAGATGTCTATTAGTTCTGCTTGGTCCAGAGCTGAGTTCAAGTTCTGAATATCCTTGTTAATTTTCTGTCTCTGATCTGTCTAATGTTGACAGTGGGGTGTTAAAGTCACCCACTATTATTGTGTGGGAGTCTGAGTCTCTTTGTAGGTCTCTAAGAACTTGCTTTATGAATCTGGGTGCTCCTGTATTGGCTGCATATGTATTTAGGATAGCTAGCTCTTCTTGTTGGATTGATCCCTTTATCATTATGTAATGCCCTTCTTTGTCTTTTTTGAATTTTATTGGTTTAAAGTCTGTTTTATCAGACTAGCATTTCACCCCCTGCCTTTTTTTTTGCTTTCCATTTGCTCGGTAAATATTCCTCCATCCCTTTATTTTGAGTCTGTGTGTGTCTTTGCATGTGAAATGGGTCACCTGAATACAGCACACCGATGGGTCTTGACTCTTTATCCCATCTGCCAGTCTATGCCTTTGAATTGGGGCATTTAGCCCATTTACATTTAAAGTTAATATTGTTATGTGTGAATTTGATCCTGTCATTATGATGCTTGCCGTTTATTGTGCCCATTAGTTGATGCAGTTTCTTCATAGTGTCAATGGTCTTTACATTTTGATTTTGATTTGTTTTTCCAGTGGCTAGTAATGGTTTTTCCTTTCCATATCTACTGCTTTCTTTAGGAGCTCTTGTAAGGCCGGCCTAGTGGTGACGATATCCCTCAGCATTTGCTTGTCTGTAAAGGATTTTATTTCTCCTTCACTTACGAAGCTTAGTTTGGCTGGATATGAAATTCTGGGTTGAAAATTCTTTTCTTTAAGAATGTTGAGTATTGGCCCCCACTCACTTCTGGCTTTTAGGGTTTCTGCAGAGAGATCTGCTGTTAGTCTGATGGGCTTCCCTTTGTGGGTAATCCGACCTTTCTCTCTGGAGCTCTTCTTTTTAGTAGGCAGTTGTATTTATAGACCACAATCCGAAGATTAGGTGTGCTTCCTTCTTTTGAGTTGTCACTACTTTGAGACCTTTTGTTTTTCTCTCCTCTTTATTTATTATTATTATTTTGAGTTAGGGTTTTGCGCTGTTGTCCAGGCTGAAGTGTAGTGGCACAATCATGGCTCACTGCAGCCTCAACTTCCCGGACTCAAGTGGTCCTCCTGCCTCAGCCTCCGG
The DNA here is from genome assembly GCF_007565055.1 of Rhinopithecus roxellana. NCBI lineage: Eukaryota > Metazoa > Chordata > Mammalia > Primates > Cercopithecidae > Rhinopithecus > Rhinopithecus roxellana. The sequence continues at coordinate 126,142,757 of NC_044554.1, read as the reverse complement.
AGTTGCTGGGACCACAAGCACACACCACCATGGCTGGCTAAATTTTTAAATTTTTTGTAAAGATGGGGTTTCGCTATGTTTCCCAGGCTGGTCTTGAACTTCTGGGCTCAAATGCTCCCACCACATTGGCCTCCCAAAGTGCTGGAACTACAAGTGTGAGCTATCGCACCCAGCTGATGCCTTTTCAATTCATTAGAGAAAAAATTTTCCATTCATGCTGATATTTCAAACGTAAAGATAAACTGACACAGTTAAATCCAAAGTAATTTTATTTTTTTGATTTTTCTCTCTTTGCTCTTTCATTGAAAATCCTGGTTACCAGCAATATCCACAATATTACATATTTGCCATTTGTAGGATATATCCAAAATAGTAACACCTTTATTGCTGCCAACAATTAGGTACTGAATGAAGTTTAAGATTTGTTTTTAGATCAATTGTACTTATACTGTGTTCCACAAAGTATGTATAGTTAAAATACTGTATTCTAAAGTTATTGGGAAGAATACATTTAACTCAGTGTGGTTTTGCCACCAACTTGATATATATAGTTAGGTTCGTTTTTTCAGTTTGTTTTCAATTTTTAGGGATTGCCTTTTTTATTTTCACCTTAATTTAATTTTTGAATCTGTAAAGCGTGTGTTTCCCAAATCAAAACTACACAACAGAAGGAAGGTATGCTCAAGGAAGTCTGTCTTAACATGCCCATCCTTTTCACCCTGACTCTTCCTTCCTTTTTATATGTCATTCTTTTTTGTATTACTTTTTTGGTTTCTCCTCCCACAGGGTATCAATATAAGTAAATTGATATGTGTATTTATGTTCATCTTTCCTCCCCCATTCATATCCAAAAGTCAGCTCTATCAACTCTATATACTATATATACACTCCTTTGAGGGAGTGTGTGTGTGTATATATGTAGTATATGTGCATGCATACTAGGGTTTGCCAGTGAAACAGACCCAATAGGGCATATATACACACACACATATGTGGGTATCTATGTATATTTATATAAAGAGAAACAGATATACATGTAAATATACATGTAAATAATAAAGACATTTATTTTAAGGGCTTGTCTCACATGACTGTGGAGGCTGACAATTCCCAGTATCAGCTGTCTGCAAGCTGGAGATCTGGGAAAGCCAATGGTATAATTCAGTTTGAGTCCAAAGGCCTGAGAACCAGGGAGCCAATGGTGTAATTCCCAGTCTGAGAGCAGGAGTAGATCCATGTTCCAGCTCTAACACTCAAGTGGAAAAAGCAAGTTATCCCTTTCTCCACCTTTTTGGTTTATTCAGGGCCTCAGTGGATTGGATGTTGTCTACCACATTGGGAGAGCAATCTACTTTACCCGGACTGCCTATTTATATGCAGATCTCGTCCAGAAACACCCCTATAGACATATCCAGAAATAATGTTTAATCTGACTACTACATGTTGCTGTCAAGGTAACTCATAAAATTAACCATCACAGCATTTGTATAATATTAGTCTCCAGGGAAGACAGACGTGCACACACACATACAGCACACACACACAGTTGCTTTTATCTCTTAGTCATATGTTTTGAATATGTAAAGAAATCTTCCTCATTCATTTTTATTGTCTGCATAGTGTAAGCATATACATTTAAAATTATTTTTCCAGTTTATTCCAATATCTTAAAGTTTACAGACCAGTGCTTTTAAGGTTTACATTATTTGGGTCATCAGGCGCTTTTCCCAAACCATTTTAGGGTTGTTGTCAAAGAGCAATGGACAAACCCTAATGATGAGATGAACTTTACTATCAGAATACCATCTCACTCGCTCCTATGTTCTGCTTTCCCTGCACCAAACACTTCCTATGCTATCTGCTTCCCTGTCCACTCATACAGGAAATGGCTTCAATGTTACAGAGTCACTCTTACTCCTCCTGCTAAATGCCATCCTGATAACAATGGGTCTTTTGCATGGGAAAAGCATTGTATACTGAAAGCATCATTGATAGTAGTCAAAAAAAACACATTTTGCTAGGTCTCTTAAAATCTGTGGGATCTTAGACAAGTGACCTATCCTATGTGAGCCTGTTTTCTCATCTGATTAAATGGGGTTGTTACTTGCTCTGTGAATGCTTGTATGTTGTCACCTAATGAAATAAACTTTAGGGAAGTTTAGTTAGCTTTCCCTTCTCAATTTACCTACAGATATTGTTCCAACATTCCTTCCTTCTCTCATTCCTTACCTCTGTTATTCCTTCCCTCACCTCCTACTTCTCTTCCCCAATTCCTGGCATCTTTGCTGGCGGCAAACAGACCTTCCATGTGAAGAAAAACTCCTCATAATTGCACTTTCCTCTTCAGATTCTGCTCCATTTCTCTTCTTTCTGCAACACTCATCAAAAGCACTATCTATTCTGGCCCTTACAATTAATTCCTCTGCCCATTCATTTTTTTTGAGATGGAGTCTTGCTCTGTCACCCAGGCTGGAGTGCAGTGGCACGATCTCAGCTCACTGCAACCTCCACCTCCTGGGTTCAAGCAATTCTCCTGCCTCAGCCTCCTGAGTAGCTGGAATTACAGGTGCATGGCACCATGCCCAGCTAATTTTTGTATTTTTGGTAGAGACAGGGTTTCACCATGTTGTCCAGGCTGGTCTCAAACTCCTGGCCTCAAGTGATCCACCTGCCTCTGCCTCCCAAATTCCTGTGATTACAGGTGTGAGCCACCGTACCCAGCCTGCCCATTCATTCTTGAATCCACTCTCCCCAAGTTTCCTCTGCTGCTCTACTAGGCTCTAATCTGCCCTTGTTACAATCCTCATATCAGAATCCAATGATAATATTAGTTCTCTGGTTAACACTTGCCTCTTACCCCTTTTTGCAATACTCACTTCACATTCAGTATACCATGTTCCCTTGCATCCCTCAGACCTCACTGGTTCTCACATCTCTAGTTTTTCCTAACTACTTTTGGGTGATCTTGTCCCATCTCATGGTGCTAAATACTTCATAACCTCTACTTTTATGTCTACAGCCCTCTCCTCCCTGCTGTTTCTGCGAGATTCCATTTGCATACCTAATAGTCCTCTCAAACCTCACATGTCCTGACCTGGGCTCCTGAGCCTTCTCTCTCACAACATTCTTTCCTATTGCTTGCTCAGTAGATTCCGTCTTGCAGTTGCTCAGGCCCCAAACTCTGGAGACATCCTTGCTTCCTTCTTTTCTTTCACATCTCCCTTCAAATCTTACATCCAGTCTGGTTGGCCTCACTATCAGTATATGTATCGTCAGTACTCCCTCTGCCCAATTTCTTGCAAGGGTGACAGTAGCAGCAACTGCTGTTAAGGCTTTATGATACCAGCAAGGATAATACAAAAAAAGGAAGATGCTGGAAAGTTGACCAAGAAAGAGACTCAGTAAATAAGTCTGGAGGCAAGTCCCCAAATAAGAAAAGATTCAAAGGCAAACTCTAAGACAAGCTCTGTTTTTGGTCTTGTTTCATAAAGTCATATAGAAAAAAAAATATAAAGAAGTTTCCAACTGTGGCTCATAACTGCTGTGGTCATCTGTGAAGGATTGATGACTTAAGGCTCTCTGACCAGGGTGTCCAATAAGAGTGCTTAGTAAAAGACTCATCAGGTTGGTTTCCAACACACAGCCCACATTCAGTCTATACCCAACATAGCGAAGATAGTACTACACCAACTGCTAGTGAAGATGCTTCAAATGGGCAGTAAGATAGCAAATGTACATACCCCTGCAGGTCTGCTTCATTTTTATTTTCTTTGCAAGTACAGTTTCAAGAACAGTTTATTAAATAAGACAAACAAAAAAAGAAAAAATACTACAACTCAATTAGTTCACTCTATATCAATGCAAATTCAGATGCAGTGCAACTGGTGATTGGTGTGTGGCTTCCAGTTGGCTAGTTCTCTAGAATCATTCCCACTGAGTGATTAAACACCCAATGATGTGACCCTGCGTTTTACTTGATTTACTTTTTAAAAATTCTACTCAGCAGTATGGAGGGTGTTACTCCATATCCAGACGCATGCATGACTATCTCTCACCTGGCTTATTGTAATAACCTCTCACCAAGTCTTCCTGTGCAGCCAGAGTGATTCTGTTAAAATCTGAGTTGGATTATGTCACTCTCTGGCTCACAACCCTTTATGACTCTCCATTTTCACTCAGAGTAAAAGCCAAAGCCCTTCTCATGGCCAGCAAGGCCTTGTGGTACTCTCTCCTTACGTTACCTCCCCAGCCCCTCACTCCATCTGCTGCTCTTCCCCTTAAATTACTTTCTTCTGGTGACATTGGTCTTCTTGCCACACCTTGAACACACCGTGCTTCGTCCCACCTAGAGGCCTTGTGCCTCCTCTTCCTTCTGTAAGGCACTTCCCCTGAGAAGCTCACTCACTTCCTTTAGGGCTTTCTCATGGTGGTTATCATATATAATACATGTGGGTTTCATTAATTGTTTTTTTGTCTCCTCCTCTCCCCCCCCCACACTTGACTGTAAGCTCCATGAAAGCAGGGATTTTTGTCTGTTTTGTTCACTGCTGAGTCTGCAGATCCTAGAACATGGCTGGCACATAGTGACACTCCATAAATATTTGTTGAATTTGAATGGATTGAACACATAATGTTGCATGCACATGTGAGGTATTATCCAGAAGAGGTGGGATTCTTAGATTTCTCTCTATGGTTCCTTCTTTGAATTTTTACATGTTAAAATCTCTGCTGTCATTTTTCTCCCAGGACCACTGTAGTATTCTGTGGAGCCTTTTTTTTTTGTAACAGATCTAAAACTTTTAGCAAATATTTTTTCTTCTCCTGTCTTCACTTTTCTCCTCCCCATGTAGGCTGCTTCCACAGTATTTTGGGGTTGTTCTAGTTTTTGTAAACTTATTCTGAGGGATTCTTTGTGTTGAGAAAACCACCTATATATAGGATTAAATTCTCGTATTTTTGAGAATCCTGCCCCATTCTTCAGCATCCGTGCAAAGGACTGGACTCCTGTCCTCACTCGTTTATGGCGTATGGTCTGGTAAGTTAATTGCCTTTTGCAGTAGAGTTAAGTAAAGACAGCCATGTCTCTGCTCTTTTAGTGAAATTTGGTTCACATTATTCTTCAAGTTATTTAGAACATAATTTTTTAGATTCACTGAGGATATTGCATCTACTTCGGCAAAACCCTGAAAGCACCTAAGGATTTAAGTGAACATGTAATTCGTATTGAAACCCTCCTTCTGTTTGCTTTATGATTTTCTGATTCAGTGCTTTCTTCTAGAGTTTTTTTTCTTTTTTTGAGACAGAGTCTCGCTTTATCACCCAGCTGGAGTGCAGTGGTGTGATCTCAGCTCACTGCAACCTCTGGCCTCCTGGGTTCAAGCAATTCTCCTGCCTTACTCAGCCTCCTGATTAGCTGGGATCACAGGTGTCTGTCACCACACCTGGCTAATTTTTGTATTTTTGGTAGAGTCGGGGGTTTCACCCTGTTGGCCAGGCTAGTCTCGAACTCCTGACCTCAGGTGATTCGCCTACCTTAGCCTCCCAAGGTGCTGGGATTATAGGTGTGAGCCACTATGCCCATCCTAGAGTTTATTTTTTTTTCTAAGTTGAGAAATAAAACAATCACCAACTTCTAAAGGAAAAAGCGTTAAAAAATTGATGTTGCTTTTCTGCAATACTTATACCTAGTAAATGCAAGAGAGTCTCAAAAGTTGTGTAGCTTAATTTCCTCTTGCAAAAATATAAAGTATTCCCAACAGTTTCTAATTTTGATGATCTTTTACAATTACTGTTCTGTGTTGTAATGGCCTCCTTTTTTAAAAAGCTTGAAGTTGTTAGGAGACCTTTAGAAACAGAACTTGGTAAGAAGTGCAGAGATAGCATGGCATAGGATGGGGAAACATGCCAGATCAGTTGGGACAGAAAATTTTTCTTAACTGTTTTTCAGCACTTATATAGGTTATTCTATGAGCAAAGAAAAAAAAAATGAACCTAAATAGAATGGGCTCAAACAGTCATAATAAACTCCTTTGGTTATTTTCTGAAAATCTGTATTCACAGGTGGCCTGTGTTAATAGGTGAATTCATTGTATTTTGCTGTGGTGATTTGTATAACAAAACATGACTAATGTATATGTCTTTTTCTTTACCAGATCTTATGCCAGTTTTTAAGCAAGCAAATTGTGTTCATTTAGTAAAATTTTAATCTGTATTGGGAATAGTGGTGGCAATAGTAGTATTCTGTTTATTGTGGATTTGGGGTAAAATCTAGAAATGCTGCTTAATCAGAATATTGTAAGCAGAAATTACTTTTTACCTTTTTTACAAAAAATGAACATGAGAACTCATTCTGTTGCCCAGGCTGGTCTAAAACTCCTGGGCTCAAGTGACCCTCCCACCTTAGCCTTCCGAGCAGCTGAGAGCACAGGCATGTGCAATTGTGCCTGGCTTTAGAAATCACTTTTTATTTTAATTCTTACTTATAACATTTCGTAAGGTATTAGGCTACATTTCCCAGTCATTACCATTTATGCCATTTAGTTTTAATTTCTTAAAATTTTATTTGAAATTGTAGAATGTCTTAGATAATTTCAGAATGTGAATTGTCATGGAGGTATCAGAGATGCAACTTAATTTCTCCTGATACCAGTGTATCTTGAAAATGTTTTGCTTAAAGATTTATTTATCCTTGCTCTCAATTTGTTTCTTATAATTTGCCTCATAGAAACATTCATTCAAAACAGAGTGCTGAAACCAAAATGGAACATACAATTAAAAGCAAATAATTTTTTTCCTGCTAACTACTTCCCAGCCCCTGGACTGAACTCGTGATTGAGGTTTTATTTACTTTTGCAAACAGATGACTATTTTTGGAGCAGTGGAGGTAGGAGCATGGTACCCAAGTCCAAGTTGCACCATTTTGTGTGGCTGTTTCTTTCTTATTTTGCATTAGGAAACAGGTGCAAGAAAAAGAAAAAAAAAAATTCCACTTCATCATCATAGTAGTGTCTGGAATTTCATTCCCCATAACCAAGAAGAACTCATTTATTCTTGGCCAGCCTCTCTTTTTTGTTATTCTAAGTTGACTGTAGACAGCTTTGATGCTGCCTCCTGAACTTCTATGAGTCCCTCTGCCCTTGCTGCCAGGATTTTAGAATCTACCCTTCTTCTATACTAGGAGTGGTAAAAAAATAAATTGGGGTAGTAGTGCCATTTGATGATTCATTTTCTTTTTATATGTGTCCTTTAAAATTAACATTGACAATTTGGAGCCCCTTTGTGATGTGGATGATAGAAGAAAAGCTGTGATTGCTTATAGGCTGAGTTTAGGTTCATCTGAAATGATGATGTATCTCAGAACCATCATAATTCCTCGGTTTGAGAGTGATAATCGGATTAGGACTGTTGAGACTGTAGAGAAATTTCGCACATTGTTTTTTTAGATGTGGATGCTTGTTTGGGGTGGTGTAGGGTAGAGGGCTGATGGAGAGTATTTGAGACTGTGGCTACTTTTTTTTTTTTCCCCCCCGTTGCTACTCTTAATGCAGACATTGCTCTAGAACACCCTGTATAAACTATATATTGCCACATCTAAACCATATAGTACTTCATTAAATTTTGAACATTTAAAATATTTTAACTATATGAGACAACTATGTGGTGCATGTGTTAATTAGCTGGATTGTGATAATCATTTTTCAGTGTATATGTATATAAAAACACATTGTACACTTTAAATATATACAATTTTTGTCGATTATATGTCAATAACGCTGTAAAAAAATTTTAGATAATGTACAATGTATCCCATACTTTGTATTTATTCCTATATACCTTGATTTTTAAGCACCCATAAGAGTTCTTTTTAAAAGCTCTTTTATTATTTTTATTATTTTATCTTTTATTATTCTTTTTAAAAGTTCATTTTGTTGCTGAATTTGAGTGCATTCTCCCCAGTCTTTATTAAAGAGGGTGCAATAATCTTTCATCTGAGATACAATTGATGGAATTATTTTATAGGATTGAGTATTTTTAAAACCTAATATTTCTTTGCTTACTTTGAATATTATGAGCATAATATTATGAAATATTATTCTGAAATTTGGTCTGAGTTCTCTTATGTCATCAGAAATTTCTGCAAATTCAATCTGAAATCAAAACACGGGCACTTTTTTTTTCTTTTTTATGGTCTTAAATACAGAAAATCATAATCTATTTTAAGCTTAGATAAATGATGGAACACTTGTTTACATGGGTAAAATGACTCTATCTAAGTAGTATATTGAAGTTCATGTTAATGTTTGCTATTTAATGACACCTAATGATACTCAATGAAGGGTTATGCTAAACCGGAGAGAAAATGTGTTACCCAGGCAACTGCCTCTGGCAGACTAGAGATTCGGGCATATGGCTCTATAGTACACATTATTTCAGCATCTCTAAGCATAAAGAACCACACATGTAATTGACTGTGAAAAATTACTGCTCAGTTACTGTATTGTATGGTCATAATAGAAGTAAATGAATACGTCATTGTTGTTGGAACAAGTCTGTTGGGAATCACTTGTAGACTCTACTATTTAAGAAGCAAAAATACAATAAGAAGAAAATAGCTGGTTTAATTAACATGTAAAAATTGGGTTAATTTGAATTCAGCTGGCACAGCAGATACTAATGTTGGCTTTTTTTGTGTGATATTCTGGCTCAAGCCTGGGTATTTTTATTTCTTCTTGCCCACACCATGAATAATTTTATTTCTTAAAATGATAAGGGCTATTTCAGTCATTTAATTTTTGCTTTGCCAAGGGCTTTTATTACAATCACATCAAGAGAGGTTTTGTGTATATCCAAAATGTAAGAATTATAGTTGAATGAAAGAAAATGCTAAAATTTTCCTGAGTAATTGATAATGTTTCTCGAAGGGGAATCAGTATAATTTTGATTTCATGTATCTTTTTTTAATTTTAGTTTACTGCTGATGTATTTTTTTTTTTAACAGTGACAAACTAGGAATTGATCAACGGCAGATGCAAGAAAGTAGCATGTTTGTTCTTGTCACTCTTTGTGTGCCTGTGCTTATGTGCCTTTTGTTTGTTTAGAATATTGTTTTAATCATCATTACCTTGCTTCAGAGATTCAGAAAAACCTATTGAGAAAGGCATTGTGTTCCAATTAGAAATTATTTATCTCAATCAATTTTTGGTATTTTAAAATGTTATTTGAGCTGAGAGCAAACATAGGTAATATGGGCATTGACTAAAAGTGTGCATGGGAAAATTCTGTTCCCGGGCTGTGCCTTCCATACCCTGTAGGTACTTTTGTGCTTTTCAGCCCTAAATCGAGGGAATGATCAAACTGGAGACTACCAGTTAGAGAAGCGAAGGGTTTGTCAGTATGTGCCCTTGCATGCAGGCCAGTCTTTCTGTCCTTAGGTGCATTCAAAGTACCTGGTTATCCAGTGGTAATGAGAATAAACCAACATGCTACTTTATATAGTGTAGGCCAATATATGCTAACTGAGAAATTCATATGCCTGCTGGCTTTATGGTTACTGATTTCTTATTTGTGGTTTCCCCATTATCCTTCTTCATTTGCCATTTTAATAACATTGAGACCTTTTTATCCAGCCTTAATTAGTAGAACAAGGAAAGATTTAGGAAACCTAGATTTTTAAATCTGCTTTATTTGCCTAAATCAGTTTTCCATCATGGTTTACAATTATTTTTCCCTTTTTTTCTCAATGGTCTTTCTTTACCTCTTTTGATTTCCCCCTGCTTTGAAGGCAATACCTAATTTAAAATGAGGGGTTTATGGTGTTTTTTGTTTGTTTAAACTTAGTACACTTTTCCTTTAAAAAAAAAAGTCTTCAGTAGACCTCAAAATATCCATGATGTAATTAAAATGCAGACTATTTGTCATGCACATTATTAAATTCTGCTCTCAGTGTTGGTAATTATACAAAATAGGAACAATGTAGTATAATAGGATAGCTTTTCGGGGTTTTTAAGTGATATCTACTAGTATTTAAGAAATAAAGGATATTTATCTAAAGAATTGTGGAGATGGTGAATATGATTTGTCTATAGTTTTAAAAGCTTGTAGTGGTTCTTTTCCTTGATGCGATATCATCTTTGTAGGGACTGGCCATGATTGGAGCATATTTATGACTTGAAGATTAAAAGATGAGAGGTTGAGGGAGGTGGCAAGGACACTGGGGCAGATTCTTCTCATCTCATTCAGCAGTGGTTATTTTACAGGGAGGAAAAGAATAAATGGGGTATAGGGAGAGTGAAGATATTTTCTAGTGTTACTTGAATTAACTACGTACTAGCAAGTGAGAACTAGAAAAGAGATGAATCTTACTCGTCATATGTGCTTGATCCATCTGATAAGAAAGAGAATGTTGGGGTTATAAGAATACCCCACTAAGTCCCCCTGGTTGGCACAGTCAGCCTTGGGCAACTTGACTGCTGTTTGGAGTTAGCTGCAAGGCGATGGGCTGCCAAGTAGAGCTGGCAGTGTGGACAGATTACTTACTGATTTAAGCTCACAATTATGAGAGCCTACATATATATATACTTTTGCCAATATAGAGGCAGTGATATATGCGGAGGTGATATTTACTGGCCAAATTCATGATAACAATACAGTAAAATTGCCAATAAAAATCTTTAATAGGCTTTTAAAGCCAGGCAGTAGCCTGCTTGTTTGAACAATATTCAATCTGTCAGATTTCATTGGAGCCAATGAATTTAAATAGGCCCTTGGCAAACACTGTAGTGAGATATTTGAACCAGAGTACATAGTAGAACTGAAGAACCCTGCTGGCCTCAGAACAGATGCACTCCAGGGAATGCCAAAGTCCTTTCTGGAGCCGGGGTGGGCACAGAATGGCTGCCTATAACCTAAAATGGAAGAAAACAGGAATTTAGAATGAAAGGCGTCCGAGGAAAGCACCTTTTATGGAACAAGAAAGGATATCTGTTCCAACTTGTCCGACAAGGTCATTCAGCCAGTTAGGCAAAGGTAAGACTAGGACTCAGCTTCTGTCTACCTTATTTCTGATGGTTTTTAGAAGATTAGGTAATCACTCATTGTCTCTTTTCAGATCAGATTAGAAACAATTGTCATGAATTTGCATAATTGGGGCCATGAGTCTTCTTTTGTGTGCTTGCTGACCATCAACTAGCATATTAAATAAAAATCTTTACTCAGGAGCGCCCTCTTCATCTGTCTAACTGGTAGTTTTCATATCCTCAGTGACCTCCAAGCCTCAGAGTGTTCCTGTGACTGCCACAGCCCCTGCAGCCCCTGTAGTCCCTGGCCATTGGGCCTCCTCTTGACAGGGAGGGGTTGACCAGCTCCTGGGCTTTAAAAACTGCTTGCTGTGACTTCCAGGACAGGACCCTCGCAGACTCCACGTAATTAAGCCTTAACAGCTGTTTAGAAAATGTATCCCAGATTTGACTGCTCCTTGGTTCTCTTGCTGTGACCCAGGTTCAGCCTACTGCAGCCGCTTCTAACTGGGCTCACTGCTTAACCCAGCGGCCCATGCTCCACAGTGTCTTGAGTGTTCTTCGTAACCTTTCTAACTCTGAGGCAAGTCACATCACTCCCCTGCATAAAACCCTTCAGCAGCAGCTGATTTCCCTAGGAATAAAATTCAAGCATCCTTTTATGCTGACCACCCTCCTCATCCTCATCCCCTTTCCCTTCCCCTGCTTTCTCTACTCTCCAGCTGCTCGAGGTCTCCCTGCCCCTTGGAACTTGCCAAGGGTGGCCTGCTTTGGGTGCTCGCACTGATGTTTCTCCTCACATCCCTGTCCTTCAAATCTTTTCCTGGCCGCTGCTTTTCACCATTCAGATCTCAATACCTCCTTACCAGAGGCTTTTCCTGACTGCTTTAGGCAAAGTAGCTCCATCTCCCAACCCCATTACTCTCCTGGAGTTGATTTTCAAGCCTGGCTATGTAGTACAATAACTTGAGAAGTTTTAAAAAAAAAACAAATGAGTGTTTAGGCCCCTCTACAGACCAATGAAATAGAGTATCTGGGGCTGAGAAGCATGATTCCAAAGCGTTGCTCTATTTTACCCTATACAGTGGTTGTCTAATTCTGGAATTTTTATGTATGCATGTGCTCATCCTCTGCCCACCTGCAAATGTGGTTCCTTGAGGACATAGATGTTGTCAGTTTTGAGGTATCCTTAGTGCCTGGGGCATGGCTTATCATAGAGTAGGAACAGGGTACACATTTGCTTTGTTATCAAAAAGGGTCAGACTCTGGGGCTGGCGTGGTGGCTCACACCTGTAATCCCAGCACTTTGGGAGGCTGAGGTGGGTGGATTGCCTGAGGTCAGGAGTTTGAGACCAGCCTGGCCAATATGGTGAAACCCTGTCTCTACTAAAAATACAAAAATTAGCCGGGTGTGGTGGCGCACGCCTGTAATCCCAGCTTCTCAAGAGGCTGAGGCAGGAGAATCACTTGAACCCAGGAGGCAGAGGTTGCAGTGAGCCGAGATCGCACCATTGCATTCTAGCCTGGGCAACAAGAGTGAGACTCTGTCTCAAAAAAAAAAAAAAAAAAAAAAAAAAAGAGTCAGACTCTGTAAAATATTGGAAGAGATTTATTCTGAGGCAGATATGAGTGACCATGGCCTGTGACACAGCCCTCAGGAGATCCTGAGAACATGTGCCCAAGGTGGTCAGGGTGCAGCTTGGTTTTATACATTTTATGGAGACATGAGACTTCAATCAATTACATTTAAGAAATACATTGATTCTGTCCAGAAAGGTGGGACAACTCGAAGTGGGGTGAGGGCTTCCAGGTTATAGGTAGATTTAAACATTTTCTGGTTGACAGTTGTTTACCTAAAGACCTGGGATTGTTAGAAAGGAAATGTCTGGGTTCAGATAAGGGATTGTAGAGACCAAAGTTTTCATTGTAGAGATGAAGCCCTTAGGTAGCAGGCTTCAGATAGAATAGATTGTAAATATTTCTTATCAGACTTAAGATATAATGAGGCAGGTCCGACCCCCACTTACCGTCATGGCCAGAAACAGTCTTTTAGGTTAAATTTGAAGAGTGCCTTGGCTAAGAAGGAAGGCCATTGAGGGGTCTCAGAATTTTATTTTTGGTTTACAGCTTAGTTGCTTGAATAATATGTATTTGCAAGGAATATGGATGGGAAAGAGAAGAGCTATAAAAGTCAAAAGCTATTAAAAGATGTTAAAAATCATGGAGACCAAAGCTCTTTGGAAAAATTGGTGATCACAGGAGAGTCCAGTTCCAGATTTTTCTTAACACCCACATATACTTAAATGTGGGTGGTCTGATGGTTAGAACTCTGTTTTTGGAGTTAGGTTTTACTTTCATCTCTGCCATTGACCCTGGACAATTGGTTGGCTTCTGTTGTAACACACAGAAGGGGTATAAGGAGAAGTTATTTTTGTGAAGTACTCTTGTGGTTAGGAACCTTCAGTAAAAGTGGTAATTGGATTTTGATGGTACGTTGTCTACAACCAAACTTCCTGAAGTATGAACAGACCAATTCCTTATGTGCTGTTGCTTAAACTTTCGTAGCCACAGAGTTAGCCTGGAGATAGGAGCCAGGCAGGAGATGAAAGGGATCACATGGGGTCTAAGCCTCTGCTGAGTGAGAATAAACAAGGACAGAGAGGAAGAGAGGAACTGGAGGTTATCCATTAGTGTGATTCTTTCAGATCGTTCATTTCCTTTTTCAATTTGCCTTCCTCTTCCCAAATCTCTTATACAGTCCTCCTGCCAGTATCTAAGTTGAGGACTTTGCTATTTTGTTTCATATGAATTTTTATTTTTTTCTTATTATAAGAACAGTGCAGTATGTATATTATTGAAAGGATTAGAAAATATGGGCAAGCAGAAAAAAAATCTTAAATTTCTAACAATTTAACCACCTAGAGATGATATCCACTGCCAACACTTTGGTGTGCCTCCTTTAGACTTTGTGCGTGTGCACAATATTATTGTCCATTTTTAAGAAACAAATCATTTTCTACACATCATTGTGTAAATGATTTTTTACTTACTACCATGGATTTGTTTATAACACTTTTTAGTGGTTGGATAGTATCCTGCATATCAATGTTCTATATTCAGTCCGTCACATATTGTTGTATATTGAGGTTGTTTGTACTTTTTTCACCATTACCATCAGTGCTGGGTAAATATCCCTGTAGATTAAAGTTTGCATGCATTTATGAATTATTTTTTAGGATAAACTCCTAGAAGTGCGATTGTGGTGGTCGTAAAGAGGTGGGTTTTTTTTGTTTTTGTTTTTTTCTAACTGCTTCTTGTGGAGCAGGGCTAACCCATAGGCTACCCAGAGTGGCCATAAAGACATTTTTGAGACTCTTACTGTGTTGTCAAATTGTCCTCTGGAGATGCTGCACTCCCAGCCTCTGGTATTAAGTGCCTTTCTTTATTTCTCATTCAGGCTTTCGTAGCTCTTCCCTGGATTCTGCCACACATCTCCTCAACTCCAGTCTCTTCCCCTTAAGTTCATTTAACACTCCTCTGTCAGGTTAAATGTTCTGATGCACAAACTGATCACATCACTAAAATTATCAGATCTTGGTCTACCATCACAGGACTTCATCATCAGGATGTGAGCAACTTTGTGGGCTCTTCCCTTCCCTTCCCTTCCCTCCCCTTCCCTCCCCTCCCCTCCCCTCCCCTCCCTCCCTCCCTCCCTCCCTCCCTTCCTTCCTTCCTTCCTTCTTTTCTTTTTTTTCTTTTTTTCTAGTAGATGGTATCTCACTCTGTGGTCTAGGCTGGAGTGCAGTGGTGCAATCATAGCTCACTGCAGTCTTGAACTCCTGGACTCAAGTGATCCTCCTGCCTTGGCCTCCCAAAGTGCTGGAATTATAGACATGAGCTGCCACGCCCAGCCCCAGCACTATATTTTCTGGTCTAGTTTTCCTCCAGCAAATATGCATGTCTTCTGATTCTTCATCTCTGGGCTCCCTTTCTTGGTTCCTGACTTAATTTCTGCCCCTCTGGACCACCAGTTCTGGGGAGCAGAGATTGTGTCCCTAGAACTGCCCTCTGCCAAACATGTAGAGTAGGCACTGAAGTCAAACTTCAGTTGATGGACTCTCCTCCCCCATCTCCCATCTTTATTTGATCACATTTCACTTTTATTGCAAGACCGAGCTCGTGTTCACTGAACACATCTTCCTTCTGATGTCACGTGTTCCCAAATTTCAGTAAGGCTTTCTTCATCTCCTTTCACTCAACGTGATAGTAACCTTTCCCTCCTCTGAATTCATTGAGTCGTTTCTTTCCAGTTCTGTTATGTTACTTAACCCTTTTTCCATAACATCATAATTTTCAGTCTGTATTCTCTATTATATTTCAAATATCTCCAGGCTAAGTGCTATCCCTTGCGAAGTTGGGGGAGGAGGTACCTAAGTTATGCTACAGTGAAGAAGCACCATCATCATTTTGGTGTATATCTTGTAGTACCTTTCCACGTATGTGATAGATGATTAATATTTACATTGTGTAAGCATAGCATACAGATGTGATTCACTTTTCAACCCTTTCTTCTTTGGCCCAGTATTTTGTAGTACTACGCAGTGCTTTGGCTATTTTATTATTACCTGGACTGTAAAGGAGTTACAAAGTCGCTACTGTTATAAATGGCTTCCAGAAGGAGAACAGCAGCTTTAGTGCTTTGTAAAACAAAAATGACTTGCTTACAGAAAATATCCAGTAGCATCAGAACCATGAAATAGAGTAGTTAGACACCTACCCTTCCCTAATCTCTGAGTGGTATAGGCCTGTGGAAATGTGACTTGTACATTTGCTTTCTTGTTAGCTTACCCATGTTCTACTATTAGTTCCTGCAGATGAGAGTGGTGGCAAATACTGTTCCTTAGATTCTAGTCATAGAGTTAATCAGAGCTGCATGATTCGTTTTAAAGGGAATCTAACATCGTCAAAGAAGTTCTGGGAGTTGTGGGTGGAAAAGGAACTAAGTGAGTTCACCAGCTAGGTCTGAACTTGATTAAGCTTGAATTCTTTGTTGTAACTTATGTTAATGCTCATTAAACCTGTAAAGTAAGATGGAAGCACTGTTTGTTCAAAAAAACCAAAAATACATATATATAAACATTTTTAGGTATCATGCTGTAAAGTAATATAGTACTATATAATTATTCTGATTGCCTTCTAGTCAGATTACCTTGAAAATCCAAAATGATCTTGGCGAACAATAATACATTATGATTTCATGGTTCATCTACATACCTCCTGCGTAGGTGTATAATACTCATATCTAACAGGGTTACCACATTACATACCTTTTGGTATCAGTGACATACCTAAAATACCAGAGTATTTATTGGCCATTCTCAGTTATGAAATGTTGACATTGCCAGACAAGGCTTTGATCATACATATATATATATATATATAGTCATATATATATAACATATATATATATACACCTTTATATATTATAAGCCTTGCGTATGTATATGGTCTCCTATATATGCCTTTTTTATATAAGCCTTTCATATATATATTAAGGCTGTCTTTATTCAGACCATGAAACCAAAAACATCCCTTTTTTAGATAACACATAGTGTGATTCTATTTAATGAACCTAATGTCCGTGAAGGGGTAATTAAGCAAATATGATTGTTTTCTGCCTCAGCAAACTGCCAGCAAGTTCCCCTGGAGAGCAGCACTGTGTGGCTGCGTGGCTGTGGGTGCCTGATCAGCAGGGTTGGGGGATGTGAGTAGGTGTGACAACTGGGAAGCAAAGGGCCGGAAACACATTTGTCCTCTGTCCCGCTTCAGAAGTCTAGAGTGTGGTGGGCCTGCCGGTGAGTTCCTCAGGGTCTTCTCTTATTAGAGCATGTCTTAAGAGGAAAGGAAACATCTCTAAATGAAATGCTTGTGGGCACTTTTATTCACAGCTTTAAGTAACTTTTCTTTAAAAACTGCCAGATCTGTGTTTCCAGTCTTGGCCTCTATGTTAGTTTCCTCAGGCTGCTGTAACAAAGTACTCTGCGGCAAACTGGGAAGCTTAAAAAAAAAAAAAAATTAGTTGTCCCAAGTTCTGGAGGCTAGACATCCAAGGTGGAAGTTCAGCGGGGGTTGGTTTCTTCTGAGGGCTGTGAGAGAGAATCTGTTCTGTTCTTTCCTGTCTTCTGGTGGTGGCCGGGCAAACTTTGGTGTTCCTTGGCTTGAAGAAGAATCACCCTGCTCTCTACCTTCATCTTCACTTGGTTTTCTCCTTGTATGCGTGTCTGTTTTTAAATTTCCCTCTTTTATAAAGACTTCAGTCATACTGGATTAGGTGCCTGCACTATTCCACTATGATCTCATCTTAACTAGCTTCATTTGCAGCCACCTTATTTCCAAATCAAGTCACATTCTGAGGTTCTAGGGGTTGGGATTTTCGGAAATGGGGGACATAGTTCTGCCCATACCAGCATCTCTGTTAAGTGCATTGAGTCTCTTTTGGCATCTGGCTGGACACTGTACTACATGTCAGTCACATTTGGTTGCGTTCTCCCACAGGTCCCTTCTTTCCAATTTTTACCTTTTTTTCTTTTTTCTTCTTTATCTTTGGTGGTGGTATCATCATCCCACTCAGTTATCCAAGTTGGAAATCTTGGGAGCATCCTGGCCTGTTTCCTTGGCTTTGGCCTCCGACATCCAGTCCTAACCACATTTTATCATTTCTGCCTCCACTGTGTTTCTCTGACCTTTCCTCTGCTTTCATTCCTAGGGCTCCCATTCAGGTTGAGAACCCTGCAATCCCTGGCTGCCAGGCTGTCTCCCACATCTCATCGCTCCTTTAAATTCATCTTCCACACCAGTTCTTTTTCTAAATCAAAGTTTTGAATGTGACATTTCTTAATCCAGAAACCTTGAGTGATTTTTCACTGTCTGAAAAAAAAAAAAGTCGAGATTCTGTTGCTTGGTCCTTAAGGTCCACCCCAGGTGGCTGGTGTCTCACTCATGCCAGTCTTTTGCTCCTCATGACCTGCTAGATGGAGAATTGGTAACTCCTACATCCTGCTCCAAATACAGCACATCCATTTGTTTTCACCTCTGTGCTTTGCTTCGCCAGTGTAGAATGTCCTCTCTCTACCCTTCCCTCCTGTCTCCATTGTCACTAAACCAAAGTGGGTCCATTTGCCTGTACACAATGGAAAGCCAAACAGAAAGCACCAGGTTTTTGCAGCAAGAAAGGTTTATTGCCAGGCTGTTGAGTAAGGAGACAGGAGTCAGGCTCAAGTTTGACTTTCTCTACCAGCCTTACAGCCAAAGATTTAAGGGAGGGCTTCTGAATGTGGAGTTTAGGTGCTGAACAGTGGTTAGTGATTGGCTGAAAGGAAAAGGGGTTTGGAAAGTGTCTTGGGCATGCTGCTGCCCTTACATGCCGCTTCATGGGTTGCACCTTTGGACAATGGTGGCATTAGCTTGAACTGAGGGTGAGTTTTTGGCCTTCTAACGTCAAAAGTTACTCACCAGGAGAGGAAGTCTATTCTGCCCAGACTCCAGTGAGCTGTATTGGTTCTAACCAGCCTCAGTCTGTTAGCCAATTTTGTGGCAAATAGAGAGAACTGTAACAAATGATTTTCTTCTCTGCTGTCCTGCAAGATAAGCTCAATAAATTTTTGTTAGTTACCAAAATCTTTAATCCTGTGGGGCATGGTTTCACCATCTTCCCACAGCAGTTGGAATTCTAACCAGGTTAAATGGAAGCCAGGAGACCTGGTTTTCAGGCCAAAATGTCAGAAGCCAGTTGTTTTGCCTAACCCAGGTCATTAACTTTTTCGAGTTTCCGTTTCCTCACAAGTAGAATGAGGAGGTTGAAGTAGATAATCCCTAAGATCTTTTCAGCTTTGAAATTTGTTATTTAAATACCATGCCTCCATGAAGCAGTCCCCAACTCTTCCAGGCAGAATAATTCACCCCTTTTATGCCCCTTGGTGCTTTATTTTTTCTTTTACAGTTAACCCTTAATTTCTAGTGGTTATGTGTGCTCATGACTGTCTCCCCTTCCTCCAGACAGCTCATATTTGCCCCTCTTCTTGCCTTGGTCTTCCCCTGGTCTTGCTTAGGCAGAGAGTCTCGGTGAGAGAGACCTTAGTAGAGGATAAAATGTCCTCGGGAAGTACTCCCCTGTAACACATGCTCTTCCTGAGTGTTCCCAGGCATTGAGAAGGAAGTGTTTTGGATGGTTAATGATACAGAGATGTTATATTGAACACACTGAGTTTTTCCTTTCTTCGTAGCATTATTGTAATTGGGTGACATTCTGGGAAACAGCTAAGTTCGCTTTGTAACAGTTTTTATAAAAATGTGTGCTCTCTATAGGATGTTTAGAAGTAACTAAGTTTTCTGTAAAAGATATGAAAAACATTCCTATTTTCTTCCTCCTCCTATATCCTCTGGAAACTTGGAGTATCTCGATGTATCATTAAGGTATTTGGACACTTAAAATAGCAGTTGTTAAAAAATACAATCCAGGAAAGCTTTAATGGACCCATTTCCTCTTTGGAAGCCAAACGTCTTTGGCCTCTCATGTTCTTCCTAAAGCTTAGATTGACCCACATTTTGACCTTCAGAAAGTTAAAGTCACTCCTTTTTCCTAGAGAATGACCAGGCCCTTTTCTTGCTTCAAGGCCACCTCTGGTCCTGTATTTCTAATCTAATTTTACATTGTTCTTTTATGCTCTCCACTGTCCAGACAAAATCTGTCACTCATAATTTTCCCTATATACTCCTTTCTTGCATTAGTCTTCTGCCTGAAGTGCCCTCTGGTCTACACCCATTACTGTATATCCGAATTGTACTCATTTTTTGAGACCTAGCTCAAATGCCATTTCTGCCACAAAGACTTTCGTTACCATACTAGTTTTTGTGTTATGATTTGTTCTTCTTCTACACACTGGTCTATTTCTAGACTAGTGCTATCTGCCTCACCAGACTAGAAGTTCCTTGGGGTCATGTTTCATGTGTCATTTATCTGTATTCCCCTGTACTAGCCCTAGGTCAATTCACAGGTGGTCAGTAAATACCGGTAGTGAATCAATTATCTGTGAACCGTTTTTTGCATGGTCTTTAAGGATACTAAAGAGTAACAAAGTTGCTCTATTTTGCTGTTAGGCAGTCACATCTTAGTCTAAAGTATCTACACTTTAATTTTAGAACCCAAAAACATGTCTGAAGTAAGATCGAAACATATATGATACTGGATAAAACAGTTACATTTGAAATTATAGTGTATTTAGTGTGTAAGCTATGTGGTCAGTGCTGTCATGTCTTTTAGATTCTGTGCATTATTATTTCAGTCCACTTTGTAAAAGTAAATGCTAAATGTTTGTAAATGTTTTCAGTTTGAATTTTATGTTTTGGCAGTGATATTTTTTCCCTCAGTGTATGTTTGTATATGCTTCTGTTTTCCACAAGCTGCTGACTTTATGCTTTGTGTTTGTTTTATGTTGCAGATTAATATCTTTTCAAGAATTTGTTGCCTTTGAATCTGTCCTGTGTGCTCCTGATGCTTTGTTTATGGTAGCCTTTCAGCTGTTTGACAAAGCTGGCAAAGGAGAAGTAACTTTTGGTAAGGAGCATGATTCTGTGCACATCTATGTAAGTGCGGACTTGTGTGAGCATTTTTCTTTTTTTCTTTTTTTTTTTTTCTAGGAACAAAATAAAGTATATGGAAATGCTTTTAAGAAGATAGTATATCTCTTTTAGTAAAGATACTTCAATGTTTAGGGGCTCCAGTTCAAAAGTCTTCCTATCTGAAAAAAACGAGTTTCTGGCTTAGTAGTTTTGATACTCTGGTTTAGTTTTAAGGTGAGGGAGATGTGGCGTGATTGTTTTCATACAGTCATAGCATGTGAGAGCCAGACAGGACTTCTGTTTCTTCCCTGCACCATCAGTAGTGCTTTCCACCGATAGAATGAAGAAGTGAATAATCTGCCTACACACAAAAGTTACTAATGCACCCTATACTTCTTGTCTTCACCTTGTTCCCATGGAGTAGTTTGCGGCCAGAGCCACTGCACAAGATGGTGGTTCAGAATGGTACGTGAAGGACCTTGTTCTTTTTTTTTTTTTTTTTTTTTTTTTTTTTTTTTGAGACGGAGTCTCGCTCTGTCACCCAGGCTGGAGTGCTGTGGCCGGATCTCAGCTCACTGCAAGCTCCGCCTCCCGGGTTCACGCTATTCTCCTGCCTCAGCCTCCCGGGTAGCTAGGACTACAGACGCCGCCACCTCGCCCGGCTAGTTTTTTGTAGTTTTTAGTAGAGACGGGGTTTCACCGTGTTAGCCAGGATGGTCTCGATCTCCTGACCTTGTGATCCGCCCGTCTCGGCCTCCCAAAGTGCTGGGATTACAGGCTTGAGCCACCGCGCCCGGCCACAAAAGAACACGCCTCCCACCCCACTGCTGTGCTGGCAGTGCCTGCTCTGCTGTGGCCTTCTTTATTTTGCAAGGCACAAACATCATCATGGGAATTAGCTACAAAGCTGCAGAAAACCCTGATGTTTTTCAAATATTTAGAAGAAAGGGAAGACTTGGAAGTGGTGGGATAGTGATAAGTTATTCTTTAAAAAACTGGCTACTAAGGACAGATTTAACAGAAAGTGCCATGTTTCCTGCGGACTCTGTGGTGTCCAGCATATGTTGTCTCTGCATGCAAATCTGCATTAGCAGTGCTCAAGAAGAATTTTGGAGCCCTTTAGGCATGTAGATTATGCTTTCATGAGAGATGGCTTTAAAGATTAGGGAGAACATGGCAGACTATTTTTATAGCGTCATAGAACGTGAGAGCCAGACAGGACCTCTGCCTGTCTTGTGCTTGGCATGTGCCCATTTTAAGTGTCTTTATTTATAATTTCCAATTCATTCAGACCTTTGGGACTTGTCTTATTTGGTGTATTGTGGGAAACATACAGATGTGGGAAAAACACAGGAAGAATGTTGCTTCCAGAATCAGATAAGCTTAGCCCCTTCCAGCTCTGCTGCTTTTGCCTCTGAGCCAAATTGATGATCCTCTCCAGTCCTCATTTATCCTATTAAGAAGTGAAGATAATAATTAGATAAAGTATTGGTAAGATAGTATAATAGACTTATTGTGCCAGCTAACCCCCTTCGCCATTCCGTCATACTTATTTGGCATGACAGAATTAAAGGTTAAATAGTCTTGAGCAAAGACAAAAAATTATATACTTGCCTGATTTTGTTTCTGGAAGATCAGATGCTTTCCATTAATACTTCATGAGGATTATTTAATATTTTCAGATCCTTAGATAAAATTTATTTCCATCACCCAGTTCATCTTAGCACCACTGCAACTACAACTTTTCAATTAATACCAATAAAAAAAGTCCCCATTTAAATTTTCAAGTAATGAGTAAGCAGCTAGCTCATGGTGTTACTGATTTACTCAGTGGAAGTGAGTTTGGTGACAGTGTTATGATAGTGTTTCTTTGGGATGAACAGAGGAAAGCCTGTGAGTGCAAGCACGTTCAACACAGATATGTTCTGTCTTATCTTCCTACTTTCCCCAGCAAGACTGGATGTGAGGAATGGAAGATAGCTCGATTTGAGATGAGAGGAACGAGAAATGGGCTTCAGATAGTTCCTTGATATAGATCCATCTTCCCTTCATGCGTGTGAAGTGGCAAGGGATATTGGTGACACTAGCTTTACTACTGGTCCTGGAAAGACATAGGAGACTTCCACCATTGCAGGGGGAAGTATGTGTGTTAGTGTGATTAGAAGAAAATGATAGTGAAGAAGCAGGATGTAGGAAACAAGAGCTATCTTTGAATTGTAGAAGACATAGTTGCATAAGGATTTTGTTTCTGCTTCTTACTAGCTGAAAGACAAGTCATTTCAACCCTCTGAGCTTTATTTTCCTCATCTCTAAAATTGGGGTAATAACTACCTTACAGGACTATGTAAGGATTAAAAGATCCACTGCATAAAAGGCACTGTCTGGAAATCAAAGGCCTTTATACAAATAGTGATACTAAAAGAAATAGCCTGAAAGAAGAAAAGATTTTCTAAGTTTTTTTTTTTCCTTTTTTCTTCTTTGGGAAGCCCTTTATTTATTTATTTTTTAATTGTTGTGTTTTTTTTTTAACGTACGTTCAGGGGTACATGTGCAGGTTTATTATATAGGTAAATTTGTGTCACAGGGGTTTGCTGTACAAATTATTTCATTACTCAGCTGTTAAACCTAGTACTCATTAGTTATTTTCCCTGATCCTTTCCCTCCTCCCACCCTCTACTCTTCACCCTCTGGTAGGCCCTAATGTCTGTTGTTCCTCTCTGTCTCTGTGTTCTTATCACTTAGCGCCCACATATATGTGAGAATGTTTGGTTTTTGGTTTTCTGTTCCCACATTAGTTTGCTAAGGATAATGCCTCCAGCTCCATCCAAGTTCCTGAAGAGGACATGATCTCGTTATTGTTGTTTTAATGACTGCATCGTATTCCATGATGTATATGTACCACATTTTCTTTATCCAGTCTGTCATTAATGGGCATTTAGGTTGATTCCTTGTCTTTGCTATTGTGAATAGTGCTACAGTGAACATATGTGTGGATGTGTTTTTATGATAGAATGTTTATATTTCTTTGGGTATATACCCAGTAATGGGATTGTGGGTTGAAGGATAGTTCTGTTTTTAGGTCTTTGAGGAATTGCCACACTGTTTTCCACAGTGGTTAAACTAATTTACACTCCCACCAGCAGTGTATAAATGTTCCTTTTTCTCCACAACCTTGCTAGCACCAGCTATTGTTTGACTTTTTAATAGTAGCCATTCTGACTAGTGTCAGATGGTATCTCATTGTAGCTTTGATTTGCATTTCTTTAATTATCAGTGATGTTGAGCCTTTTTCCATATGCTTCTTGGCCGTGTATATATTTTCTTTCGAAAATGTCTGTTCATGTCCTTTGTGCCCCCCCCCCCCCTTTTTTTTTTGAGATAGAGTCTCACTCTGTCATCCAGGCTGGAATGCAGTGGCACAATCTTGGCTCACTGCAACCTCCATCTCCAGGGCTCAAGCAATTCTCCTATCTCAGTCTCTCGAGTGGCTGGGACTACAGGCGCACGCCACCACGTCTGGCAAATTTTGTATTTTTAGTAGAGATGGGGTTTTACCATGTTGGTCAGGATGGTCTCAAACTCCTGAGCTCAGGTGATCCACCTGCCTCGACCTCCCAAATTGCTGGGATTACAGGCATGAGCCACCACGCCTGGCCTTTCCCTCACTTTTTAATCGGGTTGTTTTTTCCCTGTGAATTTAAGGTCCTTATAGTTAGTTGCTGGATATTAGACCTTTGTCAGATGCATAGTTTGCAAAAATTTTCTCCCATTCTATAGGGTGTCTGTTTACTCTCTTGATAGTTGGGCTTTTGCTCTGAAGAATGCCCTTTAGTTAATTAGATCCCATTTGTCAATTTTTGTTTTTATTGCAATTGCTTTTGGTGTCTTTGTCATGAAATCTTTGCCCATTCCACTCTCCAGAGTAGTATTGCCTAGCTTGTCTTCCAAGAATATAGTTTTGAGTTTTACACTTAAGTGTTGTTTGTTTTTTAGACAGTCTTGCTCTGTTGCCCAGGCTGGAGTGCAGTGGTATGATCTCGGCTCACTGCAACCTCTGCCTACCAGGCTCAAGTTATTCTTGTGCCTCAGCCTCCCAAGTAGCTGGGACTATAGGCATGCACCAGCATGCCTGGCTAATTTTTGTATTTTTCAGTAGAGACAGGGTTTCACCATGTTGGCCAGGCTGGTCTGGAACTCTTGACCTGAAGTGATCTGCCCACCTTGACCTCCCAAAGTGTTGGGATTACAGGTGTGAACCATCACTGTCTGGCCACATTTAAGTCTTTAATCCATCTTGAGTTTATTTTTGTGTATGGCATAAGGAAGGGATCCAGTTTCAGTCCTCTGCATATGGCTAGCCAGTTAACTCAGCATTGTTTATTGAATACAGAATCCTTTTCCCATTGCTTGTTTTTGTCAACTTTGTTGAAGATCAGATAGTTGTATGTGTACAGCCTTAGTTCTGGGCTCTCTATTCTGTTCCATTGATGTTTGTGTTTTGTACTAGTACCATGCTGTTTTGGTTACTGTAGCCCTGTAGTACAGGTTGAAGTCAGGTAGCATGATGCCTCCAGGTTTTTTCTTTTTGCTTAGGATTGCCTTAGGTATTGTCATGTCATGCACGTCCATGTGAAGAGACCACCAAACAGGCTTTGTGTGAGCAATAAAGCTTTTTAATCACCTGTGTGCAGGTGGACTGAGTCTGAAAAGAAAGTCAGCAAAAGGAATTAGGCGTGGGGCAGTTTTATGGGATTTGGGTGGGTGGTGGAAAATTACAGTCAAAGGGGGTTGTTCTCTTGCAGGCAGGTGTGGGGGTCACAAGGCACTCAGTGGGGGAGCTTTTGAGCCAAGAAAAGGAATTTCACAAGGTTAATCAATCAGTTAAGGTGGGGCAGGAACAAATTACAATGGTGGAATGTCATCAGTTAAGGTAGAAATCGGCCATTTTCACTTCTTTTGTGATTCTTCAGTTGCTTCAGGCCATCTGGATGTATACGTGCAGGTCACAGGGGATATGATGGCTTAGCTTGGGCTCAGAGGCCTGACAGCTATTTGGGTTCTTTTTTGGTCCATATGAATTTTAAAGTGGTTTTTGTCTAGTTCCATGTAGAATGTCATTGGTAGTTTGAGAAGAACAGCACTGAATGTATAAATTGCTTTGGGCAGTATGTTCATTTTAATGATACTGATTTTGCCTATCCATGAACATGAAATGTTTTTCCATTTGTTTGTGTCATCTCTGTTCTGCAGTTCTCCTTGTAGAGATCTTTCATCTCCCTAGTTAGCTGTGTTTCTAGGTATTTTATTCTTTTTGTGGCAATTGTGACTTGGATTACGTTCCTGATTTGGCTCTTGGCGTGACTTGTTGGTGTATAGGAATGCTAGTGATTTTTATACAATGATTTGGTATCCTGAGACTTTGCTGAAGTTGTTTATCAGCTTAAGGAGCTTCTTGGCTGTGACTGTGGGGTTTTCTATTAACAGACACAGGATCGGCCAGGCGCGGTGGCTCAAGCCTGTAATCCCAGCACTTTGGGAGGCCGAGGCGGGTGGATCACGAGGTCAGGAGATCGAGACCATCCTGGCTAACACGGTGAAACCCCGTCTCTACTAAAAATACAAAAAACTAGCCAGGCGCGGTGGCGGGCGCCTGTAGTCCCAGCTACTCGGAGGCTGAGGCGGGAGAATGGCGGGAACCCGGGAGGCAGAGCTTGCAGTGAGCCGAGATCCCGCCACTGCACTCCAGCCTGGGCGACACAGCGAGACTCCGTCTCAAAAAAAAAAAAAAAAAAAACAAAAAAAAAAACAGACACAGGATCAATTCAACTGCAAACAGGATAGTTTGATTTCCCCTCTTCCTATTTGGATGCCCCGTATTTCTTTCTCTTGCCTGATTACTTTGTCCAGGCCTTCCAATACTGTGTTGAATAGGACTGGTAAGAGAGGGCATCCTTGCCTTATGCAATGAGAGACAGGAAGCCCTGATTTCAAGGAGCTCATATTGTGATTTTGCCTTCAGTTGCATATGACTGTTGTAGAAGAATGTACAACCCCTCCAGCAAATACCCTGCCTTTCACAGGTAATTTATTCTAGGGTTTTCCAGTCTCACAAAACAGCGTGTTGTATATGTGCCCTGTATACATGTATGATGAGCCAACGGGAGTCCTCACTCCATTGGTATTGTAAAATGGACCCTGGATTTTCTGAGCCATTAATCCCAATTTAAGATTAAGCTGAATGAGAAATGCATAGGACTAAGAGAGCAAAAAGACCATCAGTTTGCAAATTAATAGCTGACTTCTAACTTTTTTTTATGGGGTTGGTTAGATTCCTTAAATATAGGTGGTGTGCATAGCAGTCTTTCACCTAAGTAAACAAAATCTTACAGGGGGCATGTCAGCCTAAGGAGTGTTTTGAAAGCAGGTACCTTTAGAAGAAGCTGGCAACAAGTACCTTTTCCAGGAAACTCTTCACAGAGTTAAAGACATCAAAAACAAACAACTTGGAGTTGGACAGAAAAGAAGACTTACATAGTCAACCTTGCTCTTATAAACCCAAAGTTTTCAGAGAATGAAGATCCAGATCTATAGCCTGGCTAGCTGGTCATATGAGACTGTAAACCCAATGGCAATCTTATCTCTAGTTACTTCCTTAGCTTCTTATAAATCCTTCACCTAGGAGTGACCCTTTAGTATTTTAGAAGTTTGTCTACCTTGATGTGTATCTTTGGGAGGGGTAGACATGGAGTGGCAATTGAGAGAAGGGCTCCTTTGTTACTTCCCGGATTGGCTCAGGCAATTGTGATGATCATGGAGTGAGTATTCTTTCTACACTCTACAGAGGTTCACCTGGGGCCTTTCCATGGTCTGCAGAGAAAACAGGAGAGTGGCCTCAGATCTCACATGTCTCCCAGCCTTGCTTTTTATACTGAGAGCAGTTACACTCTTTATCAGTTTTCCTACTGGATTTCCACATTAGAGTGTGTGAAGTGGGGCTTCTGCGACTAAGCTTAGTTTGCCGCAGGGTTTGTTGACAACAGGATGGTGTTCATGCTCCCACTAGTACTGATTCTGATAGACACTAACCAAAAATCAGTTGGATCGAGGGGCAAATAAGTGTCTCATTTCAGTGAAACCTTGACCTATTTCCTCTGAGGCCTTGTTTATATTTACCGTATTTTCATGACTACATCACCCCCTGTGTTTGCTACAATGAAAAGATCTTGATTAGGCCACTTTTGTTCTTTTGGTATCTAGTTACTTATATTCTCCTATTTCCTTTGAGGGAAAACTCCAGTATTCTTGCTGTCACTGTGTGTTCTTATTTTGATATCCAGTGTTTATAAGTATCTTGAAATATCAACAGGTATATAACAGGATATTGGTATGAGTGGTAAATTCTAGTTAATTTGTGATTCTGCATGTGAGGAGAAAAAAATTGTTCTAAATGTTTCCATTTGTATTTTTAGCCTATTGTATGTGACAGTGATTTTTTAAAGTGTACTTTGTTGAATGACAGCATACATGCAGAAGAATATACAAATCATGTTAGGTGTACATCTTGCTGAACTTTTACATCTGGATCTGCTTACCACAAGCCAGATCAGAAAAAGGATGGTACCAGCAGTGTAGAGGTCTCATCCCAGTCATTGTTTCCCAATCCCAATGGTAACAACTGACATTTATCACTATCAATTGGTTTTGCCTGGTTTTAAACTTCATTTAATTGGAACTATATAGAGTGTACTCTTTTGGTCTGGCTTCGTTTGTTCTTTTTATTTGTGAGATTAATCCATGTCGTATGTATTTTTTGTTTTTCTTCAAAAAACAATGTATTGAATTCCATTATGTGACTCTATCCTAATTTATCCATTCTATTGTTGATAAACATTTTGGAACATTTTCATTTTTGTCTACTACAAGCAATATGTTTTCAACATTGTTTTACGTATTTTTGGTGTGTATAGACATATCTAGGAATAGACTTGCTGGGTCATAGAAAATATGCATATTTAGCTTCAGTAGAGCTTGCCAAAATGTTTCCCGAAGTGATGGTACCAGTTAACACTCATACCATCATTGCATGATGGTTTTATTTATTTCAGATCTTTGCCACTTGTTATCAGTTATTTTTATTTTAGTGATATCTCCCTGTGTGGCTTTAATGAGCATTTCTTTCCCTGATTCCTAATGGGTTATACAACATTTTTTCATGTTTATTGGCCATTTGGGTATCTTCTTCAGTCACATGCATATTTTCCGGATACAAGACCTCTGAGGGTTATGTGTTTCACAGATTGTTTACTCTGTGACTTGCACTGTTACTCATTTGAGTCTTGAGGAACATAAGTTTCTAATTTTAATGTAGTACAAATTATCAGCATTTTATTTTGTGGATAGCTCTTTTCGTGTCCTGTTTTAAAAAATCTAGGCTGGGCACAGTGGCTCCCGCCTGTCATCCCAACACTTTGGCAGGCCGAGGCGGGTGGATCACCTGAGGTCAGGAGTTCGAGACCAGCCTAGCCAATACAGTGAAACCCTGTCTCACTAAAAATACAAAAATTAGCTGGGCATGGTGGCAGGCACCTGTAATCCCAGCTACTCAGGAGGCTGAGGCAGGAGAATCGCTTGAACTCAGGAGGCAAAGGTTGCAGTGAGCCAACATCACGTGCGAAACTCTGTCTCAAAAAAGAAAAAAAAATTACTTGCTTTCCTCCAGGTCGGGAAGATATTCTCCTATGTTATCTTCCAGAAGTTTGTTTTCCTTTCAAATTTACATTTTAATCTTTCTAGAATTTGTTATATTTTTGCATGGTACTAAAGGTAAAGGTCAAGATTCTTCCCTGGCCCCCTTCCCCAAGGATATGTAGATCACCTGGCACCATTTATTAAAAAGGTCGCTCTTGTCTTTATTGCACTGCAGTGGTGCTGCTATCGTAAGTCCAGTATGGGGCTGTATCTGAATGCTCTATTCTTTTTATATAATTATATATTCTCCACTAATACTATACTATCTTAATCACTGTAGCTTTATAAGTCATATCTGGTTAGGCTTTCAACTTTATTCTTTAAGATTGTCTTGGCTATTGGCCCTATTCACTATCAAAACAATTTTAGAGTAAGTTGTTAATTTCCACAAACATCCTGCTGGGATTTCACATGCTATTGCCTTGAATATGTATAATATCTATATGTATATGTATAAATAAATGTTTTATTCCTTTAGAATTTTTAAAGTTTTTAAATAAAAGTTTATTTAATAACAACTGTTAGTCTGTCTATATCTCACTACTCTGGAAATTTAGAGTAGATGAACACTACAAATTTTGAAAGAGAAAGGAACACATCTATGTTATTTGTTATCTAAAGATGCTAGTACATGTTTACAATTTTGCAGATAGGACTACTGCCAAGGATGAATCAGTGCTAAGTGCCTCAGAAGGAGGATAGTAGAATCATGAGCTGAATTTTATATTTGAGATAACAAATAAGCATTACCTTCTTAAAAGTTCATAAATATTTCAATAGATGTATTTTACTACATATTGAATATAATGCATTTAAAGAAACTTCAGAATTCTGTGAGTTGGACGTTACCAATACTGTCAAATTTTGATTATCATAATGGACGGGAGGAGTGTTCAAAAGGAGTAAATCATGGTGGACGACAAGCAGGGTAAGAAGAGGGGAGAGAAAATGATATTAATGGCCTAGTCATTTGTAACCAAAGCAGAGAAATAATAAATAAGGGAATAAAGTGTCATTATATTAATTATAAATCTATGCTATTATATGAGGAGATATTTACACAAATTTGTTTTTGAAATTTAATGTATTTTCTCTTTAAACTTAGTGTGTCGAATGTCAACATAGTTTTCCTTTCTTTTCTTTTTTAAAGTGTTATTTTTTATAATAGATCATGAGTGGCAAACTTTTTCTATAAGGCTAAGATAGTAAATGTTTTGGTGCAGTCCCTACGGAAAATAGTTATGGAGATTCTGACAAAATTTTAAAAATAGAAGTGCCATATGATCCACCAATCTCACTTCTGGATATTTATCCAAAAGAATTGAAATCAGGATCTCGAAGAGTTATCAGCACTCTCATGTTCATTGCAGCGCTGTTCGCAATAGCCAAATGTGGAAATGACCTAAATGTCCATCCACAGCTGAATGGGTAAAGAAAATGTATATACATATGATAGAATATTATTCAACCATAAAGTCCTGCCATACATGACAACATGAATGAACCCTGAGGACACTACAAGTGAAATAAGACAGCCACAGAAGACAAATACTACGTGATTCCACTTATATGAGGCACTTGAAATAGGCAGAGTCATGGAATCAAAGAGTCATGGCTGCCAGGGGCTATGGGGAGGGGGAATGGGGACTGACTAATCAGCTGGCATAAAGTTTTGGTTAAGCAAGATGAATAAGTTCTAGAGATCTCCTGCACAACGTTGTGCTAATAGCTAACGATATTGTTTTGTACACTTAAAAATCTACTAAGGGTAGATTTCGTGTTAAGTGTTTTTTCCACCAAAAAAAAAATATTTTTTTTTTTTTAAAGAGGTGAGGGAATTGGTCATGTAGATGCGGGGATGGAGGAGGGGAGACTGTCCCAGGCAGAAAATAATAGCCATTTCCCAGGTTCTAAGGACAGAGTCTGTTTGATACATTTGAGGAACATTTTAGGCAGAGAGACTATAAACAAGTACAAAAAATATGATGTCAGGGTATCCTATTTATAATGTAAAGCAGGCTAAGTGGGTAGAAAGCATGGAAGCTATCTGAGCAGATCTAGAGGAGTGACCGAAAATGCATTAATACTGAACTGGCATGTTATGGGCTGTGTATTCCATGAAGGGTTGGAGCTGTGGGGATCTGGAACTGATGGCCACTTTGGAAGTGTTAAAACAGTGGAGGCTGGGAATAACAGAGGCCTGGACTGGAGTCATATCTCGGGACCCCACCTGGGCCCACCTTCCCTTCCCTTCCCTTCCCTTCCCTTCCCTTCCCTTCCGTTCCCTCCCCTCCCCTCCCCTCCCCTCCCCACCCCTCCCCTCCCCTCCCCTCCCCTCCCCTCCCCTCCCTTCCCTCCCCTACCCCACAATGTCTCTGTCACCCAGGCTGGAGTGATCTGGGCTCACTGCAGCCTCAGCATCCCTGACTCAAGCCATCCTCTCACCTTAGTGTCCCGAGTAGCTGGAACTACAGGTGGCGCCACCATGTCCAGCTAACTTTATTTTTATTTTTGTAAAGATGAGTTTAACTATGTTGCCCAGGCTTACTTCAAACTCCTGGGCTCAAGCAATCCTCCCACCTTGGCCTCCCAAGATGCTGGGATTACAGGCATGAGCCAATGCACACTGGGCTATTCCTGAGAGCTAATCTGTATGACTTGGCTCCTGATCGGCCACCGGTGAGAGGAAGGGAGTCAAAGGAAAGGCAGAAGGACCAGGTGGTAGCTACTGGTCTTGTTCTGTTCCCAAGACATGCGGTTTTATGTAATCTCATGAGAGAAGTAAGGTAACCATCATTTTTATTTTTAAATACATGCCAACCTCTGGGCTAAGTACTTTTGGTATAATTTATTGTTTAATTATTGTAGCTTAGAAGGTCTATACTATTATAATTCTCATTTTCTGAAGAGGAAATAGGCATGGGGAGGTTGAGTCAGTGGCCACAGTCATAGTGTTGCCTGTGGTGGAGCTGGGAGAGCAATCTGATCCTGGCTGACTGTTCTTCACTGTGTTACACTGCCTCCCTCTGGTGTTGATACTCATGGTTTTGGAGTGAGCCCACCATAATCCAGACAGGTGTCAGCCATTGTGGTCTCAGTCTTTATCAGACATTAGAAGGATTTAATATTTTTCATGAAGTAAAGAGCAATAGGCAAATGCGTTAGTTAAGATTTTATTTCACTATGGTGGAAAGTAATAAGAAGATAATGTACCTGACTTAGAGTTACCAGTGTACATAGAAAGTTGCCTTGGTTCCATCTATCTGGATAACTTGTTGAGATGCACACGATGTGAGTTTTACCCAGAAAAGCTTTATCTTTTATATCAACAGAATTCTGACTGAAGGGGAGAATCACAGGACGATAGGGAGGGGTTGAGGAGATGGTCCGTGTCCAGGTTGAGGAGAGAGGAGAACCATAGTAGAAGAGGCCCTTGATTGAGGGGTGCAGCTTAAGAGACCTAGGTACTTGGGAGGGTGGTTGTCAGGGCACCAGCGACAGGGCCGGGCCCTTAAGCAAGAGTAATTATTTCATATAAGAAGCAATTAGGAGTCACCACAAGGTCTTTGGAGG
Source organism: Rhinopithecus roxellana (assembly GCF_007565055.1). Classification (NCBI taxonomy): domain Eukaryota; kingdom Metazoa; phylum Chordata; class Mammalia; order Primates; family Cercopithecidae; genus Rhinopithecus; species Rhinopithecus roxellana. The sequence goes on along the minus strand of NC_044554.1, from coordinate 126,109,803 downwards.
ACAGGGATAGAATCAGAATGATGCTTGGAAGAGATGATTTTTGTTGAGTTGACTAGAGTGGGGCAAAGCCAGAGGCACCATGTCAGTAATCATTATTTAGGCTTCACAGTATCTGTGTGAAGCCAGTTGATAGTCATCCCACTTTGTGAGTGGAGGAGCTGAAAGTCAGGATTTGGAAGGACTTACCTGGTGTGTGAGCAGTTTGGTACAGACATGTTGTGAGTGATAGTTTCTCAGACACTTTCCTGTTACTGTATTTCTTATTTAATATTGCAGGGAGAGCAAAGCGTTTCCATTGTGGATTTTGAGAAAGAGTACCTGTGTGGATGTGTGGGTGTGTTTAATGAAACTGTTGATCTGAACTCTTTGGCATATATACCAGTGATTTATCTTATAATGCTAATTTAAGACATTACCTATTCCTACTTACTGGTATTTCTTAAGTTGTTGTACTGCAGTAGACCACATTAATAGCCTAGCTCCACAGTAGCAGAGAGCTTGAATGCTACTTTTTTTTTTTTTTTTGGAGACAGTGTCTTGCTCTGTTGCCCAGGCTGTAGTGCAGTGGCGCGATCTCAGCTCACTGCAAGTTCCGCCTCCCGGGTTCAAACAATTCTCCTGCCTCAGCCTCCAGAGTAGCTGGGACTACAGGCGCATGCCGCCATGCCTGGCTAATTTTTTGTATTTTAGTAGAGATAGGGTTTCACTGTTGTTGCCCAGGCTGGTCTCGAACTCCTGAGCTCAGGCAATCCACCTGCCTTGGCCTCCCAAAGTGCTAGGATTACAGGCATGAGCGACCGCGCCCCCCTGAGAGCTTGAATACTACTTTTATCTGAAGAAAGTCACAATTAGACCCCCTGAATATTCAAAGTATGTTCTATACAGTACCAATTTCTTAGGTTCAACTCCAAAATGTTTTCTTGCATTATGCTATTACATGTTTTTCTCTTCCTTTGACCTTTTTTAAATTAATTTTTCAGTACACTGAACAAGATTTCATGAAATATGTTTTATGTGCAGTTTTAAAGTTATCCTTAATACGTGAATGTAAGCCAATTTCATTATCCAAATGTTGGTGGTAATGATGGTATGTGCATGTTTATGTTCTGCAGTTTTTAATTAAACTTTAAAGTCAAGGGTTCGCAACTCTTTGCCTAGATAAGTATCAGGGAGTCTGTGAATGGCTATGATTGTAATATTTTGTCTAAATGAGCATTTTTTTTTTTTCCTGGGGAAAAATTGCATAGGTTTTAGCAAATCTCGCAGAGGTCAGTGACCTGCCCTTTAAAGATAAAAGCTGCTTTTTATAGAGGGGCAGTTGAACTAGTAGACATATATCTTATTTAAGACTTTTCCAGCATTGCTGTTAAAAACATTCATTGTAGAATAGTTTATGTATGACTTCAAAATGTAATGATAATCAGTTTTTGGATGCCTTTTGATTTTGGATATATGAAGAAATAAAATGTATCAGACAACCTATATATAATACAAGAGACAGACTGGAAAATACATTTTTCTGTAAATGAAGTAAATGTAGAGTAACTAATGAATTATTAAAAATACAGAAAGAACCGGGCACGGTGGCTCATACCTGTAATCCCAGCACTTTGGGAGGCTAAGGCGAGCGGATCACAAGGTCAAGAGATCGAGACCATCCTGGCCAACATGGTGAAACCCTGTCTCTACTAAAAATACAAAAATTAGCTGGGCATGGTGGCACGTGCCTGTAGTCCCAGCTACTTGGGAGGCTGAGGCAGGAGAATCACTTGAACCCAGGAGGTAGAGGTTGCGGTGAGCCGAGATCACGCCACCGTACTCCAGCCTGGTGACAGAGCAAGATTCTGTCACAAAAATAAATAAACAAAATAAAATACAGAAAGAACTGTTTGGTTGGCCGGCTAGTGAGACCTCTAAAAGGGATTTGGTTCTGATTCACATGAAGACCAAAATGGAAGAAACTAGTGTACACCCTATGCCACATTGGGAGGCCTGGGCTCGCTTGCCACTGCCACTCTGCCAGTTAGCATGGAGTCCAAAAGAAACTGGTCCAGTGTTGCCCTTTATTGAAAACTACAGTGGCCTGTTGTCCTTTAGTCTTCGTTATTGAAATATATTGCAGGTTTAGTTACTATAGAGAAGTGTTTCTTGTTTATGTTAATAAGTGGCATGTGAAAAAGGACTCTCCTAAGAGAGAATCATAAAGACTAAAACTTTTAATTTATTAAGGCTCTGAGAAGTCCTGTGGGAAAATAAATATATTTAACTTTGTTTAAATTGGAGTTTAGCAAACTTATATTTGCACCAACTTTTCTCTCGTGTCTCTCACTAAACAAAACCCACAGAACCGGGGTGATTTCTAAGCTAGTTAATTCTTAATTCTAAGCAAGTCCTCGGTTAGTTAATTCTCTGACATGGATGTAATTGTTTGGAGGGACCCTTTCTGAGTTCAAGTTAGACCGTGTCCAGGAACACCTGCTATGATGAAATTGGTGTGCTTTGGGAAAATGGGTAGGCTAGATGACATTAGGAAATGTGTGGAAACACCCACTCAGTCACTTTGATGCAGGTTGCAGAAAATGATGGGAGTTGAAAGTATGGAAATGAGAAGTTTCAAAGTTAAGCACTTAAATTTAATATTAAATATATAAAGCTAGAAGAATGCTGGTATTGGACTGGAAGAGGGCAGACTTTACCCATCATTTTTAAGCTTGCTGGAAAGGAAGGTCATTTGTTAGTATCTTTGTAAAGACACTTGGAAAATGAAATATTGGAAAAGTTAGCTGGGGGGTAAAGTGGTAAAGAATCGGAAGAAATGTTACTTGGGGAAAGTTCTTTATTAATATTGGTTCTGATTTTGGTATTTCACAAAAATAATGTGTCATTTTGATGAAAGAAAAATATTGCCCTACAGTAGATTTTATTTTATTATGTGAGAGGTGAAGAGGGGACTGAATATGTTCTCTTACACACGCTTACATCCTAAATAGAGAGTAAGAATTTCTAATAAGAACAGTATGAGTTTTGAAAGTAAATAACCTCTGTGTTGATAAGAACTGTGTCATGCCTGGGTACTGAGTATCTTTTCCAGAGATCCTAGAGACTGTTCAGAAACTGTTCCAGTTCATTGGGTCAAAAATCCACTGTTGACGAAGAGCTAAATATGGATTTGCACGATTGACCATAATGGCTTCAAGTTTGAAAGACAGTAGTATCAGAGAGCACTTCCAGTTGGTGGGATAATTTAAGAATCGCCATTTGGCTGAAATATTGTACTTTTTGCTACTTCATCACTCCATTTTAAAAATAGAGAGGGGGAGAAAAAAAGGCAGACCTGTTGAGAAGGTAGAAGAATGTCAGTTGGAGAGTAAATCAAAATAACCATGTGAAGCCACTGCTTAGTTAACTACTGCCTGAAGGTCTACTGTTCCTTAGAAGCCTTTCAGGATGTGGAGAGACTGGACTGGGGGCTGCTGTCCCTGTGCGTGCATGCGCACCTGTGTGTGTGTGCATTGTGTGTGTGTGTGTATGTGCATGTTCATGTGCATGCATGATGAAGGGTGACGCGAACTTGTGAATAGGAAAGAAGGTGTAGAGAACAGAAAGCTAACAGAAAATCCTAAAACTTAGAGCCCTAGGAAAATTTGACTATTTTAAACTAACTGTACTGCTCATTTAAAACTAGGAAAATTATACCATTCTTCTTTTGGTATAAGAGAGATAAAAATACAGTTTTTCTAAATTGGAAAATTTGCTGTAATCTTGTTGCTAATGACTGATTTCTTCCAACAGTTGCAATGCAGTTTTTGCTCTGATAGGTTGATAAAGGAAACAAAATCAAGAACATATTGGAAGTTCTCAGAGAAAATTACAGTTTAGGTATATGTTGGGGGTGGATACTTAGACATTTTAATTGAAATAAAACAGTTTTATACTAATATGGGATCACTGTGGGTGTACATTTGTAGTACATCTGTTCTTGAAGCATTTAAGTAGGGTTAAATGTATGTTAATGCTTTTGCAAGAAAATTTTTGATAACATCCGTCTAAGGAAACTAGCTTAGGAAATAGGTTTTTAAAAACAATATAGATATTATATTTGCATTTAGAGAGTGAATTAGGACTCTGTAATGCTTTAAGAATTTTAAAACATTAGTTGTATTCTCTAGTGGTAATGAAAGTTAACAATAATTAACACACAACAGATGATTAAAGCAAGCTTACACATCTGGAGAGTGACCACAGTCTGCTATATGCCTCCAAACACCATTTTAATTGACCTACTTTTGATATTATAAAAGGCTAATAATGATTTATTTTACCCAGTTGAAAATACTTTTTCTTGCAGATAATTGGAAACATCTCAGTTGGTCCCTCTGTTGATTTAGTTAGTGTGTGTGACAGAGATGGTTAGTATCTTTCACTAGATATCTGCCAGCCTTGAGCCATTTTGTTGTTGTTGTTGACTCACAGTCACTGTGATGACTTAAATAGTGTATAAATCTTGAGAACTGATAGATCTGTCAGATTATAGAGGAGGAGGGATTCTTATCAATGAGGCAGACCATGGGTTCTCATTGTAATAGTGTAGAATGTTGGTTAACTGTGGACTCCCTGGCTGTGTCTCAAATCTACTGATTCAGAATTTTTGGGTGTGGGGCTTGGGAATGTGTTTTAAACAAGCTCTCCAAGGGAACATAGTTCATACTTCAAATGAACAATGGCTGAGTATAGTTTATGGCTTTCTTTCATGGATGAGGAAACAGGCCTAGAGGGGAAAAGGTGACTAGTTTCATAAGAATCACAGCTTTGACTTCTGGCACTAGAAGGACAGGATTCTTTCCTGAATGCCACATGACCTTAACTCAGGCTAGTTCTATTCCTAAATACGGTTTTAAATTAGCCCTAATTTTTACATACACCAATACTACATATGACTTTAGTATAATATTTGGCTCAGCTTGGCTGTGTGTGTGCTTATTTTTTGAAAGATACCTATCACCACTATACCTACATGTTCAGAATAATAGTAATAATAATAAGTTTACAGGGGCTTATAGAGAACTCAATTTTAATGTGAAGTACTTATACTCTACTTACTATGTTTTAATGGCAACCATTTTCCCCCAGAAGTTTCTTGAGCGTCTCTGAATTGTAGCCAGAATACTTCTTTCCTCTTCAAACCCTTAGCTGTGATTAATGTAAAAAGGCACTTGTCAAAAGGGTTTGAAATGGCAACCTTGATATTGGAGCATATGGCAGTAGAGATAGGTCTGCATCCACTTACTCCATTATGTTATTTAATGTACGAATTCAACAATTTGTCTTTTGCTCCCTGCTTAAAAGATGATGGCCATAGAAGCTGATTGTTAACCATATCAGCAGGGTGGAATATTACTTCCCTTAGAGGAAAACCACAACTTTCTTTGAGGATTTAGCGTGCATTAGAAAAAGCATGAAACTGTTCAGAGATAAAGTGCTGGGTCGTTCACCAGTCTCTCTTTGCCTCCAAGAGGGGTTACTTTTATGTTTAACACAAACATCCCTTTTGTGTTTATTGTATTAATGGAATTTTTAAAATCCATGAGAAAGAGAGAGAGATTATGGTTTAGTGTTTGAAATAATATAGCTTGATGAATCTTTTTTATTTTAATGGGAGACTCTTTTTCATAGATATGCTGCTTCAAAAAGTGAATCTTTTAGAAATTAAAATGCATTAATTTAGTTATTCTGTTTGGAAACAAAAACATTGAAAGTTAAAATTTGCATAAGTGAAGACCTTGATGATTTCAGATTATAGTGTGGTGGAGGTTAAGGAATAAGAGTCCATAGAATTTGTAAAAACAAATTCAGTCTAACCACTTAATGGCATGTGCAAGTAATTTGCCAATTAAATATTTCTAGCGTCTGAAAGATCTTCAGAGAAAAGAGTGGAGGTTCTTAATCTTTCTTAATTTTATACTTTAAGAAACATAATAGAAAATTACTTAGTTTTTGATCACTTTTCATTCAAAATTTTAGTATATGAGCTCAAGAAAGGGTGGATTTTAAATATTTGGGGAAAATTATTGTTTTTTGAGAAATTAAAAACCATGATACTTCCAAATCACACTGTGCTCATTTAAAAAATAGTATTTGTAAATATTTGGTGCCCAGATAATAATTTTCATTATAATTAAGATTTTACACTTTGGAATTTTATGATTTTGGTGGTCACCTACTATGTTTAGAACATTGTACTAGTCATGCTTAGCTCCAGAACAACTGTCTAAGATAGATATTCCCATTTTAAGACTGAGAGAACTGGATCAGAGTAAGTAATTTACCCAGGGTTACTCATTAGTAAGAGGCAGATCTCTGACAATTCTAGGTATTTTTTTTTTTAAGAAAACTTTTTTGAGATATAATTTACCCATTTAAAGTATATAATTCAATGATTTTTAATATATTCACAGATTTGTACAGTTATCACCACATTCAATTGTAGAACATTTTCATCACCCCAACAAGAAACCGCACACCACACCTTGGCAATCACCACTCCCTTCCATCCGGTCCCTCCATCCCCTGGCAATTGTTGATCTACTTTTTGTCTATATGGATTTGTCTATTCTAGACATTTCATATACATTGAATTATAAAATGTGGGCTTTCATGATTGGCTTCTTTTACTTAGGATAATGTTTCCAAGGCTCATCCATGATGTATCACATATGTTACTCCTTTTTATTGATAGATAATATTTCACTCTGTAGATATAGATAGGTCACATTTTGTTTATTAATCAGTTAACAGGCATAAGAGTTGTTCCCAGTTCTTGGCTATTATGAATAACATTGCTGTGAACATTCGTGTACGTAGTTTGTATGGACATGTGTTTTCATTTCTCTTGAGTATATACCTGAGAGTGGAATTGCTGAGTCATAATTCTATGTTGAACTTTTTGAGGAACTACCAGACTGTTTTCCAAAGTGGCCACACCATTTTCTTAAGTATATTCCCACCAGCAGTGTTTGAGGGTTGCAGTTCCTTCACATCCTCACCAACACTTTTTATTATCTCTTTTTGATTATAGCCATCGTAGCAGGGTGAAGTGGGTATCTCATCGTGGTTTTGATTTTCATCTCCCTGATGGCTAATATCTTTTCCTGTGCCTCTTGGCAATTTGTATGCTGTCTTTGGAGAAATGTCTATTCAGATCCTTTGCACATTTTTAAATAGGATTATGTGTCCTTTTATTGTATTGTGAGAGTTCTGTGTGTATGCTAGAGTTCCTTATCAGATATGTGATTTGCGCAGTTTTTCTCACAGTGTACAGGCTGTTTTATCTTTTTCTTTTCTTTTTTCTCTTTTTTAAAAACTTTTTTATTTTAAGTTCAGGGGTACATGTGCAGGTTCATTATATAGGTAAATTCGTGTCATAGGGGTTTGTTGTACAAATTATTTCATCACTCGGATATTAAGCCTAGTACCCATTAGTTATTTTTCCTGATCCTCTCCCTCCTCCCACCCTTTACCCTGTGGTAGGCCCCAGTGTCTGTTCGCCTCTGTGTCCATGTTTTCTCATCATTTAGCTCCCACTTAAAGTGAGAACATGTAGTATTTGGTTTTCTGTTCCTGCATTAGTTTGCTAATGATAACAGCCTCCAGCTCCATCAACGTTCCTGCAAAGGATGTGATCTCATTCTTTTTTTATGACTGCATAGTACTCTTAGATATATATATACCACATTTTTTTTTTATCCACTCTATTGTTGATGGGCATTTAGGTTGATTCTACCTCTTTGCTATTGTGAATAGTGCTGCAATGAATGTACACATGCTTGTGTCTTTATAATAGAATGATGTATATGCCTTTGGGTATATACCCAGTAATGAGATTACTGGGTTGAATGGTATTTCTTTTTTTAGGTCTTTGAGGAATTGTCACACTGTCTTCCACAGTGGTTAAACTAATTTACACTTCCACCAACAGTACGTAAGCGTTCCATTTTCTCCGCAACCTCATCAGCATCTGTTATTTTTTTGACTTTTTAGTAGCCATTCTGAGTGGTATGAGATCATAACACTTTCTCTTTTTTTTTTTTTTTTTTGAGGCAGAGTGTGGCTCTGTCACACAGGCTGCAGTGCAATGGTGTGATCTTGCCTCACTGCAACCTCCGCCTTACGAGTTCAAGCAATTCTCCCTGCCTCACCCTCCTGAGTAGCTGGGATTACAGGCACGTGCCACCACGCCTGGCTAATTTTTGTATTTTTAGTAGAGCCTGGGTTTTGCCATGTTGCCCAGGCTGGTATCGAACTCGTGACCTCAGGTGATCTGCCCGTCTTGGCCTTCCCAAAGTGCTGGGATTACAGACGTGAGCCACCATGCCCGGCCGTTTTAACACTTTCTTCATGGTATCCTTAGAATATAAAGTTTTAAATTTTGATGAAGTACAATTTATTATTTTTTTTCTGTTGCTTGTAGTTTTGGTGTCAACTAAACCATTTCCTAAATCAACATCACAAAAATTATGTCTATATTTTTTTTCTAAAATTTTCTTGAAAATATGCCTATATTTTCTTCTAAAACTATTTTTTAAGTCTTGTAGTTAGGTCTTTGATTCATTTTGAGTTAATTTTTGTATACAGGGTGAGATAGGAGCCCAACTTCATTATTTTGCATATGGATATTATCCCTGAAACAATTTTTTCTTATTGTCTGCTACCTTTATTGGAAATCACTTGACTATAAATGTGAGGGTTAATTTTTTTACTCTCAATTTCATTCTGTTGTTCTCTGTGTCTATCTTTTACCAGTACTACAGAGTCTTGATTACTCTAGCTTTGTAGTAAGTTTGAAATCCAAATTTGTGCCAGGCGTGGTGGATCACGCCAAGTTATTGTTTTTGAAGCTACTGTAAATTGAGTTTTTTTTTTTTTTTTTTGAGATGAAGTCTCACCCTTGTTGCCTAGGCTGGAGTGCAATGGCACGATGTTGACTCATTGCAACCTCTGCCTAGGCAATTCTCTTGCCTCAGCCTCCCAAGTAGCTGGGATTACAGGTGCCCACCACCATCCCATCACTTTGGGAGGCTGAGGCGGGTGGATCACAAGGTCAGGAGTTCGAGGCCAGCCTGATCTAACACGGTGAAAACCTGCCTCCACTAAAAATAAATAATTAGCTGGGTGTATAAAAGCACCTGTAATCCCAGGTACTCAGGAGGCTGAGGCAGGATAATCACTTGAACCCGGGAGGCAGAGGTTGCAGTGAACCGAGATTGCCCCACTGCACTCCAGCCTGGGCAACAGAGCAAGACTCCATCTGTTCTTCTTTTTCAAGATTGTTTTGGCTCTTCTGAATCGCTTGAATTTTCATAATGGATTATTGGATCAGTTTGCCAATTTTTGCAAACAAGCCAACTAGGATGTTGATAGGGATTGCATTGAATCTATAGATCATTTTAGGGAGTATTGCCGTTTTAAAATTAACTTTGGAGAGTTTTGCCATCTTAACAATATCAAGTCTTTTAATCCGTGAACATGAGATGTGTTTCTATTTATTTAGATTTTCTTTAGTTTCTTTCGGCGATGTTTTGTAGTGTTTAGAGAATCAGTTTTGCACTTACTTTGTTACATTTATTTAATTTATTTCTGAGTTATTGTTTTTGAAGCTACTGTAAATTGAGGTTTTTTTTTTTTTTGAGATGACATCTCACCCTTGTTGCCTAGGCTGGAGTGCAATGGCACGATCTTGGCTCATTGCAACCGCTGCCTAGGCAATTCTCTTGCCTCAGCCTCCCAAGTAGCTGGGATTACAGGTGCCCGCCACCATGCCCAGCTAATTTTTGTATTTTTAGTAGAGACAGGGTTTCACCATGTTGGCCAGGCTGGTCTCAAACTCCTGACCTCAAATAATCCACCCGCCTGGGCCTCCCAAATGCTGGGATTACAGGCGTGAGCCACAGCGCCTGACTGAGTTGTTTTTTAAATTTCATTTTTGGATTGCTTATTTCAAATATACAGCAATCAGTTGATATTTGTGTATTGATTTTTGTCTTCCAACCTTGGTAGACTTATTTATTAGTTCTAATAATTTTTTAGTGATTTCTTAGGACTTTTCTGTATATAAGATGATGCCATCTGTGACCCAACTTTTAAAGGTCTCAACTCTTTTCACTATAACCATACCCTGTAGCCTGGGAAACTTACTAACTTGGGAGAAATAGGTTGATTTTTTGAGGTTATCTTTAGGAAGGAAACAACTGCCACTTTGTCTTCTCATGATGTAAACAAATGCAGCAGACTTTTAAGATGGAAACTTTTGTAGAGAAAGAAAAGTCCCATAAATAAAAGGATCCTTGAGCTTATTTGGTGAGGTCTTACTTTAAATAATGTCATTATTATTTGGTGATATTATGGGAACTACAGGCCTTCCAAACGTAGCTTGTTTGGCACAGACTGAAATAACAACAATTATACTTTACTTTAAAAAATAAGCATTCTAATTTGGCTTTACTTTTAGGAGGAGTGGCTGAACTCAGAAAAATATGACTTTATATATCCGAAATATATACTAGTGCTACATGCACATTTTAATGCTAATTTAGTTTTGTTTCTTTGCCTATATGACCTCAACATGGGGAAAAGAGTTTGACTTGTAGTTTAAACCAGAAGAGACCTCTTCTAATTATTTTTACGTTTGAGATAGATCTACAAGGTGGTTCTTACCTGAAAGTCTTCCACGACTGAGTTACGAATTATTCTGAACCAAGTAAGCAACTAAAAAGGCTAAAACATTTTGGGTTTCTTTTTTCCTCTCCAGGATTGCAAGTTAGGTTTGGAATGGTCAGGGAATGGTAAGGTTTTGGTGAGAGGGCACCTCTAAGTTTGACTCCTAGAGTCTTTCATGGTAAAGCTCATGGAATTGCCCATGTGGGAGCCAGAGTATAGAGTAGAACTGGGCTTGAAAATTGCTTTGGATTTTCATTTCTGATTTTTCAGCTATAAAATGAGAGCTGGAACTTGTTCTCTTACCTCTTAGAGCCGTACAAGACATAGAGGAATCTTAAACAATCAAATGTTAAGTGAGAAAGCTATTAGTGCCCCCTAAAAGGAGAAAAGAATATTAACCTGAGGTAGTATTATAATGTCTCCCAGAGTGAGGGAGAAATGCAAGGAACCCATAGTGATTATTGAGTTTATAGATGTTTCTATTCATGAGCCTGCAGGGAAACGTAGAGACCAAACATTTCAGAAAATGAATGCCCCAGGATGATTCATTAGAGCAGAATGAAATATTCAGAAACTTAGGAGTCTATAAAATATTTTTGGAGAAAATGTGTGAGTTTTCCAGAGGAACAAGATTTATTATTTTGTTTTAAAAGACTTTATCAGTTGCGAGATGAATAGAAATATTGGTAGGTTTCCTTTAATCTTCTGCATATCATTTGGCTTGTCCAATTAGAATGGCTTGACAATCTTATGATATTTGAGTATATAATCCTGCTAGGTAGGTCAAGAGAGTAAAAAGTAAATTTTGTAGAAATTGTGCCAAGTGGTAAACAACTTCAGACCTTTTTTTCCCTGCAGAGTCCCATGGCCAACTGTTCTTTCCATAGCAAACTTTTCTTCACCATAAACATAGCATCATGCCCTGGGGGCTTTAAAATAATGTTTGCTACTGGCAGGTGATGCCAGTGTCTGTGGCTACCTGGAACAGGATCTCTCATGTCTCAGTGATCCCAGGTGGCTTTGGTCCAAAGCACTGTAACTGGACCTTTGATTCACTTCAAAAGAAATGAACCTTTCTTCATACCGTTGATCTCCATTGAAAAGCTCCCTCAAAGGTCCCTCTCAGTAAATCCTTGACAGCTTTCGGGGCCCAGATCATGGTTTATCTGCTCCAACAAACTTTTCACTCTCACTTCTCTTCTTAAATCTCCATTTCCTTGCCATGAGGCCGCCCTGTGGTTTAGTGCTGATACAGTGTACTGTTTGAATCTGCTGTTGAATTATTTCTCATGTATTAGACTTGGATATAGCCTCATACCTTTTACTACCCTTCTTCTTCCCACAGGCCTAGTACAGTGCGTCCAAGCTGTGCTACTTAGAAGGTTGCTAGCTAGCTAGCTAAGCCCTGACATTCCTACAATAGCCAGCGTGTTGGAACAGCCGCAAAGCTAATAATGGGCCTACATTCTCAGGGTCATGTGGTTGATACCCTGCCCAGTTGCAGAAGGCACCAGTCACGTGGACCATGAAGCGAATGCCATCCACTGGAGTTGTGCAGCATGGGAGCCCTGAGTGACCTAGGTCTACACACGATCTGTGTTTACACATTCCTGTATTACACTGCTTGGTCTGGAGAGTCTTCTTTACCTCCTTCCTTTTAAATTTTTATCCATTTCAGTGAGAAGTTAAAAATTAGGAATGAATCTAACCCTTCCATACTCCCAGATAATGCTTTCAGACTGAGGTCCTGGGTGCTTGCATCAGAAAAACCTGGAGTGCTAACTAAAATGCAGTTTTTTCAGCCCCTCAACATGTTTAAATCACTTTAGGAGCAGGCATGGGGATTTTGATAAATAATGTTGACTGATGATTTGTATGCAGTGCCCTGAAGTGTTGAGAAATGACTGTTGAATAGTTTCTCAGCAAGGGAAACTATAGTGCCCCAAAGGGTTAATACCGCTGTCCTTAACCTGTTACATTATCTATTGTAAACCTTTTCTGATTCATTTAAATTCAGCAACTACTTAGTGAGCAGTTGCTCTCTGCCTACCACTGTGCCAGCCATAGTGGTAGAGTCAGATGTGAAGAATGGGGTTTTTGCTGTGAAGGAGCTAATAATCAATTAGGAAATAAAACATGTGCGATAAATATGCACAAACACATTAATATATGTGCATACATATGCATACTATATAACGATTTAGATAACATCATATGGAGATCTTTTATATACATCTAGTATATAAAAGTATATACTAGTATATACATCTAGTATAGTATACTCTAGAAGATTTATAGAGAGATCTTTTTTCAAACAAATCATTATTGGTACTACAGACCTGTAGGATTGTCAGATTTTAGATCTGAGAGATATCTTAGGGATAATGTGTAACTCTATCCTGCAGAGGAGATTTCAGTACATCAGGCAGGCATTTCGTAGAGATACACACACTCTATGGTATAGTCCAAAAAACTATAACGTTCAGAGTTTCGGATTCAAATGTGAGCTCTAGTAAGCAGCAAATGGTAGTAAAAAGCAAACTTTAATTATAGATAAATAAGATGGTTGTTTATGGTGAGACACATTTTACATGCGTTCACTAATTTTAGAAAAACTTAAACCTACTTTTATGTATATTTATAATTTTAGACCATATAAATATAAAAATGGATAATAAGTGCCTTAGCTTTATATACCAACTATTTAGTAAATACCTTCTGTTACTTTCTATGGGAAACAGAGATTGAAGGAGAGATCAAGAAGGGGAAAGATCTTATTTTTGATAATTATCCTATGATTATTACATTAAAACTTTATTTCACTGGAATGCTTGGCAGAAAGGAATCTTTAAGTTAACTGAAGATAAACCAGAAAACCGTTTTTTTTTGGCATATTATTTCTCTAAAATTTTATTCTAGTATAAAATTTTATTTATAGTGTGAATTTTTTTTTCTTTCGGTCACATATTTATCATTTGAACATTGTTTTCGTTAGATAATTTATTCATCTAAATTAGAAGGTTATGGGAGCCTTTATTAAAACTTTATTGGGCCTGCTTCCTGCAGAGATACAGACACTTAGACCTGGAAAGGAGCCACAGATTATCTCGGTTAATATGTTTTGCACCGAAGAAAGTCATGTTTTACGATATTAAGGGACTTAGAGCCATTAGAACAATACCTGGCACATGGTGAGTGCCCAATAAATTTTAGCTGCTATTAGTAGAATTTGAATCCAAGTCATTTAAATTTTAGTTTGGTGATTTCTTCTTAGAAATCTTCTTCTACTTAATTCCTTTTATTGACCGCTGGTCAGACTCGCTGATCATCTTTTTTTTTGGTTTGTTTTTCCTTTAAATCCTAATTCTGGATTCACTTCATTTTCCTTATATCTTACCTCTTTTTTCCCTAAAAGTAAAGAAGACAGAATAAATTCAGTACTCGTACTTTAAAACTTTTAATTGTCCTCATCAGGGCCAGTCTGAGGATTTCTGCCACCTTTTATAAAATTTTATGAAATTTATGCCCAGCATAATCCTGATTTTTACTGCCTTCTGTGTGCAAATACACACTCAACCTTATGCTAATGGTGGCACTACTGTCTCTTCATGGTGAGGCTTTAAAAATTTCCGCAAACTTTAAAAACATGGAATAAAAACTGTGGGTATAATGGGGGTGGGAGTAGGAAATTTGGGGGGATACCATAGACACATATGCCAAAGGTTTTGGCACTTTTCAGAAGACTAAATAACTTTCTTCTTGTTTCTTTTTTTGTTTTAAATAGAAGCAAAAGAGAAAAAAGGTATCAAGACAGTTTGCTCATAAAAATGAGGTTTTGTAGATATATTTAAAGATGTGAAAGCCAGGAAAAATTATTAATATGCTAATAATTTGCATTTTGTCCACTCTCCAAACACACACTTTTATTGAGAGGAGGAGGCTAAAAATAAAAACATTAAGCTTTAGAAAAGTAAGGTTTTTCATGTTGGTTTTCTTTTCTCTGTCAGTCCTCTTACAGTTTTTCTGTAGAGGCTAAAAGAGATCCTAAGGCAGGACCAGCACCTTCAGTGACCCATCTAAATGGGACTGTTTGAACGATTTGAGAAGTCTTGGGTCAAGCCCAAAGAGTGCAGCAGAAAGTGAAAGACTTGGGCTGCCGCTGGCTTTTCTCCCCATTTTCTTTGTCTTTCAATGCAGCTCGATAAATTGTTGGACTTTTTCAAGCACAGAAACAGCCTTAGGGGTGTGAAATATGTGTGTCAAATTTTTTCCTAATGGATTTCTAAATCTTCCAAAAACTTTTAAATAACTTGTTAAAGGCTATATGTAACACTTGTATCGTGTGGTATGTGTGTTTGTGTATGTATGTGTTTCCTGCCACTACGATTGAATTCTTTCCTCTATACCTAGAAAATAATCGTTATTTATTGAAACAAAAACAAATGAGATGATAATAGTTTTAGCTTACTACTTGGGTTTCCTACAGCTTTTAGGTTGTGTGTATGTGTGACTTCTTGATTTTCCCCCCCTTTATTTTGTTTGGTGGGATTTTTGACCTTGATTTCTTAACTGATTCCTTGAGGATTCTTTTATTTCTGCCATAGTTTGTAATCTGTTTGTCTGTTTAAAATTACATTACTTTTTTTAGTAAGAAAAAGCGATATCCATTCAATAACAAATTTTATCAGAAAGAACCTGATTTACTTTGTTTTAATCAACCCGTCTTTTCTCTTTTCAGAGGATGTTAAGCAAGTTTTTGGACAGACCACAATTCATCAACATATTCCATTTAACTGGGATTCAGAATTTGTGCAACTACATTTTGGAAAAGAAAGAAAAAGACACCTGACATATGCGGAATTTACTCAGTTTTTATTGGTGGGTCTAGCTCTTAAAAAGTTAAAAGGGTAAATAAGTAAACCTGGAATCAAATTGTGTGTAAAAGTCCTGATTTGAGTCTTGAACTGTGATTTACTACACACTTTCTAGCCTGGCAAAACTGTCCCACTGAGAAGTATTTCTTTATTAATATGTTGAAATCATAGAATTAAATGGAATTTCCACAGATTTATGTAGAACTCCTTCATGTTTAGAAGGAATACACATTGAGGCCCCAGGAAATCAAGTGATTTCCTCAAGGTCACTTAGGTCAGGAGGGGCAAAATTTCAACTTAAAATTTTGGCTTGTGACTGGCTATGTTACTGCTTACCAATATTTCGTTTTCCTCTGGAAATGGACGGATTTGTCTTCAGCTTCAGAATCATTTCATCTGACACCTTTTATAGAGAAGACACTAGTCTCAAACTTGGCTGCATATTGGAATCATCTGGAAGCTTTAAAAACTAATGTTGCCTCAGTCCCACCTCTAGAGACTAGATTTAATGGAGGCAGGGGGAAAGCCTGGGTATTTGGGGACTACTTAAAGTTTCTTGGGTGGCCCTAATGGAGAACCACTGTGCTAAGGGCACTTGTGCACTTGCTTCCTTTGGGTTAACCGCTATAGGAGTTGTCTACTTTTCTGGGGTGCACTTTCCCTAATCCAGTCCCTGCTGCCCTTCTCTTGTGACCCCCTTCCCCCACCCATATGATCATATCATTGGGCTACTGATGATGCAAGGTGAAGAGTATTCACAAAATATGATTATAACTTAGCTTTCCTTCAGCAGCATTATTTAAAAATACTTTAAATACAACATTATAATTTAGTCACTAAAGGTCAATATCTATAGGCTATATAAATGTTTATACATTTGCTTTGTTTCTACAGTTACATTTTATTTATACTTTATTAAATATATTTAAAACGACTCATGTAAGGGGACTCATTTGGTATGTTTAAATTTTGGGTCTTGAGAAAAATTTTAAATTATTTGTTACTAGAAATGTCCTTAGTGGGTATCCTGGTGCCCCTGGGTTTTTTGTGTGTTCCAGACCTTGCCAGAGCCCTCTGGGGAGTGGCTGGAGTCCTGTTCTGGATGGAGGTGGAGGGTGCATGGGTTGTGGTGCTCACTTTGTAAAGATTTTGTGGTATCCGTTCTTAGCAACTAGCATTTGCAATAGGTTAACTTCAATAGGTGCTTCTCTTTTTGACTTTTAATGGTGTTATTAGATTCATTTAATTTGTCCTGCTGTCTAGTTTGCTTTTATTTTCCAGGCCTTCGGAAACATAAAACAAGATGTCCTCAACCTGCCTTTGTATTTTTTAAAAACAAAGCGTTAATGTCTGTGAATCCCTGTTTTCAGTTCTCTGTAAACATAAACCTACTTGCGTAACTCAGATGGAGAATGTAATGTGAGTTGCTGGATTTTTGCTGCTGTTTCAACAGGACATCGTTGTGCTGTAGGAGGCGGTATTCATTTTGATGAGGAATAATTACAATAATGTTATTGAGACGAATGCCTCAAATTGACTTTATGGAACACAGCCTAATTAACTTTTAATCTTAATAGGATGTTAGCAGTAGTAAGGATGATCGTGTTTCCTCCTCTAAGCAAGTGTCAATTATACTGAATTGAGTCGATTTTCAACTGCTCACAGCAGCCTCTAGGCCTTCCTCCAGATACGGGGAAGCCAGAGTCCAGGATTAAATAACTCGGGGATTATGGTTATGTTTCTAAACAATTTGTAAGGCATTCACTTAAATTTGACTTCATTCTATAATGGTAAATGGAAACATCCCACAGTGTCCTGCGTGGGATGATTTTGTCTCTGTAGCCAGAATAGAAGTACTGAACTTTTACTAGATTATAATGGTTATAGTGGTTAATGATCTCAGTCAGGGCCTTGCTTTGTGTCCTACTCCAGACCCAGACTTACAGGAATTAATGGATGGACCATGATAAGCTTTACCTGAATGCCAGTTTTAATGTCTGCCATTGGGTTCCTTTCTTCCTTCCATTTCAAATGTTTTGTTTGCTTCATTTGAACTCTTTTCTGAATGCAGGTAGAGCTTCAGACCTCTACTTCAGATGCTTTGTTTGCTTCCTTTGGGCTCTTTCTGGATGCAGGTAACTTCTTAAAGATATTAGTGAATTTAATCTCCTGTGTTTCAGGCTCTTGCTTTGTCAGGCAGGTATCCGCCTTTCTGCTCTAGGGCAGGACTCAGAAGCAGGCACCAGCTTCCTGGCTGATGCCAAGGCTGTGAAGGCAGATGCTTGGTTGCTTGAAATGTGAACGAGCTGCCACCATGCATGCTGCTACCTGTCACATCATGAGGAAGGGGAGCAGCTGTAGGGACAGCCAAAAAGTGCTTGTGATTTCAGGGAACCTGTGTGGCATGTAGAGACAGCACTCCTCTATTCCACTGAGGGTCCCGAGAAGGTAGCTCAGGTTGGTTCCAGCCAGCACATTACCTGTGCTTATGTATTGTGTATACATGTGTGTGATTGGTGGGGCAGTATAGTTCTCTGCATTTCCTTTTTTTTTTTTTTTTTTGTCATTTAATAAATGTTTTACTATATCTAAGCAAGTGTGAGTTTCTGAGAAACCACCATGTGGCTGTGAGGATCTTACCTGGGTCATGTGTTTATCTGTGTAGAGTCTGGACAGGTCCCCCACCCGCTAAGGTGTTGACAGTCCTGGGCATTGCTTACATGGTGAGCTGCTCTGTCCTTTTCTGTGCTTTGGTTGTAAAAGTCATAAAGTGGTGAATCAATTTGATATGATTTGAGCTAAACTTGACTGATTTGTACTTTGCAAGTAGTAAGTCAATTTGATATTATTTGAGCTAAACTTGACTGATCTAAACTTTGCATCTAGTAGCATCGAAGCAAGTGGCAGGGATACAAAGCCTCCTTCCTGTAGTCTTCTTCCTCATTGGAATGGAAAGATTTTGGCAGGGAGTGGGGTCGCATTTCTCTTACCCCATTATTTATACTGTTACATCTGTTGCTTGTATTTCTTAATGCACAGTTAACTTCATCTCCATATAACTTCATGAATGATGGTACGTGTGAATGTGAATACAGTTTTATATGTGGGTATGTATGTGTATTTTAAAATAGTCTATAAACCTCTCCACGTATATCTACTCCCAGCTCCTAGAGCAAAGCTCTGATTTTATAGCTGCTAGATTTAAAATAGATTTTAATATTATTTGTATTTTAGAAAGTAATTTGGAGAAATTTTTCTATTCTATATCTGATGGAACTGCAGTTGATAAATAGTATTAACGGGCTGGGGGCAGTGGCTTACACCTGTAATCCCAGCACTTTGGGAAGACGAGGCAGGTGGATCACGAGGTCAGGAGTTTGAGAGTAGCCTGGCCAACATGGTGAAACCCCCAAAAATACAAAAAAAATTAGCTGGGCGTAGTGGCGTGTGCCTGTAATCCAAGCTGCTCGGGAGGCTGAGGCAGGAGAATCGCTGAACCCAGGAGCCAGAGGCTACAGTGAGCCGAGATCAGGCCACTGCACTCAGGCCTGAATGACAGAGCAAGACTCCATCTCAAAAAATAAATAAATAAATAGTATTAACATAAAACTCAGTATTTTTTGTGTGTTGTGATTATTACTCATGTTGGGCAAACCATCCAATTCAGCAAATATTTGCTGAGCATGTCGGGTTGTCAAGAGAGGACTTGTGCACAGGGTTGAAAGGTGCAGAGACTGTAACTCTTGAGACACTCATAATTTGAAAATCTTATGAAATTGTATCTGGGTATATCCACCTGACAGTGTGAAAGGAGCAACTACAAGTAAGCATAAAATGTTTGCCCTGTGAGTTTGTTGTTTTGTAGCAAAAACCCTTAAAGGTTTGTGGCATAAACCCTAATGACAGGTACTTAGATACTTTACCAACTTTTTTTTTCCTTTTTCTTTTCTTTTTTTTGTTTGAGACAGGGTCTCACTCTGTTACCCAGAGTAGAGTGCAGTGGTGCATTAGCGCTCACTACAACTTTCAATGCCAGGGCTCAAGTGATCCATCCACCTTGGCCTCTGGAAGTGCTGGGATTATAGGCATGAGCCTCGGTGCCCAGCCTGCTTTGCCAATTTTTTTTTTTTTTTTTTTTTGGGTGAATGTCATAGGCGCTTGGGGGCACAGAAAGAAAGGTTTCTAAAACTTTTCTGCCAAATTATTGTGTAGTCAGTACTGAGTCACGTTCAAAAAAGTTACAATAACTAGTATCTGTATGATGTTTGTAATTTACAAAGTGCTTTTAAATATTCTGTTTCTGATAATAGCATCCTCCCAATACCCTAAAAGGTAATTATCATTATCACCTATTATTATATGCAAAAGAATAAACCTACTCTATGGTAAAATTTTGCATTTCCCAGTAATTTTCCAGGGAAATGGCCCGTAGCTTTCATTATGTTTCCAAAGAAGTATCCCAAAAAAGTGGTAAAGAGCAGCTGTTCTAGAGCTTAACTTCTGCAGTCAGATGACAGGTGTGTGAAGAATTCAAGAATACATTGCTATTCCTACTCTATTGCACTGTCTCCAGGCCTAAGGCTATAGATAGCTATTTTCTGTTCCTAGAAGTTACCATGCATTTGAATGGCAGTGCCCAGTCATGCATTGCTAAACATCTAGCATTCCTGACCTCTACCCATTAATTGCCAGATGTGATCATCAACAAGTTCTTAGTAGGGGTGCATTGTACTGTCATTTCCAGGATTTTTTGTTTGATACTGTTTTATAATCTTGGGTATTTATTTTACACGTAATTATTTTAATTTGATAACAGTCTACACATAGGAGTTTCCAGTGGTTCCAATCTCAGGATGGAAAAGTCTAGGATTACTACCAAATTCAGTATTTCTATTAACTACAACAACATTGTTATTAGCTACCTCTCATATAGCATTTTCCAGCTAAGAAAGTTCTTGTACTTGTATTAATATTTGTCCTTACAGTCACCTTAGGTGTTAAGCTAAGTAAGGCAGTTGGCATTGTTTCCCTATGAAAGCTGAGTTAACAGAAGCCTAAGGAAGTGTTCTGGATTTGTTCAAGATTAGACAGGTGGATTTGAAGTTGAAATTAATTTTTCTAAATCTCTGGCAGTTTTTTTCCCCCAAATTTTAGTGTAAAAATTATCTGAGGTGCTTACTTAAAAATGCAGAGTCCCAGGCCTCTCCACCCACTCCCCACCCAAGACTCAAATTTAGTAGTGCTGAATAGGGCCTACGAAGCTGCCTTTCCAATAAGCATCCTGAATTGCAATGCTTTGGATGGTTCAGGAAACACATTGTGGCAAACTTTGGACTAGGCAACCCCGAATGGGTAAAGGTAAACTTTCGGCTCTTTATCCTAAGACTAATGGGAAGCCTGTCGAGGCAAACCTTATCAGATTTGTGTTTCAGAAGGATCACTCTGCTATTGTGTGGTAAATCTAATGGAGAGGGACATGACCAAGGAGAGGGAGACCAGTTGGTTACCTTTTAACCCAAAAGTCAAACAACTGGTCTCGGTCGGATGGTAACAGTGATGGGCCAGAGTAAATGGAGTCAAGAGAACCTACAGGGATAGGCCAGACAAAGACTTCATGATTTAATGGGACGTGGACAGTCAAGGATTTGCAGAACTCAGTGTTGACTCCTGGGTTTTAGGCTAGGGCTAGTGGGAGGATGGTGGTGTTTCATTGAAATAGGGAGCGTAGGAAGAAGAGGAGGTTTCAGGGAGGGGCTACAGAGTAGTGCTTTATATGTAAGAGCTGTTCACATGTATATTGGTGTATTGGCTCTACCGCCTCTTTTCAGTTCTTTGATGTTGAGATGATCTACTGTAGGAGCCCTACCTACAGCCCCTGTATACTTGGACTTTTTGAAGGAATTTTGTTCTGCATTTTATGTAGCTAGGAAATTTCTTCTGTTTCTAGGGGTCATCTGCCTATTGCTCTAAAAGCATCATCCAGAAATTTGCAAAGCTCTGAATTGGTGGAGAGGCCCGATTTTGAGGTTGCAGATTCCATTGGCTAGCCAAGAGACAGGATAGCTGACCTGAGAGGGAATGAGGCTAAAAATCCTATCTAATGTCTTCTCATCAAGTAGAGTTTAAGAATGAGGTTACCAGACCCAACAGAGAACTCTAATCACAAGGGCGTGAGTATTTTATCATAATTTTATTCTGGTCCTCATTTTGCCGGAAGAGGATAATGAAACCCAAAGACATGAATTGTAGTAAATAGAGCTAGGAATAGAACCTGGGGATCAAAGCTGTGTCTGGCATCCCAGACTGGTCATTCATATTAGTAAGGATCCTTGTCCTCACATCACGAGTCCTGTGGTAACCTGGTTGGATGGCAAAGAATACCCATGCTAGTAATGCAACTGAACAATTTTGGTTCTTTTTAAGAAATCAGATTAACCATTATTTTGGCTTCTTGGTCAGCACAGTGTAGAAGTCAGCCCAGTTCTTTTCTGTGTAACATGAACATTTTGGTTATTTAGATCCTGAGCCCTAGAGAGTAGAACTGTAGAAGCCTGCTGCTCCCAGGTGTTGGTAGTTGCCACATGTCCCTGTACAAGCCAGAGATTCGCTGCTGCTAGTCAGCTGTGGTCTTGGCTTTATACTCACCATCAGTTACAGTTTGCTACTCTATTTGTCATAACATCCTGGTATAAGGCGAAAATTTCAACACAAGAGACTATATATGTTAAAAACAAAATTGCTGCTACCCCCGCCCAACCACCACCAAACAAAACATACCTTCAACCATGGCAACCCCAATTTTCTAGCTTTAGAATTAATAAGCGATTTCATGTGTTCATAAAAAGTAATCCCTTGTAGTAGAACTGACTGAAGCCAAAATTCTTTACACATAAGTGGACAAATAACAAAGTCCTTGCTTAGATTTGAGTAATCTGAGCCATTTGCCCTCCCTTTTGTCCCCCAACTTGTCTTGTCTGTAGTAGTGAAAGTATCTAGACCATGAATTTTTTTTTCTTTTTCTTTTCTTTTTTTTTTTTTTGAGACAGAGTCTCACTCTGTCACCCAGGCTGGAGTGCAATGGCGTGATCTCGGCTCACTGCAACCTCCACCTCCCAGGTTCAAGCGATTTTCCTGCCTCAGCCTCTGGAGTAGCTGGGATTACAGGCTGCCCACCACCACGCCCAGCTAATTTTTTGTATTTTTAGTAGAGATGGCGTTTCACCATGTTGGTCAGGCTGGTCTTGAATTCTTGACCTCAAGCAATCCATCAGCCTCGCCCTCCCAAAGTGCTGGGATTACAGGCGTGAGCCACAGTGCCCAGCCCGACCGTGTATTTTTAGTAGCCCAAGAACACAGTTGTATTTTCATTTTCACTAAGTGAATGCTTTTTATGTTGATTCTAAGTTGTATCAGGTGGGGGTCTATGATGTAGCTTTGGTACTGTTTCATAAACACAGCATCGTTTGGTGTTCTCAAATGAACTAGTGAGTAGAGCACGTTATTGTTGTTTGCCTTCAACTCTTCCACTAGTTGAGATTCTGTTTTGTGTCCAAATGGAAGCCACTGCTAGTTTGGTGATGAGTAACTAGAGATGTGGTCACTTGGACAGTAAGATGCAGGATACATTCCAGCCACAGCACACACTTTCTACTCTCTGGGCAAAGGAAATCAGGATTCATTGTGCTGTTGTGTCTGTGGTGTTAGCTTGCTGTTTTGTTGAGCAGCCTGTTGTGCAGGCTTTTACAGTAACATCCTGGTAAAAATTAGCACTCTATACAGCATCTCCCCAGCTGTTACCCACTGTGAAGTTTAATGTTAAATCAGAAGAGCAAGGAAATTGAGATGGAAAAGCTCTGTATTTTTTTCTACCAAGGTGTTGCAGCGTATGCCAAGCCACATGTGACACTGCTTCCAAAGACCCTTTTAATTAAAGGCCCCACCCAGTGAACTGGGGATGAAATTTCACCCTCAACTCTGAAACTCTGACTGCATGGCCAAATGGGGGGTCGGGGGGAGGTGCAAATAGAACACAATTAAGAATGGTGACTACTTATCTCTCTACCTATTTTATTACTATGTTTCATTTTTACTTTGTTAAAAAATATGTGGATCTTCATTTTAATTAGAATGTTTTTCTTCAAATTAGCATAGATTATGAAAACAAAGTGGATCTTTATATGCAAACTAGTATACAGGTACTGATATGTGATGTAATATGGAAATTGTTTGGACTAAATATGATATGGTATTTTTTAGGCAAATCGTCTTTATACATTTTTGTTTCCTGTTTTGATAATTAGCTGCATTTTGCCTAGAATTCTGCTATCACCATGTCTAAAAAGGAATTATTTTGAATAATTTCCTTATTAACTCTTTGCTTTTATTAATATTTTAGATTTTGTTATAATTTCAAAACCCAAAAATGCAAATTAACCTGGGTTCAAAAAATATATATATTTTTTGGTGTTTTTGGCTTTATAATATAAATCACCTGGATCTTCTGCTGGTTTTGAGGGGCTGGGTTTTTTGTTTTTTTATTGTTATTGCTGCTGTTGTTGTTGTTGTTCCTGATAAATTGTTCTCAGGCTAAAGCACAAACTTGCATGTCTGAATAGAGATGGAGAGAATATTTTACCTTCAAAATATACCCACCTGAAAATTGGAGATTATTAAGGAAATGACAGGCCTGGGACTATTAGAAGCACGAATGTTAGACCTAAAGTGGTGTAACCCCTATATATGTTTATTCTGTACAACTAGCAATTTTGAAGAGTTTGATTTTTTTTTTTCTACAGCAGTCTGAATCGGTGTGTTGAAGTAGTTGGAAACTGCTGCAATAAAAGCCTGTTCCATTAATCATCATGCACCAGAATAGAGGGAACAGAAAATAGTTCACTGGCACATATTAAAGACAAATTGGGCCTCCTTTCATGTACTTGAGTGGAACTGCCTTAGAGATAGCTGCAGAGCTCATGCTCTTAGACCTTCTGGCCTTAGGTGATAGGAAGGACCATTTGTCTTTAGTTGGTAACTGTCTTCGGCAGCAGCATTTAGTAAGCACCCATTGCCAGGTACTGTTCAGAGCTCTCTTTAGAGACACACTTCATTTTCTCAGCTCTCTGGATTTGCTACAAGGTTTCAGGCCCTCTGTCTTATTTTCTTACTCACTTATTTAGGTATCAGTTTGATTTTTGTTGTCTGCCTGCTCTTTATATGCACTGTGGGATCTCACCTATTTCTACAATCATCTTTTTCTTCTTCTGGTTTTTGGTAGGCTCCCTCTGAAAGGAACAGGCAGTCTGTGTAGGTTAAGATCATGGCTCCAGAAGCTGACTGCCTGGATGCATATTCAGTTTCATCCTTGCCCGTGTCACCCTTGGCTCATTCTTACCTGATTTTTCTATCTTCAGAACAAGATGGTAGAACCACCTCGGTTGTGGAGAGGATTCAAAGAGATGAAGCAGGGAAAATGCAACAGTCCCTGGTACATAGCATGCACTTAATAACTTAGTAAACGTTCGCCTTGTGATGTTTTCTCTAAAATCCTGTTATCTAAATTTCCCAGATCTGTATTTCTACCTGTACCTCCAGCTTTCTTTTGTGTATCTCTTAACTTTTTGTTTATAACTGAAACTCACTTCACTCCAGGTTTTTCATCGTGGTCAACCACCTCATCTCTTTCCCCTTGAGTGTTTTCCTTTGCGGTAGAGTATCTTCCCCATCATTCAAAATGACGATTTTTGAGATATATCTTCCTTCATTTATATATTCAAGTCATCATCAAAATTTTCTTAAAATCTCTTTTCCTATTACCTGTCCAAAGCTAGTTATGGCCCTTACTTACGATTTTGCCTGAGGCAGCATAAATTAATAGTTAAGAATCTTAGTTTTAAAATCTGACATCCTTTGCTTTGAATCTTAACTCTTCCACTTCTTAGTTGTGTGACTTTAGGCTAGTTACCTGACTTCTCTGAACCTCAGATGCCTCTGTGTAAAATGATAATAATCATTACTTCACAGAATTATTGTGAGGCTTAAGTGAAATGCTGTCTTTGAAGTTCTTGGCATAGCCCCGGTGTATACTGAGTGTTGAAGCATTCTGCTGTTGTTATCCTCCATCGTGGCTGATGTTCATTTTTCTGTTCCTGTGGCTAGTTCAGAATGATTGAGCAGAACCACTGTTTCATATTGCAAGAGACTTTAGAGGTTTTTAAACCTTTCACCTAGACAAAAATCAAAGCCACCGTTTATTAAATGCCTGTCATGCATGACCTCTGGTTTTTACAACCCTGCACAGTAGGTGGTGGTGTGCCTATTCTGTAGAAGAAAATCTGAGGCTCTAAGATGCAAACAATGACCTGAGCTCTCCTGAGTAGCAGTGTCGTGACTTCTGTTTGCGCTGTACCCACGCCTGTTCCAGATTTCATATTGTCATCATAATGTATGGCTTCCATAACTCCCTCTATTAAAGATAAGGTAAAATTTTTGACATGTGTTCCTCAGCCTGTGGTTGAACACGTATTTCTGATGTCAGGGAACCTGCTACTTTTCAAGGTAGCCCATTTTACTGCAGAATAGTTCTATAGGTTAAAGACTTCTACTGTGTACTGTACTAAACTCTGACCCCTATAGCGTCTCTCCATTTTTTCAGAAGAAATAGCCAGCCTAATATTTTTTTACGTGATAGTCTTTTAACTTTTAAATATATAAATATAATGCTTACTGCCCATATTGTTCTCTCCTCCTCTGCACAGACGACTTATTTACTTCTGATCCCCTTAATTTTAGAAATAAATATTATTTTGTATATGCTATATTTCATGCATACTAAAAGCTCTCTGTCTCTGTTTTATCCCTTCTGGGTTCAGATCTAGGAGCTGTCATTCTCTTGAGAAGCCATAGCATACAATTAGATTTTCATTAAATAGCTTTTGAGATGCAAACCAGAAGCTTCAATTTTAGGTCATTCTACCATGAGTAGTGAGCCTGGTCATTTATTTCAAAGACCACATATTTCTTTCATATTTATGGAGTAATCTATGTGTTAGCTCCCGTTGGCCTCTTGATTTAATTTTTTCCTCCTTTGTCTCTTGGGGCTGTGGGAAAGAGAGCAAAAAGTGAGTGAGGCCAGGAGAAGGCCTTTTAGATTTGGTTTCTCTCCTCCTTGGTCTCTGCTACTATTGGTGAAACAGTCCTGATGCTCTGGGTGTACTGAAGCCTTTGCCTTAATGGAAAACTTTAGGGAATTTTATTATTTTTCCACAAAAATAGGCAACAGTAAAATCTAGAGCATTAAATGCAAATTGAGTTTTTATCTTTCCACAGCTTTTAAGATTTCTTAGTGTCAAATTTATCTTTTAATCAAATTCCTGACAGTAGCTTTGTCTGAGGCTCCCCATGCAGTTAAGAGAAGTTATTAAGAGCATGGGTAGATTGGGGGCTGGGGGACAGAACTGCAGAGGCTTGAATTCCAGCTTTACTGCTTCCTGTCAGTGAGACTTTCATTTGTTCAACTGCTATAGTGAGGTTAATAATAATACCTACCATATAGGCTTGCAGTAAGCATTCCATGAATTGATTCCTGTAAAATGCTTTATAGCAGTGCCTGCTGCATAATACATGCTCGCTAACTGCTATTGCTTGGTTGTCGTATTGATTGAGGTCATGGTTTCATTTCTTCACCTGGAAGAAGAAACAGTCACGACATAAACAGATGATCTTCAGAAAGCAACCCACGTCTTCAGAAAGCTGCTTTTAAAGTTGGAGAGCCACCTAACTGCATGTTTTCACTCTGTCCTACTATTTAGAGAACTACATAGATCTAGCATTTTGTTCTCTGTGGAACTTATAACGCCCCCAATCTTTAAGAGCTGTTGGAAATGTAATCTCAAGCTGTTCATCATCAGGCTTAAAATGACTTTCTTATTCCAGCTTGCGGGGTCCCTGCTCGTAGATGTTTAATCATGGAAGCGTGGGCACAGGATGTGCTTTGACACTGTCCTCATCACAGGTGCATATCCTGTCCTGCTACTTGAGCACCAGCCCCCACCTTGGCATCCATTCCCAATCTGGAATTCTGGACAGGCTGGTCTTAGCACTGTGACTTCCTGCTTTCTGAGCAGATGGAGTTGCCAGAGAAAGTGATGCCATTTTTGGTATAATTGTCTGAGGATCCCTAAGATGTTGAGTTATAAACTAGGGAAAATGGTAAATCGCTGGACATACCTTCTGCTATTGTTGAGAGTAATCTTGGCTAATGCAAGCTTTAGCAATGGGTCTGGTAATTCAAAGAAGACTGTTCATTTACTTTCCATTGAATACATACTGTGGTCATTTTTCACTACAGGGTGTTTAACGGTTGGTTTCTTCTTTATTCCTGAATTGGAAGTACTCATATGGAGAACCTCCCTTTGTTCAATAGCTCATGATTTGTTCATTCAGTTGGTTTTACACAATACTTTTCACTGATGAGTATGCCTGTCATTTATTGAGTACCTGCTATATATCTAAAGTATTCTGCTGAGCTGCATATATAAATGTAAATAGATGTTTACGGACTTCAACAGGATATACTGTCTTTTCCTTGGTAAGGTAGGTGTAAAGGCAGGAATGTGAATAACTGATTATGATGTAAGATCAAATAAGACAAGTCTTATAATTGATATTCAGACAGGGGGCCTCGGAAGGGACATCAGTTATTTCTAGTTATAAGGCCTGGTTATATTTGCCTAAGTGGTACCATTTGAGCTAAGCTTAAAGGAAGTGGCAGGATTTCAGGAGCTGGAGAAAGGGGCCGCAGTCTACACTAGGTGGAAGGAACAATGTGAGCAAAAGCCCAGGTGTGTGGCAGGTCTAGCAGGGGTGGGCATGGGTGGTAGGAGATGAGGCTAAGAGTAGTTCCTCTGGGGACTTGTATGCCTTACTTCAGAGAAGGGTCTGTATGATGAAAGGTCATTGGAGATTTCCATAGAGGGAGAGGGAGGTCAGGTCTTTAATTCTGAAAAGCAACTTTTGATGTGTGCATGGTAGACCACAGAGGTCCAGACTGCAAGCCCAAGTTCCAGACTGACAGTCAGAACCACTGACTGTCAGTGATAATGTAGGTGAGGTCTGAGGAAGGCCTGAACAATAGCATCAGGAACAAAAAGGAAAAGGTACATTTGGGCAAACTTTCAAAGGCCTAAGGGACAGAATTTGGTAACTGCTTTACTCTGAGAGAAAGGAAGCTTGAACAATTCAGAATGACAGCTTTCTAGGTGAGGTGGCCGATAAAACTACGTGCCTAATAGTTAAGCTGTGAACATAGAAGAGAAACCAGGATTGAGCACTGGGTTGGAGGATCTACAATAGGGGGTTAGTGATGTGTCATTCTACGTCCTTTACACGATACCCACTTGGATATATTCTCTAAACAGAAATTCTGGTCCAGCAGAAAGGAGTGAGATTTGAATATGGGAGTTAAGCCTTACTTAGTTTTTAAGAAATCCTTGAGGGCTTAAGGGAGAGAACACTCTGTCTAGGAGAGTAGAGTGAGAAGATGTGAGGACAGAGGGCCGACAGATGCTTCCCATTTAAGGTGCCAGTGGTGGAGGCTCTGGAAAGACTGGGATCCCAGAAGAGAGCTTCAGCTGAGACAGGCTGGTTCGAAACTAGCAGATGGCTACAAATGAGGAGATTCTTTTAAGTGGATAAGAACTCTGATTCTTACTATTAAATGTCTTGTCTTTAAAATTTTTTAATGTAGACATTTTCAAACTGCAAAAGTAGAAGACTATAGTGACCCATCATGCAACTGTTATTTGGCTTCCATTATTGCAAATGTCATATTTCTTCTTTCATCTCCCTGCCTTTCTGGGGAAAGAAAGGAAGATGGAGTACTTTAAAGCAGTACCAGACTCAAGTTGTTTCCCTTACACTTTAGTTTTCCTCAAATTCATAAGGACAATTATTTTTTACATAACTTGAATAAATATGATGTCATTATCTCACTAAAGTTAAAAATTATTTCCTTAATATCATCTAAAAAACCTCCATTTTATTCAAATAATTTGAAGTTTTTGAGAGCCGTATTGGTGTTCCCTCTTTTTTTTTTTTTTTTTTGAGACAAGGTTTCACTCTGTCACCCAGGCTGGAGTGTGGTGGCATGATCTCAGCTCACTGCAACCTCCTCCTCCCCAGGCTCAGGTTATCCTCCCACCCCATTCTCCCAAGTAGCTGGAACTACAGGCATGCACCTCCATGCCTGGCTCATTTTTTTATTTTTTGTAGAGATGAGGTTTTGCCGTGTGGCCCAGGCTGGCCTGGAACTCCTAGGCTCAAGTGATCCATCCACCTCAGCCTCCCCAAGCGTTGGGATTACAGACATGAGCTACTGTGTCTGGCCGATGTTACTTTTCAATTGCATAGAAGTTAGCTGTCACTCCAAGGGCCCATTTGGGAAATGGGCAGAGTGTTGTGAGGAAGATAATATGCTCTCTGCAGGAAGAATGCTCCTCCCATATGGTGCACAATGAGTTTTGATGGGAGGCTATGTTTTCTTTTGTGTACACACTTATCCCCTGGGAATAGCAACAGAGCTCTGTGATTGGATGTTCTGTCTTTAGATAATTTTAATTAAACATATGCAATGATACCACGACAGATTTACTTCCCCTAATCCACATACCATCCAACTACTTGGAGCAGTAGTCCTTAACCAAGACATATGGCTCTATCTAGAGACATTTTTGATTGTTATGACCTTGGAGGGAAGGGGCTACTTATCTCTAGTGGGAAGAGAATAGGGGTTCACATGACAGCCCTCCCATAATAAAGACTTACCCTGTCTAAAATGCCAATAATGCCAAGGCTGAGAAACCCTGTGTTGGAGAAATAGCAGAGAAGAACCACCACTCTTTTCTGTCTATTGTTACATCACGTGTTTGTGTATCAGGTTGCAGTTAAGAACTTTTCTCTTTTCTTTGGAGATAAGTTAAAGTTCCTGGCAGTGTTTTTCCTTAGATCATCTGCATCACCTAAGCTGGGTTGGGCCAGATCTTTGAACCTTCCAAACTTTATTCCGGTTTTCATTTTCTTTGTATTCATGGACTCTAGAGAGCATGGAAGTGATTGGGTTTCTTTGGGTAGCAGAGTCAAGTGGAGTGCACTTTCTCAAGACATGTTCATTGGTCTGAGCAAAGTTCTTTCTCTTGGAAGGAGACAGTAGCTTGGGGGTGCTATTAGGCAGATGGGGGCTTGTTAGATCAAGATGTAATCTCTATTTCTTCAGTCTGATTTTAAAATGAACTGTCATTTGTAGTAATTATTAAATGAGAAGCATAAATTAAGTATTTTACTTTCTTTATTTGTAGGAAATACAACTGGAGCATGCAAAGCAAGCCTTTGTGCAACGGGACAATGCTAGGACTGGGAGAGTCACAGCCATTGACTTCCGAGACATCATGGTCACCATCCGCCCCCATGTCTTGACTCCTTTTGTAGAAGAATGTCTAGTAGCTGTAAGTCGTAACTTGCCCTAATGAAGTGGTTTAACTCAGTAAATAAGGAATTATAAAAACAATTCTATAAGTTATGTAGTATTTTTTTCTCTTGCAAACACTAACATTTTAATGTGATCACATACGTTACTAAACTCAGAGTGTGTTTTGGCTAGTTTTGGTTGGCAGGTTAATTTGTTGTCTGGGTAATATGGAATATCTTCGAGAAATATATTAACTGGTTAAAGATAAAAGGAAAAACATTTGCGATCTCTTAATTTTGCTTTAGATTTTGAAGTATATCAAGTGCCTATTTTTGCCAATCTTCTTAGATGCTCTAAGGAAAAAAAAAAAAAGTCGTGCACATGTATATCATTTGTTAGAGTAGTTAGCATAACAGAAACTCTAAACCTTAGATTCCCTTTCACCATGTATGTGTTGAGGCCACAAAGGTACATGTGACAGCAGAGCCCTGCAGTTGTGTTTCATGGAGCCTCCCTCCCCGCCCCGGTGTCAGCTGCTGTCCTTCCCTCATGGGCCCTGGGGAGTCCTGCAACATTCTGTAGTGGTGGTGGTTCTTAAGCCCTACTCATGGAGCACCAGAATCACCATTAAAAACTATTAGAACTACAGATTCTGAGATCTCTTCTAGGCCTATCATATACCATCTATAGACAATGAGGTCTTAGAATCTAATTTTGTAAAGCTTCTGGGTGATTTGGTAATAAGTCAGTTTTAGGACCAGTACCCAGTGGTAACTGTCCTTTTGTTAATCCCAGGGAGAAGACTGTTTTCACCATCATGTGGGTTTCCCACAGTGCTTACCATAGGCAGGAACTCAGAGTAGCCTTTCAGTTTCCTGTCTTCCCCCGAGTGCTTAGTTCTGGAGACATGACATTCCGACAAGGCCTTTTCCATTCTGGCACTGTGTTAATCTAACTCCTTGTCTTGGGCGCCCCCTTCTCTGCTCCATACTAAACCTTCATGTCAGCTATTTTAAATGATTACTAAGTGAAGATTTATGTGGTTGTTACCTTATAAAGAAGTGCTTTCCTAATAAAAATATTTTGCCTTGTTAGGGAAGGATAGAATTTGAAACTCCAAACTGAAGTCTGATTCATAATGGACATTCTGTCTGTTTCCCTTGTCCCTTGTGAAGAAATATGGTTTCTTAAAAATTCTGATTATCAGAATTTTTACTAGTCTTAAACCCCCATGAAAGTATATGGCATCTCGTAATTTTACCATAATATGCTTGTTTGCTAGAAATCCCACCAATGTAAAGTCTGTACCTAAATGATTATTTATTACTGGTTATAAGTAACTTGACAAGTCTTGATATTAATGTTAGATTGACCACTTTTCATAGTATGTTTGCATTGATATAATACAGTTTTTCATGCATAAGCACACACGTGTGTGCATATGTACTTATAGTTTTGCATGTTTAAGTCTTTAAGATTTGCTCATTAGATGAAATAAACCAACTTATAAAACATTTCCAATTGAAATTTGAACTCTAAATTACTACTAGTCCTGTTATAATCCTACACATGTATTTATTTAGTTTTTTAGGATTGTGTATGGAGAATACAAGTTCTGGTCGTGATTAGTTGCAGTTACTTCTAAACATCATTTATAGCTTTTTTTAATGCTAAAGAAAAATACTTGTAGTCATTTCTTCTTGTACATGCATTTTTGATTACTTTCAAACTAGTATTAGATGTGTGTACTTCTGAATCATCTATAAATCTTTTGTATATTTTTCTTCTCTTTTGTTTTCAATTTATTTGAGGCTGCTGGAGGTACCACATCCCATCAAGTTAGTTTCTCCTATTTTAATGGATTTAATTCGCTCCTTAACAACATGGAACTCATTAGAAAGATCTACAGCACTCTGGCTGGCAACAGGAAAGATGTCGAAGTGACTAAGGGTGAGTGAGAATATAGCTGAATTCTTGCCTGCAAGTATCGTGGTGTATTATTAGGGTGAAGAAGGCAACTAGTACTTTATGATTTTTCTGTCCCATTGACACATATTAACCTTATGATAACATGTGGTTTTCATCCTTTGATCAGACAAACAAAAGCAAACAAAACAATCTTCACCAAGTTTTAAAGAAACTGGGCCTGGCGTGGTGACTACACCTGAAATCCCAGCACTTTGGGAGGCCGAGGTGGGTGGATCACCTGAGATCAGGAGTTTGAGACCAGCCTGGCCAACAGGGTGAAACCCTGTCTCTACTAAAAATACAAACATTAGCTGGGTGTGGTGGCATGTACCTGTAATCCCAGCCACTCGGGAGGCTGAGGCAGGAGAATCGCTTGAACCTGGGAGGCGAAGGTTGCAGTGAGCCAAGATCACATCACTGCACTCCAGCCTGGGCAATAAGAGCAAAATGCTGTCTCAAAAATAAAGAAAGAAAGAAACTGAAGACATCCTTTGAATAAGGAAAACATGTAAAGTTTCTTAAATATTTTCAAATCTTTCTGCAACTTAAGCTAAATTGGCAACCTCTAAGGAAGCCTTCAGATGTGTATGAGAAATTCCATGAAGTTGTATTGGTGACAGTGTAAGTTGATCTGTAAGCTTGGAACAGGATATTATCAGTATTGTAATGGGATTTAAAAAAAAGTCAGAGCCAGCACGGTGGTTCATGCTTATAATCCCAGCACTTTGGGAGGCCAAGGCGGGTGGATCATGAGGTCAGGAGATCGAGACCATCCTGGCTAACACAGTGAAACCCCATCTCTACTAAAAAATATATATTAAGACAATTAGCAGGGCATGGTGGCACACGCCTGTAGTCCCAGCTCCTTGGGAGGCTGAGGCAGGGGAATCGTTTGAACCCAGGAGCCGGAGGTTGCAGTGAACTGAGATCTCACCAATGCACTCCAGCCTGGGCAACAGAGCAAGACTCTATCTAAAAAAAAGAAAAAGAAAAAGAAATCGGAATTCCCTTAGGAATTCCACAGCTTCATTAATATAACCTCTTAAATTAATATAAATAATAATCCTAATTTAACCAGTTAATTAGGTTAATATAACCTCCCCTCCTGGGACCTATGCTTGTGAAGTTTCATATATGATTCCTTATTTTCCCTGATTGGCGATTTGAATAACATCAGATGACACCAAGCTTTTAAGCTATGTGTTCAAGAACATATTCTGCACACTCTTTCCAAATAAATGC
Organism: Rhinopithecus roxellana; assembly: GCF_007565055.1. Taxonomy (NCBI): domain Eukaryota; kingdom Metazoa; phylum Chordata; class Mammalia; order Primates; family Cercopithecidae; genus Rhinopithecus; species Rhinopithecus roxellana. The sequence goes on along the minus strand of NC_044554.1, from coordinate 126,075,546 downwards.
AAGAACTGCAAAAATTCTTACCTTATTTGGATTGACTTGAATTCTGCAGTTGATGGTGATAATAAAATTTTGTGATGTTCACTCATTCCAGTGCCTTGAGTTAATGCTGAATTTAGTGGCTATTTCTTCTTGAATCTTTCCCTTTTAATTTTTCTTCCATATAGAGGAGTTTGTTCTGGCAGCTCAGAAATTTGGTCAGGTTACACCCATGGAAGTTGACATCTTGTTTCGGTTAGCAGATTTATATGAGCCAAGGGGGTAAGTTGGCTTTTTTTTTTTTTTGAATTAGCTTAATAAAAGGAGGTTAGGAGGTGGGGGTAAGAGGAGGGCAGCATTCAGGAGAAAAAGAAGCCAAACTGAAGGCTATATTTTAAATATGGGAAATGAAAAAAGGAATGTTTTTAAATTGTATAATGTAAATTGTAATAAATTGGTATATTTGTTCCTTGTGTTTGTTTTTCCCCTACAGACGTATGACCTTAGCAGACATTGAACGGATTGCTCCTCTGGAAGAGGAAACTCTGCCCTTTAACCTGGCTGAGGCCCAGAGGCAGGTGAGCAAAGAGGAGCAAACTTGCATTCTGGTGTTTCCCTAGCAGGATACCCCAGCTCTGTTCCACTTGCAGTTGCCTTTATGACATTGGTATCTGACTTAACCATTTTTCTGTTTTGCACCAAAAATCTAAATAAATTTTAAAGGCTGTAAAGAGAAATTCCTTAGAAATGGTGTGATAAACAGGTATTTGGCATTTGTTCATTTCTTGCTAAGGTGGAGTGATTTCCTAACTGCACCAGAAGCCTAACGCTCTGAAAACGTGAAGGAGGTCTTTTCTCCTTCCTTCTTGAAGTCTCATGTTGAGAGATGTAACGAAGGAATCCCGTATTGGTGTCACTGTGCCTGTCAGCAGCTGCACATTGCTAAATGAAAGCCGTCTTTGCTCTGTGGAGCAGCCCTTCATCAGTGCATCGTCTAACTGCCATGCCTTCCGTTTTTCTGAATATCAAAATGAGATAATTTTGTTTAGTCTGGAGTTACAGTTTAAAGGCTTTAAGACCTATTTTCTCTGTGAAAGGATTCGTAAGTTATGTGGAAACAATTTTAGGAATGTTAAATTTTATTTTATGGTTAACAGAACCCAATCTCTTGAAGTTGTGGGAGTCAGAAACTTAAGACATGGAACCTCCTCCTTTAACTTTTGTCCAGCTTTCTGTAGATCAGGATTAGAGAAGAAAAGCCTTCATAGCACGTGTTGTGCTTACATGGTGTTTGTAAAACAAATCCACTCACAGGCGAGTGTCGTTTTTAGAAAAATATCTCCTTTTAGGCAGAGCCGTCTCTGAATCCTGTGAGACTTCACAGTTTCTGGCGTGGAACTCTGGGTTTGTACAGAGACGCCAGTGTGACCACAATGGGTTGATGCGGGCTACACTTTTAGGACTGTCAGGCCTTGAGCCAGGACCCCCTCCTTTTAGCTCTTTCCCACCCAAATGCAGTGGTGAGTTTTGTGTGCAGCATGCAAGTCAAAGTAGTGGGTGTGTGCTCAGTAAATTCTAACAAGCACCTCTGGAAAACCAGCTGGCCTTGCTTAAAAGAGGAAGCCGATTTCTCTGAGTGCAGGAGAAAGAACTGTATAATCACATGCAGAGGTGGAAGCAACACTGCTCTCTCTCCTTTCCCTTTGATTTTTAACACTGCTTAGGAGATGATTATCTCTTCGTCTGTATGCCACCAGCTATTGTAGAAATTTGGGGATTAAGAGAAGCAGAGAAGTTTTTTTTAGATCCCTCCTACTCTTCAGCTGGCAGAGGCTTCCCACTATTTTTCCTTTATGCTCTTTGCAGCTTTTGAGAGTTTATGATGGGTGCTTGTTGATACTGGCCGTGAAGGGGTTAGACCAGATTGATGAGATTTACAGCAGGAAATGATTGGCTGCTGCTTAGAGGTTTAAAGCAATTCACAATGGTCTTACCTGGAATAGGCTTTTTACTACATGAACCCTAGTGGGCCTGACAAATTCAAGCAAGGGAGGTCATCCACCTGTGGGCACAGCACTGCCTGTCCAGCACTGTGCAGCGCTTGTAGCGTTTATCCTGGATAGAGGGGTGAAGGAGCAGAGTTTTGTCTCATTTCAAGAACATGCTACAGTTCTGGCTTTGGAAAACTTAAGTAAAAGGCTAGGATTTCATTTGTCTTTTAGGAGAGGAATTAATGGTGGTAGTAGGTCCCTTCTGCCCTCCCTCTATAATTTTCAGAGTATTTTCACTCATTATTTTGATGCCAGAACATTTCTAAGTATTGCGTATTTATATCCGTGTAAATAAAATATTGCTTCTCTTTTGGATGCGTCTGTCAAAATGAAGGTACTATTGATTTCCATCTATATAGGGCTAGAATTGGAAACAACTCACAGAATTTGCAGAAGAAATGTTTTGTATCTTAAAGAGGCATATTTCTATGTAAAGTTATTTTCAGTTAAGTGACTTTGAAGGAGAGTCCCAATGATCTCATTGTATTAGAATTGTGTTACATTGACAGCAACTAAAATTCAGTGGGTTGATAGCTGGGGTTGCTGATTATTTTCATTGTTCACTGATTTTAATTATCATGGCTTCTGAAAAACAAATTTTATTGAATGTATTTATTCATTCAACAGGTATTTATTAAGTACTGACTATATGTCACCCTCATTTGACAACTCTCTGTGACATAAAATTACTGTTTTATTTATGCAGACAGAGAAGTGCAGCACTCTGAAATGTTCTGGCATCAAAAACAGTAAGGATGTCAGGTCCAAAGAACCACAAAACAATGACTGACTGACCTGAAGTATGAATTTAGAAAAGATGGATGAAAAAAAGAGAAAAAGTAACAATCAACTGAAATATAGCCACCTAGTTTTAGCTACTGTAAATGTTTTAAGCATCTCTGGGTGGTAGGGAGGCAACATGTTAGTATTTATTTTATATGCATATATATGTAAACATCTTACAAGCATTTTTAATAAAAAGTGACATCTTTTTTGTATATAGTCTTAAAATTTGTTTTTAAAAAAATTACCAGGAAATATTTCAAACATTTAAATAGGTAAAAAGAATCATATAACAAATACTTATCTACCTACCATGCTCTTTTTAGCCTATGTTTTCTTTTATAATTCCTTTTGAACATTTAATATCAAGATATTCTTTTACAGTATCATTTTGAATGATAGGCTTTTGTTATAAAGTTATTATTTTTAAAGGCTATAGTCCCCCATTATTGAACATTCAGAATATTTCCCAAATTTTTGCTCTTTCTGTTAAAGAGCAAAAATTTGGGAAATAATTAAATTTCCAATAAGTACTACAAATGTTTTTTAAGTGCTACATTCTTATAGCTTGTTACATGCATGATTATCTTCTGTCCTAACTTTTTTTTTTTTTTGAGATGGAGTTTCGCTCTTCTTGCCCAGGCTGGAGTGCAATGGCGCCATCTTGGCTCACTGCAACCTCCACCTCCTACGTTCAAGCAATTCTCCTGCCTCAGCCTCCCAAGTAGCTGAGATTACAGGCATGTGCCACCACGTCCAGCTAATTTTTTATTTTTAGTAGAGACGAGGTTTCTCCATGGTGGTCAGACTGGTCTCGAACTCCTGACCTCAAGTGATCCACCCACCTCGGCCTCCCAAAGCGCTGGGATTACAGGTGTGAGCCACTGCACCCAGCCTATTCTAACTTCAGAGGTTACGTACATTTTAAAGGTTTAGTTGTATATTACTAAACATCTCTCTATTTATACTTGCTTTAATGGCAAATTTGAGAAGGCCTGTTATCAACTTTTGCCAGGCTGGGTATTGCCACTTAAAACCAGAAATACATACAAACCAAAAACCTGCCAATTTGATTGATGAAAATGATATCTCATAGATGTTTTTATTTATTTTATTTTATTTTTTTGAGACGGAGTCTCACTCTGTTGCCCAGGCTGGAGTTCAGTGGTGTGATCTCAGCTCACTGCAGGCTTCACCTCCTGGGTTCATGCCATTCTTCTGCCTCAGCCTCCCAAGTAGCTGGGACTACAGACGCCTGCCACCATGCCTGGCTAATTTTTTTTTTTTATTTTATTTTTAGTAGAGACAGGGTTTCACCATGTTAGCCAGGATGGTCTCAATCTCCTGACCTCATGATCCACCTGCCTTGGCCTCCCAAAGTGCTGGGAGTATAGGCATGAGCCACTGCACCCAGCCTATTTTTGTTTTTGAGATAGAGTCTTGCTCTGTTGCCCAGGCTGGAGTGCAGTGGCGCAGTCTCGGCACACTGCAACCTCTGCCCCCTGGGCTCGAGTGATTCTCCCTTCTCAGCCTCCTGAGTAGCTGAGACTACAGGCACATGCCACCATGCTGGGCTAATTTTTGTGTTTTTTTATAGAGATAGGCTTTCACCATGTTACCCAGGCTGGTCTCAAACTGCTGTGCTCAGGTAATCCGCCCACCTAGGCCTCCCAAAGTGTTGGGATTACAGGCATGAGCCACCGTGCCTGCCCTCATTGATGTTTTTAAGCGTGCATTTTTTTTTTTACGAGAATTTAAAAATAGACTTATATTATCATTTTTGTCAAAGGATAGTTTTGATTATTTTGAAATTTGATTTTAAATATTATAGCACTAAAGTATTTTTATTAATAAGAACTTATGAAATCCATTCCTACTCTTTTTTTTGACATTTTAGTTGTATCATGGATACACCCAATGATTAATGTTTAAAATTAACGTATGCTCATTTTTGTTTTATCTTCTTTTGTATCACCTGTTTTCCTGCTCTCTGATTCCTGTGCATGCAAAGCAGAAGTCATCAGGCGATTCAGCTCGACCAGTTCTTTTACAAGTTGCAGAGTCGGCCTACAGGTTTGGTCTGGGTTCTGTTGCTGGAGGTTAGTCATGGATGAGAACAAAATTTTCACTTTTATTATTCCTATTATCTTTTCTCTGATTTTCCATCTTGAAATGTTAAAGGACAGTCTTCTCTAGTCTTTCCCAATGCCAGTTATCAGTCTCTACTGATGAGGTAGGGCAAGAGCAAAGGAACTCTTTTTCCTATACCTGCATGTGATCAGTGACTTAAAAGTGGCATTTTCCTCTTATCCAGATCAGGCCTTCCAAAGGCAGGTTACTAATTTGGGCTGTAGCAATGTGCCTTAATTTAAAATATCTATGACATCCTTTTATTAGGGGATACTTGAATGAAATCCCACAATTGTTTATTAAAGATGTAAGAAAGGTAGTACTGTTTTAAAATCTGTATTTAAAATTTAAAACACATTTCTTTTCTCAGTCTTTTCCTTGACTTTAACCACCTTGTCCTTTCTTCTGACCTACCTTACTTTCTTCTGAGATATTGATATTGTTTAATTTTAGCTGTTGGAGCCACTGCTGTGTATCCTATCGATCTTGTAAAAACTCGAATGCAGAACCAACGATCAACTGGCTCTTTTGTGGGAGAACTGATGTATAAAAACAGCTTTGACTGTTTTAAGAAAGTGCTACGCTATGAAGGCTTCTTTGGACTGTATAGAGGTTAGTGCCACACGCTCAATACCTGTAAGGTGAAATAATACTCAAAGGTTTGGCTTCTCATCTTAGTGCCTGACATGAATTAGCAAGACTGCATTAAAAAGGAAATACAGCAAATTCTCAATTATCCATGCTAATGGGAGTACGCTGGAGGCATCTAGGGCTTGGCTAATCAAAACAGCCCATAATCTGAAAGTTATTTATAGTGCTCTGTTGTATGTTTTATTTCTTAAAATAATAAATTATTTTTATAAGCATTTTCCATGAATTTTTGAAAGGCTCACATTGTTTGCATCCTTGAAGTACTCTATTCTCCAGCTAATAGGCAAAGGTATTCTGGGGCCACGACAAAGCCTACTAGGATTCATGATATTCCTGGAATATACCACAAAAACGTCTGTCAAGCAGGTAGCCAAGGGTTTGGTAGAGCTTTCTTGCTGCTTCATCCTGATTTAAAGTTGCCCCTTTTCTTCATCTGACTCTCAACCCAGTGGAGTTGATTCACACACCCCTCTAGCCAAGGTTTCCCACCACTGAGCCAGCCTGAAATAGATAATCCTTCTGTTTCCACCTTTTCCTTTAACCATCTGAAGTTCATTAAGCAATGGAAGTAGTAGCAGAGAGTGTCATCACTGATGGAAAGGATCTCACAGACCCTGACTGCTTTTCCACTGGCATTGGCCGAAGGAGACTTCTCAACTGTTCTTTTGGTGATTGCCTTCTATGAAAAGAAAAAAGTGTTTCTACATCAGTTAAAATACAGTATCACAAGGCAGTTCAAGCTCAGCTGCTTTATAATTTGGCAGCTGCAAAGCTGGTAGAGTCTTCCCTCCTCTCCCCTACTAGTGCTCTCTCTGGAAGAAGAAAACAGTATTTAGTACTCTGCCAAGGTGGACGGTGAAACTGGCAGACATGGAAACCTGTGCTTCTGGGCCTCTTCTGCCATCTGCTGACTCGAGTCTTCAAATTAATCACCCCAGTTAAAAAAACAAAAAGGATAAACCTTTCTTGAAACCTCTCACCTTAGAAGCCAGAAAGTTTCAAACTCCAGAGAAGTTCCATTTTGCAGGTCCTATTGTGTAGGTAGATAGCCCCCATCAAAGGCCTTTTGATCTTTGCTCTACCCTCTTTTCCTTATCCCCTGCCTCTTCTTACAATTTGGAAGGTCTTTGACCTCAGGTGATTGATGATGACCCTTTCAGGGTCACTGCCTTCCATTTGAAATACTTTTCTTCCCTGATGACAACAACTTTGCAAATGAAATAGCTTCCAAGTAGTACAAGTTTAATGTCACAGTGCCTATTTTGCAGTGAGTCAGGCAAAATTGACCCCCTTACCTGTCCATATGGGTGGTTTTTGGAAGGGAAATCTCTGAGTCTCAAGTCTGGGCAGACATCTGAGCATTGCTTCGTAAACTGCTTTTATGGGCTTTTCTTGGTATTAGATTAAATGCCAAGGGTACCTTTAGAATTGTAAGAACGCTTCCCAACACTGCTGAGTGTCTTTAATTTGTTTAAGTTGATTTGTTTTTTGAGTCCCTTTTTCTCTATCTTTGACCATACCTGGCAAGTCTGATGTTTGATTACATCTGTATTTCCCTTTTGCAACCTGTACTGTTGGCAGCTAGAAGTGTGCCCAAGTACTGAGTGCTGAGCTAATGTGGGCTATGCAAAGAGGCTTCCACTCTTGCCGTTTCAGTTCTTGTATCTGTAAGATGGGAGTGACTGCTTTTAACTTCTCAGGGAAGGAGTAGTAAGTCAATATGTTAGATACAGACAGAGGCTCACTGTAAACACCCTAGTGGCAGCTCTTCACCCTTTTCCTGGCTTAGAAATGACCATTTATCTTTGGGTGCCCCGACCCTAAGGGCAAGAGACAGAGCTGTGTGTCAGGATGATGAGTAGGATGATGAGTAGATATAAGATTAGTTCTAGGAGTCACCTGTGTTCATTTCTTCCTGATATCTTTTCTAGTAAACCATTTTAAAACAAAAGATTTGCTGTAAAATTTTTGTTTAGTCCCATTCTGTAATTTGGATCATCTTGAGAGCAAAGAGTTGACTCACAGTTCAGCTTAAAAATAATAATGATACATAAATTTGCCATGAAAATGACTTGTTCCTATTCTTGATTGGTCAGAGATCAGTTCTCTTTAGTTTCTGGTACATCATCAATAATTAATAATTGTATATAACTGCATGTTTGTAAGTGCTTATTGGGTAAGAGAGATCAGATGAAAATGTAGGTAACTCATGGGAAACCATTGTTGTTAATTTAAAAAATTACAATGTAAGTAAAAAAGACCTAACATATTTCTGAGACTCAGTATTATCACTTTTATGTACAAAGTCAAATTATGAAATATCTGTATGTGATTCTTTGTACATTTCTCATAAAATGTAATTTTATTTTAAAATTATATTGTTCTGGCCAGGCGTGGTGGCTCAGCACTTTAGAGGCCGAGGCGGGTGGATCACGAGGTCAGGAGATCGAGACCATCCTGGCTAACACGACGAAACCCCATCTCTACTAAAAAACACACACACACACAAATCAGCCGGGCGTGGTCGTGGGTGCCTGTAGTCCCAGCTACTGGGGAGGCTGAGGCAGGAGAATGGCCTGAACCTGGGAGGTGGAGCTTGCAGTGAACTGTGACTGCACCACTGTATTCCAGCCTGGGGGACAGAGCGAGACTCCATCTCAATAAATAAATAAATAGATAAATAAATAAAATTATATTATTCCAAGGGAAAACTGTTAAGTTAGGAAAGTAGAGTATTGCTGCTATTAATGCTTTCACCTAGCAATATTTGAGAAAGTATCAGAGTACATCTTTAATTTATACACGTTTTGAAATATTGAGCATATTTTTTAGTATTACAGAATTTTGCTCAACATGTAATTTTTCTCTATCAAGGCCTATGTAATTGCTCATATTTCCTGAATAGGATAATTTGGGACTGTTGCATTCGTGAGATCTCTCTCCTATTATAAAATTACCTTTGTGTATACTTTGAAAAAAAGTTGGCATCTGACCTCAAAGAAGGTGTTTTTGTAGCATGTGATCTTATTATGATGTTAATCAATATCTCTTTTTCTTATAACAAGAATATCAGAAGCTGTTTTTGCATTTAAAAGCCCTTCCCTGTGGCGTTAGAATGAAGGTTATTTTTGAAGAACTCTTGTAATGCTCCACCGCAAGTTGTTTTGTTCTTTGCCTCCCCGGCAGCTGGCCGCAGCTGGCCGAATCAGAACAGTTGTGGAAGTTGCTTGGTAGTCATCAGAGAGCACATTTGAATCTCTGCCCCATAGTCCCAAGGAGGCTGATATCACAGCTGTAGGGATTTCTAGCCATGCTCTTCAATAGAAATGTGCCTCACAGAGTCATGAGAGGTGTTAATATTGTGAGTTGTCTAATCCCTGGTATAACTCCCTGTTTTCTTTATTTCCTGTTTTCTTTATTTCCTATTTTTGTGTAAGTTTTAGTTGCTGGAAAAGAGCTGCATAAAAATTCCATGAGTCTGTCCCTGAAAACCTTCTCTGCAATGCAAACTACTTTTTTCCTAATAATAAAATGGCAAATTTTCCTAGTTCCACCCCCCCACCGCCCCCTGTGAAAATCCAACCCCCAGGCTAAGCCTGTCTGTATTAAGGGAAATCACACCTGAGATAATCCAGGTCTTCCTGAAGTCACTTGTAAAATTCTTTCTGTTTCCTCTCCGGTCTTCAGAGTGATTTAATGTGCTCAGGTATTTGAAATCCTTAATGAATTACCTGACAACTTGTTTGGTTTGAATGACTGGCATAACCAAATGAGTCAGTCATTGGCCAGCTATAGATTCTTCATATTAAAGAACAACAATTGATTGGGTAATCAGCCATAATTAAATGCTCTTAATGTTCCAGGAGTAAATAATTTCTGCTTTTAAATTTTGTTGCAGTCTTCTTCCTCAGATGTTTCAGGTGATGAGATGAGCAGCATTAGACATTGGAAAATGTTTTGGGAGAATCTTGGGAAAAAAGATGTGAAATCACGGTTGGGTGCGGTGACTCACACCTATAATCCCAGCTCTTTGGGAGACCGAGGCGGGCGGATCACCTGAGGTCAGGAGTTCAAGACCAGCCTGGCCAACGTGGCCAAACCCCGTCGCTACTAAAAATACAAAAATTAGCTGGGCATGATGGCGGGCCTATAATCCCAGCTACAGGCTGAGGCAGGAGAATCGCTTGAACCCAGGAGGCAGAGGATGCAGTGAGCTGAGATTGTGCCACTGCACTCCCGCCTGAGAGACAAGAGTGAAACTCTGTCTCAATTAAAAAGAAAAAAAAAGAGAGAAAAATCAGGGTCTATCAGAAATACTTCTTAGAGGAAGATTTTTGTTTCTATTCATGGGAGAAGCCCTAAAGAAAATCTCCCAAAAAGAGTAATTAGATCATTTTATGAATTAAACTTAATTTAGAGCAATGCTTAACCTTTGAGGAAATTGGCAAGAAATTTTTCTTAATCAGTCCATTGATCCAAGCTTGCAGAGTTGTGAATATTTCTATTTCAAGTTGTCTGTGTAGTACAAAGCAGTCATCTTCCATCCTGGAATGTTCTCAAGGTGACATCTAGAGGATGTTGTGGTGATATCTCAGGAAGTTATTGATACTTTTATATTGCAGAGGGAAGTTTTGGCAGGCAGCTAGTTTAAGCCAGGTCCCGTATCATTGATGGTACTATAAAAGAGAGTATCCAAATTCTTTAGAATCACAGTGAGATTCTTCCTTCTTGCATAATTCATGTGGATAAAAATAAACTTTAAAATTCTGGCACCAAAATAAAATGGTTGAAATTTCCATGACTGTTCTGCATTACTTAAGAACACATGCATCTTGGAACAAACCACAGTTAATCCGTGAACTGCACTCATGTCCATCCATGTCCACTAAAACTTTTAATGATTGCAAAATGGATAGGTTTGAGTCTTTATTTTTTTGGCCAATGTCTGCACATTTTCATTTAAAGCGTTAATCTATACAAAGATCAGAAGACATGTGTTTGGTTATAGGAAGCCACATAAGAATGAGCAAAAAATTTCAACCGATCATGTGTTGGGTTAGCCAACCTCCAGAAATCTATAGTGAGCTAACTGTAGTGAGCACAGGGCATTGTAATCTGAGACTAAGGTGACACATACTGGATCTAAGGTGGATGAGAGAGTTGTTAGAGGCTTGAGAGTGCTATGGTAACAATTGATGACTTTAGAAAATGGGAAAAAGATGACAAAAAGACATGTAGGTATCCTAGAGAAGAGGTTAATGAGTGAATTAGTTCCACACCTCAAGAATGATAATTTATAACCAACTACTGTTGCTGAGACTAAAACAAGGGAGATAGATTAAACTTCAGCAGGAGGGAAATAGTTTAGATAGAAGAAAAGATAACTAGGATCCTGAAAGTTCTCATGTACTATGGTGAAAAACTGAAGGAGTATCTGATCATTTTCCTCAATTATCTTTACTTCTAGAAAGCCTCAGAATAGAGGAGTTGAGGAACTGATTTCTTTCTAGACCATAATCATAATCACTTATTTTATGTTTTAACACTTTGTCTCCCAAAGGCATCCTGAGCCATAGCTAAGATAACAGACAGTGCTTGAAATTTCGAGTGTAAAACATTTAACCTAGATAAACTGGCATTTAAATCTTCATTTCTGTCTTTGTCCCTGGCTATTTCCCCAGCTCCGCTGTACAGCTTACCTTGGGGTAGCAGTGCAAAGAGCCTGTCAGAATTGGGTTGTAATGAAGGCTTTGAAAGGGAATAGTGTAGTTGGGAGGGTGGAAATGCCTCATGCCTAGGGGCAATCTGAGTCAAAAGCAGACAGACAAATGGGAGGAGGAGGAGGGAGGAAAGAATGCTTGAGCAAGTGAAGAGAGAAGGGCATGGCAACAGGAGCAGGAATAAAAGCTGTAAGGCAGCGCACACAGAGTGCTGAAAGCTGCAGAATGAAGGTTAATCTGATGTTGAAAGCAAAGGGGTTTCTCGAGGAAGATGGGGACAAGTGTTCTGGTTTCAATAGTGAGGTCAGAAGGGTAAGAATTTGACATCGGAGGGGTTGCTACCAGGTGGAAACTAGACAACACAACACTGTGCTGGCTGTGGCTTCAGCTACAGGAATAGGGGTGTCTTCTGGATTAATTTTTCCTGCCAAAGTTTACTGCTCGTCTCTGCCCTGAATACCTTCTACCCTGTGTTACATGTTCTCAGCTGTCTTTCTCTGGGTTGGGCTGGCCCGTCTAAGTTCTATGCTGAGACAGAACTGATAACTACTGCCTTAGTTACCAAGTTTCTTCCTTGGTAGTAGCCCCTTCACCTCTGTGATCCTGCTAGCATTGGCCAGCATAGTCCTTTGGCACCCTGGCCACTCTGGGTTACAGTGGCTGCTCAGCCTGGCTTCTAACCCACTCCTGACCCTACACCTCCTTCCCAGTATATTCTTGCTCTCACTGGTTCACCATGTTATAGCCTGCAGCTTGGCTCTCACATTCAGTGCCTTTCAGGTTTTAAGGAGTCTGATATTCACTATCTGGAGAGACAGGGAAGCATGACGTAGATGCCTGTTACATGGCCACCATCCTTTTGTTGTGTAAAAGGTTCAGTCAGGGCAGGGTGCTGGCCCAGGGTGAGCTGAGGCCTAGAGAAAAGTTTCAGAACAGTCTAGTCTGGAAGAAATGCCTTTCCAGGGCAGAGGAGGAAGTTGGAGCAATAAGTCTGTTAGAGGAAACTGGATACCACAGATAATTAAGGAGCACAGAGCCCTGGTTTGAGAGTACTGGCAGGCCTCAATTCAACTCTTGAGTACTACTACATAGTCACTCAGAAGTTAGTGACTTGAAACAAGCTGCTTAGCCTCTCTGGAGTCCAATTTCCATGAAGGAGGAGGAGGAAGAATAAGTGATAGTGATGATGAAGATCAACAACAACAACAAAAATCCATTTCTGTAGTCTTTATTGTCTGTACTTGGTACTGGTCTGAGGATTTTGTGAGTATTAACTCATTTCATCTTCATGACTACCCTGTGAAAATGGTATCATGATTATTCCCATTCTACAGATGTGGAAACTAAGATACAAAGAGATTAGGTAACTTGTCAACAACATCACTTGGCTTTTTTTGTCACCTGGTAGAAATTACATTGTGAAAAGTTGCTTGTCAGCAGAGGTTGAGGATCATTTAAGCTTTTAACTAAAATATTTTATTTCAGCTTAATAACATGTTATTTTGCTGTTGTTTTGTCTGTGCTATTACTTTACCTTGCCCAAAGTGTACAGGGCCCCTGGACACTCTCAGACCACATGTGCTCTCACTGCTTGGGGACAGCTGTTCTAAAATAGGCATAATGTCATGGGCACAGCATGATACTCCTTTACTAATGGTAGGCTATGAACATGATTCAGGCTGAATTGCCTCTTGCAAACAAAAGAAAGCAAGGCTGTGTCTTGAAAAGATAGGTAGAGAGAAGCATTATGTCTTTTGGAATACATAATATATGAGGTAAATAGTGTCTGGTTCTTTGTACACTTATTCATATAATTACCAAAATAAACCCATAGATAATAATTAGCACCTTTGTTTTGCCAACGGGGAACCTAGAATTCAAAGAATAACTCCCCAAGATCACTCAGTGTGAAAGAGGCACAGACCTAGGATTCTAGCCCAGGTCTGTCCACCTTGAAAGCCCATGCCCTAGGTTGTTCATTTTGCTGCCAGCCCGTTGGAAATAGCCTAAAATTAGTTTAAATTAGGCCAGCAATATTAATGAGTTTCTTTCATAATCCCTTGCAACCCTGAAATTCCAGTTGTATTTCTAACAGGTTCTTAAGTCCTAGCCCTCTGGTTGATCACAGTGGTCCCAGGAGCCTCTTTTGGGGATATCCTATGAAGCCTGAGTTGGAGACCCCTGATCTGGGCTTGGTCCCCACACCTCCAGCTCCTTGGTTTGTTCTAGGGACTGGATTCAGAGGGGATAGTGTGATTTATATCTCCAACCCATGAAATGTGAAGACAAAATACTACATTAATACTGTACCCTGTAAATCTTTTCTCGCATTAGCAGCCTTCTGGTAGAGTCGAGTTGCCAAGGAAGCATTGCCATATGTGCTGATGGAGCTGAACTAAAAGGAGAAGATTGGAAAACTAACCACACTAATAAATTTCATTTGAGGCAGTAGGAAAATGGACTGCTGTTTTGACAAGTTAGAAACAACACACACATCCATTCTCTGTTTCAAATGGTTAAAGTGAATTTCCAGGACCCAACAGAAACATCTTATATTAGAAACCTGATTTTTCTGCTGAGTTACCCAGATGTCAGATATATATGCACTTTAGACTTAAATGTGGTCGCGTTGCAGTGCCTCATCTAGACTCTCTGCTTTAGGCATTACTGGGCCTTGCTACCTCTCTTCCCTCTGAGGTCAAGGTACAAGGAGGGATCTTGGAATTCCCACCTCTTTAACTTTTCATTGTTTCACAGATCATGACCTTTTTACAAAGAGCAAGTACTCAAGACTAATGTTTTCAAGGCCCACATCTGTATTGGGCCTCAGATTATAATCCAGTCACCTTCATTTTCCTGTTTAACCAGACAGGGTAGTCACTACAAGAATGGTTCTTATCAACAACTTCCCTGAGTGCCAGCATCTGGCCTAGGTCTTCGGAGTGGATTTGTACTTTGGTTTTATTCTAAGTTGAAGTTAATCATTTAATATAAGGAAACGTGGGGCCTCTAGTATATTACTTTAACCTCCTAGTTTCTCTAACTGCCTCAGGTCTCTGCTCTTGCAAACTATCCTGCACCTGCCTCTAGAACTTTTTACTTTTTGAACTTTACTTTTTACCCTAAAAGCCACCCCATGCATCTACAGAATTTGATGCATGCTCCTTAGTGGGCCTGGGAGAGAAATTATGCAGTTTACCAGGTAAGAGCAGAGACTGGAGCCAGACAGGCTGGGTGGAACCCCGTTCCTCCATCGAACAGCTAAGCCACCATGGGCAGCTCCCTTAAAGTCGGCCTCAGTTTCTTCTTCAGTTGCTGTGGATAAAACAAAAGCCACTGTCTAAGTAGGGTGTTCTGTGGATTAAATGTGTTCATTCACATAAAACACAGAGTAGTATGTGGATATAGCAAGTGCTCCCCAATTACTGGCTGTTGTCATTATCACTACTATTAAACTACTATTAATAATATTGTTACTTACTATCTGGTCTTCTGTGATCCAAGCACAGCCTCTAGGGCCCTGACTGCTTGCCATAGCCTTAAGATGTTGATGCCTTTGCACACCAACTGTTTCCTCTGCCTGGATCACCTTGCCCTCCATTCTCTCATTGTCTCATCTCTCCAGCAAACCTCTGCTCACCCTTGAAGTCCCAGGGCAAATATCTCCTCTTCTTTGATGTTTTTTTCCCTCCTGCAGGCAGAAGATCTGGTTCTCTCCACTGGGTTCTCATAGTCCTAGTCCTGTGATGCCCCTGGGGTCTGGCATGCAGCACGTGCTGTTTTTAGGTGGTTTGTCCCCCATATGGCAGGTGGAGACAACTAGCTTTCCCTTTCCCTCTAAACTCTGAATTTCTTAAGGGGGAGGCACCAGTCTCACTGTGTTCATCCCAGTCCCTCTCAGTACCAGGCACACAGAGGATGCATTTGGTAAATGTTTGCTGAACAAATAGCTATTTGTTGCCTTCTTTGTAGTCTTACACACAGGGTTTTCCCTTTTGTTTTTTGTTCTTCACAGGCATTACTAAATTTATGCTGAGAAGGATAAATCTCAGTAGTTTGAAAGGCTGACTGAAGTGAATGTATCTAACACTGTAGTCATTTGGCTCTGTGGGCTGGTTTTTTATTAGTCATTTAAAAAGACTGTCACAGGATAGTTATGGAGACAAGAGATCATCATTTAAATCACAGTGCTTTCAACCCATCCACAATTTTGGTCTACAATTTAATGATGAGAAAAATACTTCTAGCAAGTAAATATTTAACTAAACATTTTGGCACTTGACCTGAATACAGGGGGTAAGATGGAAATTTCAAATGTGAAGAGGTAGTTTAAACAGGCGTCTGCCCACATATTCCTAGTAGAAATTAATGTTGTACTTTTATTAGGTAATAACCAAGCCTTCTCTTATTATAGATATCTTAATGAAAGATCAGTGAGTGAGTGTCATGAGTATAGTTTAGGAGAGAATGCTTGCTTTGGATAAGAATGCTTGCTTTGCCCAAATGGTTGCATATTCCCAATTTTTCTCATATGCTGCCTCAGCTCATTTAGATTCTAAAGAGCACAGCCCCGCTCAAGCTAGCAAGAGCTAAGGGGGGCTTTTGATAAGCATTCGCACAAGAGAGAAAGAAGGTAGAAATCTCAGGGATCCAAGAGCAGGAGCTACACTGGAGCCTGACTTCGGTGGGACCCGAAGGTGATGGGGACAGGCACTCCCACCTGTGTGCCTTTCATGGGCTATGCGCATTCTCTTTTTTAGAGTCTCCATTCCTTTTGCTTCACATTCTCATCTGTCCACCAACGCACTTCCTCTGCTTATTCATGGTTTCTGCTTCCTTGTGACATTAGCGCACACATGGCTTCCAATTGGCTGCTTTCCTTGCTCCACCCATGACATCTTTTCATCTTGCTGCTTCTGTGCTAACTTGTCCCCTCGTCTCTAAGGACTGTCAGTCATACTCCTGGGGAAGGCATCCTGATTGGCCAGCTCCATTTTTGGTAGTAGGCTTAAGTTGCTGAACTCTTGATTTGCTTATCTTTTAGGTGTTTTACATTGTCCAGTCAGCTGTGGCTCTGGGGATGAAGCAGGTTTAGATATTATGGTTGCCTAGTGAAGGATTACTAACTCAGGCCAGGTGAGATGGCTCGCACCTGTAATCCCAGCACTTTGGAAAGCCTAGGTAGGAGGATTGCTTGAGGCTAGGAATCTGAGACCAGTCTGGGCAACATAGTGAGACCTTGTCTCTTTGTTAAAAATAAAAAATTAGAAAAAACAAAAAGAAGTGTTGCAAACTTAAATGCTTGTAGGATCTAGGCAGGTTATATAAGTGAACAAATGCAGCTGGGTGTGAGATGCAGATGCGCCTTTGCATATTAACACATAGAGTTAAGTGGTGTATAAAGGTATAGTTTTTTTGAGTAAGATGGCTAAGGCTTGTATCCCAGTCTCACCACTTACCAGCTAGGTAACTTGGAACAAATTACTTTAACTCTCTATGCCTTGGTTTCCTCTCTGTAGAGTGATTATGAGGATTAAATGAGTTAATAAAGTTTTCAAAATGGTACCTGGCATGTAATAAACATGATGCACTTTTAAATAAAATTTTCATTAGCCTCACCATCCTTATCCTTGTTTAATTCCACAATGAAGGACTTTCTCCCATTTTTCCAAAAACATCAAGCTGCATTCATCTATTTAGTTTTCCCCCTTTATAAGGATATGAGCAAAGAAAAAATTTTTATCAATTGTGAGGGTATCAATAGAGCAATAAAAATAGAAACTGGAGACCAGGCGCGGTGGCTCACGCCTATAATCCCAGCACTTTGGGAGGCCAAGGCAGGCAAATCATGAGGTCAGGAGATCAAGACCATCCTGGCTAACATGGTGAAACCCCATCTGTACTAAAACAAAAAATTAGCTGGACGTGGTAGCGGGTGCCTGTAGTCCCAGCCACTCCTCTGGAGGCTGAGGCAGG
Source organism: Rhinopithecus roxellana (assembly GCF_007565055.1). Classification (NCBI taxonomy): domain Eukaryota; kingdom Metazoa; phylum Chordata; class Mammalia; order Primates; family Cercopithecidae; genus Rhinopithecus; species Rhinopithecus roxellana. Next base: position 126,058,259 of record NC_044554.1, on the reverse strand, counting down.
AGAATGGCGTGAACCCGGGAGGCAGAGCTGTCAGTGAGCTGAGATCAAGCCACTGCACTCTAGCCTGGGCGACAGAGTGAGACTCCATCTCAAAAAAAAAAAAAAAAAAAAAAAAGAAAGAAAGAAACGGGCATTTGTCCTCATTGAGGTACAGGCCTCAGAGCAGGGTGGGCACCACCTTGCATGGTTTCTGTCTGAAGGATGGAGCTTCATGCAATAGAGCAGATGGCTGGGATGTCAGAAAGAGGCCTAGGGTCAGTCAGTTCAGTCAGAACTGAACCTGTGAACTGACGGCTAGGTCATTCCGTTCCTTGATATTTTATTTTGTTTTATTTTATTTTATTTATTTTATTTTATTTTTTTTTTTGAGATAGAATGTCGCTCCATTGCCCAGTCTGGAGTGCAGTGGTGCGGTCTCTGCTCACTGCAACCTCCGCCTCCCAGGTTCAAGCAATTCTCCTGTCTTGGCCTCCTGAGTAGCTGGGACTACAGGTGCCTGCCACCACACCCGGCTAATTTTTGTATTTTTAGTAGAGACAGGGTTTCACCTTGTTGGTCAGGCTGGTCTCAAACTCCTGACCTCAGGTGATCTGCCCTCCTCAGCCTCCCAAAGTGTTGGGATTACAGGCGTGATTACTGGCCTCATTGATCTTTCTTACAAGGAGGTCAGATTATGTTTGAAACTTCGTTACTCAATAAAATATACCTGTAGGTTGGATACATATGGCATTCAAGCTCTCTGGCTTGCTCTCAGGCTTGCTCCTTTCTCTCATGACCTCTCAGGCTTGCTCCTTTAGGAAGAGAGTGTGGGCAGGGCTGGTCCCTCAGAAGAGGCTGCAAGTGGACCTTCTTATATAGATAAATTAGAAAATTGTACTTCCAATGAAGAATAGAACCATGAACCTCTCGCAAAGTATGACAAAGGGTACAGCATACTCCTACCATCAGTGTTAGCTTGGTGCATGTTTCCAAGAAAAAACAATTGTGATTTAAATTTTTTTCCTTAAGAAGAACAAATGAAGATGATGAGATTTTTTAGTTCAGATACGTAGCTCCACTAAATGCACTCAGTGTTCTCACTGCCTTCCCCAAAAGTGGTTCTTGATTTAGAAAATCAGGTGGTCCACTGATTTAGAAGGCAGAAGGGAAGGAGCAGACTTTTGGGGAATAATGAGATTTCCTATGTCACTAATACTGTTGATTTACCCAATGTGCAAACGATCCAGAATGTGAGATGGAATGTACTTGGGCCTGATGCGGCTGTTAGAAGTTAGTACTTAAACATTCCATTTCAAATATTCTCATTAAGGGTAATAGCAGAAAATTGCAGCAGAGATTAAGCAGTTTTTAAGTGGTAATCCCCTCTGTAGAACTGTTGATTTGTTTAGTTAATGCTAATTTATTTAATATACTTATACTTTTTGTTGATTTTTAGGTCTGTTGCCACAGTTATTGGGAGTTGCCCCAGAGAAGGCCATAAAACTTACAGTAAGTCTTTTGAGTTGGTGCTTCTTAGTAAGGGCTTTTGTACATACTCAAGAATCTAGCAAGTATTCTTATAGGAAGCAGCAGGTTTGTTTGTTCAGAGGTGCTAGCTAATTTGAAAGCAGGGGAACTCACCACACACGTTTTTTCATTATTCCCCATTTAGCAGTGGACATCCAAAAATGTGATAATAAACTTGAGTACTTTTGGTGGTTGCTGCCATCATTGTTGTCATCATAGCAGTAGCAGCTAAATTCCCTTCAGTATCTACTGTATTAGGCACGTTATATATATTACCTTTTACTGGTCTAATCTCAACAAAGCATGATCCACAGTTTACAGATAAGGAAACTAAGGCCTATCGGGCTTAAAGAGCCTACCTGTGTTCACACAAATCATAAATGGGAGAACTAGAATTTAAAATCAGACTTGTCTGACTCCAGAGCATGTCAGCACCTGCTGTTTTATAGGATTCATGGTTAGGGTGTGTTCTGTAAAGCCAAATGTGCAGGGATCTGGGTTCTAGTTAAAGTCAATCCTTCATCAGATTATTTGCCCAGTGCCTGGCTCACATTTGACAGATGGTTGATATTCAGTTTAAGTGTTTGTGGAATATACAAACATTTGCATCACTAAGGCCATAAAGCCCCAGAAAGTAAAACTCTAGCTTTAGATTGAACTGTGTAGCTTTGGAGCCTGAAATTCTTATTTTACCTTTTTATTATGTGACCTAATCTTCTCTGGCCTAAGTCTGCCAAAAAGATATGACTGTTTCTTAAAATTTCTTGTAGTACATACCATTTTGAGAATATTATATTAATTAATTAATGTAATTTATGTTCTTTGAGAATCCTTGAGGAATTTTTAGATATTGAATTTCTTCTAAGCTGAAAAAGTCTGCTCAGCCAAATTTATCTCCATGATGAGTAGTGTTTTAGATTAATTCTTGTTAGAAGACTTGGAAGTGATTTTTAATCAAGCCTTATAAAACAGTGTTAAGTTGTAAGATGTATGTTTTTATTTTGTCACTATTATCAGTGACAAAATCAGCCTTCGTAAGCTATTCTAATTGCAGAGCGTATTTTTGGCTTTCATTTATCTTTTAACTTTTCTCCTGAAACATCAGTGATGCATATATATTTTTCATTTTTTAAAACTGTATTATGCTATTAAGAGTACTTCTCAAACTATTTTAAGATCTGTTAATTTGTGCAATTTATGATTACTCCAATAGACTGATAGAAAAAATAGCCTATATTGACAGATGCATATTTATAAGTGTTTAATGACTTTCTTTATATTTTTCATCAGCTTCTATAAATATTTTTCTTCAAGGTGAACGATTTTGTGAGGGATAAATTTATGCACAAAGATGGTTCGGTCCCACTTGCAGCAGAAATTCTTGCTGGAGGCTGCGTAAGTACCTTTTGAAGATCTCTACATTGAAAAGATTTGTTTCACATATATATCACTGCCATGGTCAACAGGTGTGGACTAAGGCTTCTGTTTAACCACAGATCCTGAACAAGGGCAGAGTCTACTAGGGCACCTCGGCATTTCCTAGACAGGCGAACCATTCCAGGGGTGGAAGGGTAAATGTTTCTGATCTTACTGCCTGTTAAGTCATGCCTGTTAAATTCGTCATTGCTTATGGTTTGTTCTACAATAAAAGTCATTTGTGACAGAAGTGTTTGCCCTTTGAAAAATCTTTGCTAACCTTTTCTAAAGTTAATGTTTAGTACATTCTTTCCTCATGGCACCCTCTGCTGGGTCAGGCACTAAAACTTGTAGTTTGAAGTCAGCAACCATAGCGCTCTGCTTGGCTTTGCTTTGCAAGTGGCAGCATCTATTCAAGCTTCCACTGCTTTTGGGAGAACAATGCTGGGAAATAACTGGCTGAGTGTGCTCTGCATTGTCAAAAACGCTTGGAATGATTGTTTCCTTATATGGATGAACAACCTGCATCTTGTTCTGAAGCTCAGCAAAACATTGTGTCTCGTTTTATCTCATGTACTGGTTTGTTCATGTGAATGTAAATACTTTAAGCAAATTAAACTCTTATACAAAGACTAGTGTTATTTAAAGATAAGGTTGGTTAAATAACAGGCTTTGATCACTCAGGCAATACAAAATTGGTATTTTTTTATCTGAACCTATTTCTTATAAAAAAGATGAAGTCACTTTTTAAAATTGGCTTACTCTGGGCAGGAAGTAGTATTCCTAAAGTAATTTTTTTCTTGAAGATCCTTGAGTTTAGACGTTGGGCAATGTTTGTGTGGAAAGGGCTTCTTGTCCTATCTAACACTGAATGATGGTTTCTTAAATGTAGCAGGAGCTAAGAAGTCCTAGCTCCTGGTATTCTTTAGAAATGGATGGAATTTGGCTACTGCCTGACTCTCTGTTTGATCAGTGACCTGTCGGAGATGGCCAGGCAGGATCCCCTTGTTCTGTAACTTTAGGAGCAGTCAGGATGGAAAACAGGAGGCTTTAATGTCCTAAATAAAAAGGGCACACAATAATAATCAAAGAGAATTTTAGAAGTTTCTCTTCCCCATAAGTACTCTCCATTTAAAACAACTCTGTAGTTTCCATTTGAGTAAGTAGGTTTTCTAATTTTTGGATAGGTATATCCATAGGCTGTGCCTAGCCTAGTCCTTCAGGTTGTTGCCGGGTCCAGGATATAGCAGGGTTTTTTGGTAGGTCAGGTGGGGTTGTTGTTTTTTTTAAGTTACATTTTAAACTTTCTGAAAAGATGTGATCATAGATTTCTATAAGAATTAAAATGTAAAATTAATTATGTGATACTACTTAAGATGTTGGCAATCATCATGGCATGGTGCCCAGAGGTTTATTTTCTTTTTAATGAAAGCGTTTTGCCTGCACATGCCTCTGGGTGCCAAGGAGATTGGTTGTGGCACGTATTTTCTAGGTGCCATCTGTAGGTGGTCTTGTTTTTGCATATGCAGTCGCCCATTTCAAACACAAAGCACATTGGCATCAGAAGTGGTGCCTAGTTATGTAAAGAGATGTAGCCCTTTTCAAACCTGATCTAAACACAGGCTTAAAATTGGAGCCACTTAGGCTTTACAGCTACTTAAAATATCTGTGAAATGAGATTTGCCATCCTTCATCTCAGAGGTAGACAGTGGTCCTTAGCTTTTCAAGTCTTCTCCTTTGCCTTTTTTCCCCCAGTCATTACTTTAAGAAGAGTTTATTTTCAGGTAAGCAATCCTGTAGGTAGCAGACAACCCAGGTCCCTTTAGATCTCTGAGTAGATGAATGGATGGTTCCATTTTCTGTGTGTTTGTGTGTGCATGCACATCCTTTTCTTCTTCTTTTTTTTTTTTTTAAGACAGTTTTGCTCTGTCACCAGGCCGGAGTGCAGTGACGCGATTGCAACCTCCATCTCCCAGGTTCAAGCGATTCTCCTGCCTCAGCCTCCTGAGTAGCTGGGACTACAGGCACGCACCACCATGCCCAGCTAACTTCTTTGCATTTTTAGTAGAGACTGGGTTTCACCATGTTGGCCAGGATGGTCTCAATCTCCTGACCTCCTGATCTGTCCACCTTGGCCTCCCAAAGTACTGGGATTACAGGCGTGGGCCACCCCACCCACCCATGCATTTTTTAAGTAGCAGCAGCATCTTTCTTTGCAGGCTTTAGCAAAGTTTTCTGTATAATTGGAGGCAGTCACACACCTTAGAGGGTTGTTGTGAGTTCCACAGCCTCATCTGTCCCATTGGGAATACAAAGGGTTTTGTAAGGTTGTGCCACATGAGCGGTTCCTCATCTTAGTTCATCCAAGCATTGCTAGGTGTTGACTTTTAAGTCTCTGGGGACCTCACCTTGCTTCATTATTACTGAGAATTAGTACACATGGCTGACTTTTGCACTTGTAACCAAAGCTGCTCATTTCTTTGAACAAGGCTTATTCTGTTTTATGATCTGTTTTCTGCAAAAACGAGGAAAGTATGTAGGGAGGTCTTTGTCTCATAACTTCATAGTGATTAGCTAAACAACCTGTTTTATTGTATTTTTTTTTTTAGAAAAATGAAAGTGTTAGTAAATTTGGAGGGAAAAAATCATTGGCACTAAAAAGGAATAAAGTTTATCCCATTTCTTATTTATTATTTTTGGTATAATAAAGCCTATAACTGAAGAGATTAAAAAATAATCTTCTGTTTCATTGACATAGGAAAAAGAGCAAGTCTGATATTTATTTTTAAACTCAATTTTTGCATTTGAGATTAGTTTTAGTTTAGAGCACCGTTAAAAAATTGACTTCAGTTTTCTGAGCATTTTTATAGATTCACACTTTAACAGTAGTGATATATTCAGCATGTTTTAAGACAAAACTCGGTGCTGAGACTGGGGTTTACAAACTCTAAATCTGAAATAATTCTTTGTGGTTTGTGTTTTCTCCGTAAGTTGGGTTTCTGCATTCTAAATTAGGCTTGTAGTTGTGGGAGTTGTAATGGAGACCTGGACCTTCAGTCTTCCCTGCATGAGGTATATATATGTGTGTGTGTGTGTGTTTGTGTGTGTATATGCCTTCTGGGTTTTTTTCCATCTTTTCCCTTCTTGGATCAAATACTTGGAGCCTTTAGAGGACTGTGATTGAGAATCTGTGTTAGTGACCATGGAAACTTTCAGTCAGTGTGTCAGAAGACAGAGGTTCTGTTACCACTAACCACTTCCAGTTAGGTTCCCAATGATTCTGAAAACTGATGTATTACATCTGAATATGTTGTCTTTATTGCTTTTTTGCTGTTACTTTAAAACAAAATGAAAAATAACATGTAATGCAGTATGATCTGTAGGCTGCAGTGCTTCATTCGACAAAGTAAGTGTATGACTTTTATATATGTAGTATAATATGCGTCTAGGTTGAAATCTTGAGGAGCCTGGGATCTTTAGCTTTTGATCCTTTGATCTTTAAAAAAAGTCACCAGGTAAGGAATACAAGTGGTGTGGTGACTAGTTTCAAGGAAGAAGTATAAATATGATGATTAATTTACTTGGCATGAAAATAAATCTAATATTACTAAGAAATTCATAAAATATGAACATCTGTCTTATAAAGCCATATTTAGTAAAAACTGTTCATATACCAATACAAAGTAGTAGTATTGTGTAGTAATTTTTGGAAAGACAAATTAACATGTTTTAAACTACGGTCCTTTGATAATGGGCCCAGGGTATTTTTTCATTGTGATGCACACATTTGTGTGCATGAATGTGCACGTTGTAAATATAATTGGTGTTTATAGAAGTTTGTATTATTTTGAGTGCATTTTTAGTTGGAAAAACAATTTATATGTTTGTGTCACTGGTTCTAAAAGGGACTGGTGAGAATAACACTGTTGGGAAAACATGGAATAAAGAGTAATCTTAATTACCCACCCCTATAAATAAGTAGTACCCTAATGCTGTTGCCTGCCTGATTCCCACCAATATGGTGATTCCCATATGCATGATGTGTTTATGCCAGTTTGTCCAGCCACATATCAAATACTGTTTTTAAGGCAAGTTTTTATTGCTCATCTCATACATTACATTCAGTTGCAATTGTTTTATTTTGAAAGATTTTGAAAAACACAAAGATACAGACACAGGTGTGCCTACCACTTAGATTGGTGGCAAACTTGACAGTGCAGTTGGAGGCCCTTAATGTACCTGTCCAAATTGCTTTTCCTTCCCTTATCTCCCAAAAGAAAACTCTGTCCTGACACTGCTGTTTTTCATTCTAAGCATATCTTTCTACTTTTTATTACTTGTGAGTATCCTAAGCAGTATAAATGTTTGTTTTTGAATGCTTCATCCTAACACAATGCTCTAGGAACAACTCATATGATTCCCAGATTGATGCCTTTGCATTTTTTCCCATTAGTGCAACTCATGTGCTTTGCTTATCAGAAAATAATAGTAAATGGGAGTATTACGTTCTAGTGTTGGAATGTGGCATATACTGCATATGTCTGTTATGTGTGGGTTTCTAGATAGACTTATGGTTGGAACAGTATATTCATTTAACCAAGTTTTTGGTTACTTGGGGTTTCTCCCTGGACAACAGTCATTGCTTCAGTCTTATGCTTTAAACTTATACATGATACTTAGTTTAAAAATGTTAACCCTCGCCACTGCCAGCAAACACTCCCTATCTACCTATCAGCCTGCCTTCCCATCACCCCCCTTTCTTCTCCTGTTGCCATGGTTCTCACTACCTTCAAACATTCTGTATGACTTACTTATTTTTCCTGATTTTTGTTTATTTTCTGTCCCCTTCATGGTAGAGTACAAGTTCTGCAAGGACATGGATCTTCTTATTCATTGATGTATTCCAGGGACTGCAGGCATTGCATGGTAACCTGTAGACTCTTTGTAAATATTGGTTAAATGAAAGAATTTTAAAGCTAAAATCACTCAAAAGTGATCTTGTCAATCTTCACAGCCAATCAATGACAAATCTGGTAATGGACTAATTTGTATCTTTTCTTTAATGTTAGCCAAACCCCTTCCCGTCATTAACAGTAAAACTTATCACCTTTCTCTCCAAGCCATACTTAACGATGATTCCCAAATCACCAAGAGTAGAAAGCATATAGATGGAGATCATTTTACAAAGTGAAAGTGTTCCTTTTAAAACCTTGCCATTCTAATTTCTGAGAATTAGAACAGGGATGCTTCTTCGTTTTTTGTTTTTTGTTTTCTTCTTCTTTTTTTTTTTTTTTTTGTAAAGTTAATCCTTTTGAAAATCATAGCCATTTGTAGTAAGAATAATCACATCTAACAAGAGGCTGTCCAGTTTACTGGAAAGAACATGAGCTTTTAGTCAGTTTAGGGTCTCAAGGCCTTCACCTGCCAGATGTGAATCAAGGATTATACAACTTACTTGACTTCTCTGAGTTGCAGTTTTCTTGTCTATAAAATTTAGCTAGCAACTTTCTCTTTCAGTTATCTATTGCTGTATAACAAACCTCTCCAAAACTTAGTGGTTTAAAATGATAATCTGTTCCAATGGCGATCATTAAAAAGTCAGGGAACAGCAGGTGCTGGAGAGGATGTGGAGAAATAGGAACTCTCTTATACTGCTGGTGGGACTGTAAACTAGTTCAACCATTGTGGAAGACAGTGTGGCAATTCCTCAAGGATCTAGGACTAGAAATACCACTTGACCCAGCCATCCTATTACTAGGTATATACCCAAAGGATTATAAATCATGCTGCTATAAAGACACATGCACATGTATGTTTACTGCGGCACTATTCACAATAGCAAAGACTTGGAATCAACCCAAATGTCCATCAGTGATAGAGTGAATTAAGAAAATGTGGCACATATACACCATGTAATACTATGCAGCCATAAAAAAGGATGACTTCATGTCCTTTGTAGGAACATGGATGAAGCCGGAAACCATCATTCTGAGCAAACTGTCGCAAGGACAAAAAAACAAACACCGCATGTTCTCACTTATAGGTGGGAATTGAACAACAAGAACACTTGGATACAGGAAGGGGAACCTCACACAGGAAGGGGAACCTGTTGTGAGGTAGGGGGAGGGTGGAGGGATAGCATTAGGAGATATACCTAATGTAAATGATGAGTAAATGGGTGCAGCACACCAACATGGCACATGTGTACATATGTAACAAACCTGCATGTTGTGTACATGTACCCTAGAACTTAAAGTATTAAAAAAAAAAAAAAAATCTGTTCTTTTTCATGAATTCTGCCTCCTTCCCATGGTTTCTGTCTCTTTCCCGTGATTTCAGCTGGAGTAGTGAGGTAGCTAGAAGGTCCAGAATGTCCTCACACAAATGGCAACCAGCTTGGAGCTCAGCTGGAGCCAGGGCTGGGTGGGGACAGGTTCTCCACATGGCATAGCTGCGTGAGCTTCCTCTTACTATAGTGTCAGACTTAAGAAGGTGAGTTCTGAGAGCAGAATAAGAAACTGAGAAAAATCTCAGGCCCAGTTTTTGAGATTATGCAACATTAATTTAGCCACAGTGTATTTGTTAAAACAGGTTATAGGTCAGCCAGATTCAGTGCCAGGGAAAATAATCTACCTCTGAATGGGAGATGTGACAATGATGTTGCAGCCATCTTTAATGCACCACACTTACCTTGCCTGATTGTGGGAAAAATTAAATGAGATAATATGTATGAAAGAATTAAATCGTGACTTAAGTGCTAGTCTTCCTGCTCTTCTAGTGTCTACTTTTTTTTTTTTTTTTTTGAGATGGAGTCTCGCTTTGTCACCCAGGCTGGAGTGCAGTGGCGCAATCTTGGCTCACTGCAACCTCTGCCTCTTGGATTCAAGCAGTTCTCCTGCCTCAGCCTCCCAAGTAGCTGGGATTACAGGCATGTGCCACCATGCCCGGCTAATTTTTTTGTATGTTTAGTAAAGATGAGGTTTCACCATATTGGCCAGGCTGGTCTCGAACTCCTGAACTTGTGATCTACCCACCTCGACCTCCCAAAGTGCTGGGATTACAGGCGTGAGCCACCATGCCCGGCCTCTAGTGTCTACTTTTTAACTCCTAATGTGTGTGTGTGTGTGTGTGTGTGTGTGTGTGTGTGTGTGTGTGTGTACACAGAGAGAGAGAGAGAATTTTATGAAAATGAATGTTTTAGTTTGGCTTTTTGGGTGGAATGGAATGGAATAGGTGTATTGGAGTTTGGATATGGCTCTTGAGGACCTCAGCTACCTCAGGTGCTCCTGAAATCTCTGGTCTTCTTTGTGAACCTGCTTATTTGTCATTTCTCTACTGATTGATTTCCTCTGCTGGGTAGCATAGCATCCTTTTTCTAAAAATGACTTTAATTTCATCCTGTGTCCACAGTGCATGCCAATCCTAGTTCAAGGCTTTCCTCCTAACAGGAATGATTTCATTGTTTCTCCATCATTGAGGAGGAGAGATGTTCTGATTATCTCTTGCTGCATAACAAATAATCTGAAAATTTAGTGACTTCAAATAAATATTTATTATTATTCTCTCTTGTGGTTCTGTGGATTGACTGGGCTCAGCCTGGGAGGGTTGTACTTGGGATTCTTATGTGGTTATGGGCTAGTGGAAGCTGGGGCCAGACTCATCTGAAGGGTCAACCGGGACAGATATCCAAGGCGGCTCACTCTCGTCACAGCTGGGGCTGTGGTCCAGAGCACCTGCTTGAATTCTCTGTGTAGCTTGGTCTTTTCAAACATTGAGAGTTTGACTCTGAGAGGGAGCCTCCCAAGAGCAGGCATCTTAAGAGTCCTGGGCAGAAACAAGACTTCCTATGACCTGACCTTGAAGGTCACTGCCAGCTGTTGGTCAGACAAGCCAGTTAGGCTGGCCCAGATTCAACAGGAGAGAAATTAGACTCTATATCTTACTAGGAATAATAGCAAAGGATGTTTCAGCTACCACTGGAGGATTCAGTAACCCGTGTTGTGAGCTGGGAACATCTCCATTGCCCTTCACCTTGTGAAGGTTTCATAGCCCATCTCATGCCTTCTCTGAGGGTCTGTTGCTGATCTTAGAACCCATTCATTCTCTAGATTGCTTCTGGTAGCAGGGGGCAGAAACTCACCGAAGTGGAGATAAGTGAAGGTTAAAGGTATCCATTAAATGAAATTGAAGGCTCTTGAGAATTGAGGCAGCATTAGGAACTGACTACTCTCTCCATTTTCTCCACTTGGCCTTCTTTGTCTCTCGCAGTGACTTTGCATCACTCTGCACATCTTTTGACTATTCTAATCCATCACTTCTTCTCTTCCTGAAGAATTGATGTTGACTTTCTCAAGAATTCCCTTCATGTTCTTGCCAGCTACTGAGTCTCTCTCACAGCAGGAGACAGCCTCTTTTCATCCCTTGCCCCAGCTCCCAGCTAATTAGCTCAAGTTGTTCAGTTTTGTTTTGCTTTTCATGTAATTATTGAGAGAGGAAATCTGGTTGGCAAACCTGATCTTTGTGTGCTAGGCCATACATATGGCAGCCTTGAGTCATGGCCCCACCCAGATATTAATGACTTTGCTTAACATTTCCATTTGTTTCAACTATCTATAAGTGTCTTCAAACCCTTCTTGTACTGTTTTGTTTTTAGCTCTGAATTCTGTAAGTTTTCCCTGAGTAGTATTGTGTATACTTTGGTCATAAAATATACTCAAAGTCACCATTCCTTGTGATTGAACTTGAAATCCCTTATGATTTCATACTCAATCGTATCAAACCAGGAAGAAAATTTCCTCATATAAGGAATACATATACTCTGACAATCAGAGCTGGTGAGACAGATTGTCTGAAGTGGATTTAAGTCTTACTTCACGATTTTTTTCTTCCCAGGATTTCGTGTGGATATGTAGCCTCATAGTGTAGTTTTTTTAAGATAGAATTTTTATTTCACTATGCAAGCCTCTGCACATATCTTACTTATAAATATAAGATGATGTGAGGCTTAATCATTAGGTTGAATTGTTATGAAGTCACTCTCGAGTGACATGTGAATTAATTAAGATATATTATGCATTATAGTGATTCTATAGCAATAATGTTAATTTTTTTAATGCTATATCTTTATAACCTTTTGTAGTTCAGTGAAAATCTAGTGATTACATTGTTTTCAAATGTTATTATTGTTATTATTTGGAATATTCCCTGGGAGAACTTTTTGCATACTCCCCCAAAATGTAAGACCATATTAAAGATTTTCTTGGTTTTTACTTATGCTTTATCTCTGCCTTCCATCTCTTCTTGACTTGAAGGGTTGGAGACTGTATCTGGTATTATATGACCTGCTGTCTTTGTCAACCGTGGTCACTGCTTTGCCACTTGAGGAGATCTTCCTTCATAACTTTTTGCTGACAACTAATTGCATCTCTCAGACCTTGAGTAAATGGCTGAACTGAGACATCTATAAATATGGATGACAGGGCCTATGTCACACTGTTACAGCTGTGTGCCTAGCATTGTGTCTGACATATGGAAGAAACTAAAAAAATATCTGTTGAATGAATAAATGCTGGACTACAAGGTGTTGGTTATAGAATTGGAAAGAAAGGGTAGTGGCTCTGTATACCATGTTACTATTAATTTAGAGACTGATGACCAGCAAAGAGGAATTAACTGCAAAAATTGGTGGGAGAGTAGGGGTGCAGGAATTGAGGGAATAGCTGTAACATGGCTAGGTGTCTACATATCCAGGATATTTCACAAGAGAGTATTCCATGATCGCCCAGTAATAGAACCAACCTTTATAAGGCTCCTATTTGCTTTGTTTGACTTCATTTCTAAGAATGACAAATAAATAATCCCTAAATATATTCAGAATCTTAAGAACAGGATGAAGTTAAAGAACTTGGAGCATTTGGTATAGCTTATTTATTATGGCTTGTATTTTAAGTAGAGAAGACTTTATTGAATGACTAACATGAAATTATGTCAGAGTCATTAAGGAATCATAGAAAAGAGGAGGTTTAAAAAAGGAGGAGCCAATTCATAGCCAAAAAAATAAAAATTCTAACCTCATGACATTATCTAAATTTGCAGATTTCTGAAAAGCCAAGAGGCAGCTCCATTGGTTTGCTCAGAAAGTCCTCCAGGCAATGGGACTAAGGCATTGGTCTTGAATAGAGTTCTGCTGCTTGCCTACTCCAATGAGAGGCTCTTTCTCCGGATGATTTTACTTGGACCGAGGGCAAAAATAAAAGAAATATCTGATGGTACTAAGGGCTCATGGGTGCTATAGATTGAATGTTTATTTCCCCCACAATTGCTAGGTTTGAACCTAACTCCCACTGTGATGGTATTAGAAGAGTGGGATCTTTGGGGGTGATTAGGTCATGAGGGTGGAACCTACAGGTTGAGATTAGTGCCCTTATAAAAGGGATCCCAGAGAGATCCCCACTCCTTCCTCCATGTGAGGACACAGTGAGAAGACAACATCTGTGAGCCAGGAAGCAGTGCTCACTAAATCCCAACCATGCCGGACTGTGATCTCAGATTTCGAGCCTCCAGAACTCTGATAAAGGAATTTTTGTTGTTTATAAGCCACGTAGTCTATGATACTTCATTATAGAAACCCAAACAGAGTAAGACAGTTAAGCATAGCCTCCCTGATAAGGGCTGCCTTTAGTGGCTCAGAAATGTCATCTTATTAGGGGAAAGTCCAACTCTCATGCTAGACACTGGGCCAGCCAGATATTTCGTTTCTATTTTTCTCCCTTTCCCCTCTCTGGGAAAGTCTCAGAGTTGTTTGACTCAACATAGTTCAAACATTGGGCCATCTTTCTGGATTTCTAGTAAATAGGGAGGAGTTTGTTATGATAGGAAAATCTGAAGAAAGACTGGGTCATAGCTTTCGTACAGTGAAGGTACTTTAGACATTGAAGGTCTGTAAATCATTAAACTATTCTGGTAGTAGTAGTCAAAATACACATGTATAACAGGCAGACCCCAAATGTTAACATATTTGACAGGCCTGTAACTTAATTGCTTTTTAATGTCAGTCAAATGGATTCCACTTCGGTTTCTTGGCCAGGCTTCTATGGGCCCATTAAAACCCCATGAAGCCGAAAACATGAAACTTAATATTTGTAAAACATGTAAACACAATAGCCTTTTTCTGCCTCACCATGTGGTTAAGAAATTAGGACTAGGATATTTCAGTTTGGTATCTTTCTCAGAATCAATTATGGAGTAAGAATCTATTATCATTCCACTATTGTTAATAATCTAGTAACACATTTTTCACTTAAGAGTTTTATTTTCATACTAAATCAAAAGAAAAAATTTATATATTGCTTTATGTTTAGAGATGTGCATTTAGACAGTCTAACTTAGTGTATTCGTTTGGTAGGGCTGTCGTAACAAAATGCCTCATACCACAGATTGGGAGGTTTAAACAACAGGTACTGGAAGTCCTAGGTTAAGGTGCTGGCAGTTTTGGTTTCTTCTGAGGCCTGTCTTCTTTTCTTGAAGATGGCCGCCTTCTCACTGTGTCCTCACATGGTCACCCCTCAGTCCGTGTGTTGTCTGTGTCTTAATCTCTAATTATAAGGACACCAGTCATATTGGATTAGGGCCGATCCATCTGACTTCATTTCTTCTTAATTACCTCTTAAAAGGCCCTAAGTCCAAATCCAGTCACATTTTGAGGTCCTGAGGGTTAGGACTTCAGTATGCAAATTTTGGAGAGATGCAATTCAGCCCCTAATACTAGGGTTTAAGAAAAGGTCTTTCAGTTTGTGAGGACTCAAGTTTCTGATTGTAGGAGGGTGATGATGTATCTTGTGAAGGCAGTGGGCCCAACACACTTCTCTTCAGAGCTGGACAGGGTGAGTGGCCTCCCGACCTCATGCCACCTCATCTTTGCCATCTTCTCTGTGAGGTTGCTGAATGCCATCTTCAGCACTTGTGAACAGTTGTGAACAGCACTTGGGCGATGTGTTTTAATTTACTCCATCCACTGCTATTTGCTGAATATCTCTTTTTTACCTGTGAGCTCTACATACAATAATAATAGTTATGCTACAAACTATTTTCATGTCTCTATTTAACATTGAGTTAGTAAGAAAGCAAATGGAAAATATGTTGAATCTTAGATTCCTTTACAAGTCTTTATTTTCTAATTTATTCAAATATCAAGCACTGTCATCACTTGTGTGTTCATTTTAATGAAACATAAATTATTAGACATTTATTAATATATATCTTGTTTGTAGTTACAATTTTGTTTGTGTCCAGATAATCAAAATAATATATTTGGGTTTTAGTCAAAGTCTATTCTATAACTTTATATTAATCTATTTTTGACACATGTAAGCACACATTTTAGAATGTCAGTGTGCAATTAGATATTCTTAGCACATGTCATTTGTGAAAAGCACTTTAAATCTAAGTACATTCAATTGAGCATAATTAAAATATCAAGATACATATTCTTCATATACATTTTGCCACTTAATTTTTTAAGTAGCTATAAGTATCTACCATGTGAATTCAAATTAAAGGAGGGTGATTAAATTACAGTTATATTTAATGCTTTTAGTTTAAAATGTAGTTGAAATTGTGCTATATTAAAAAATATACTGCCATGTTTTCTGTGGACAGCAGAGTGATGATGGGTTTAATTTTTTTTAATGCAAGACTATTAATATTCTCTGAATATTCTCAAGACTGTTGAATGATTGGGGGTTGGGAGGCGTTGTAAGAAGGCTTTTATTTTTATCTAATGAGTTCTTTTGACTTGACTCCTGAAGTCTCAAGAAAATGTTCAGGAATACTATCTCATTTAATAAAGAAGCATTGGCGAAAGCCTTGTTTTATTGATACAGATGAAAGGAAATGGATCATGGGGAAATATGTACTGGAGCTTCTGAACCCTTAGCCTTTAGATAATATTTTTAGGCTAGCAATATTTCCTATCATTGTGAAAATGAGCAGATAGCCTTGGTGAGTCAGTTATAAGGCACATATAACTGTAAAACCTACTTGTCCACAACTGTTAGACCTAAAGTACATGATCATTTTAATGAAGGTCACTGTTCTTGGAGTACTTACAGAAAATGGGGCCGTACATTGGAACTCTGGATTATGTTGCCTTTCTGAAATATTTGATTTCTTAAAATTCTGTTTGTTTGTTTGTTTGTTTGTTTGTTTGTGTTCCAAGATGGAGTCTTGTTCTCTCGACCAGGCTCGAGTGCAGTGGTGTAATCTCGGCTCACTGTAACCTCTGCCTCCTGGGTTCAAGCAATTCTCCTGCCTCAGCCTCCCGAGTGGCCAAGACTACAGGCACGCGCCACTGTGCCTGGCTAATTTTTGTATTTTTAGTAGAGAGAGGATTTCACCATGTTGGCCAGGCTGGTCTCCATTTCCTGACCTCAAGTGATCCGCCTGCCTCAGCCTCCCAAAGTGCTGGGATTACAGGCGTGAGCCACCACACCCAGTCCTTAACATTCTGTTTTAAAAAATAAATAGCTATATCACTTCCCTATGCCAAACCGGAAGTGTCAACAATGAAGTCATTATGTAACATGGCAAGAGGGATTTGGGTGGCAAAACTGTAAGGAGGGGAAGAAATCAAGCTTATGGAAGCATGTGGGCACTAAACGAAAGATGCAGTGATAGGAACCACACTTTGGTTTCTTTGCAGACTAGCCCATTTCAGAGAAAGGGGTATTAGAAGAAAAAAACCTGTAATTTTACTTTGAGCCGTGAAGACCATTTCACTTGAAAAAAACAGAGCATTTGGAAATAATGATGCTTTGTATCAGCAGAACGCTGTGCGTTTGAGAACTTGGTGCTTGGACTTCATGCTGACATGGTTCTAGTCACAGTCCTATTGCCCTTTCTGGTTGCTCTCAGCACTCCGGGATGCAAAGGTGGATTTATGTAGATCATGGACTTCTGATATGAATTACAGCAGCCAAAACTGTCATATGGAGATGTGAACTTAAGATTGTGTTGGCAGAGAGGTGAAGCACCCATTGCTCCTATCTTGAAACGACTATGCTATATTTAGACAAAACCTATATCAGTATAATTATTTTGCGTGCCCATTTGAATAAAGTTAAAATTGTCACTAGTTATATATTTTTGAGCCTAAAATATTTCTCACGACTGGGCATGGTGATCACGCCTGTAATCCCAGCATTTTGGTAGGCCAAGGCAGGTAGATCACTTGAGGTCAGGAATTTGAAACCAGCCTAGCCAATATGGTGAAACACTGTCTCTACTAAAAATACAAAACTTTGGGAGGCCGAGGCAGGTGGGTCACGAGGTCAGGAGATCAAGATTATCCTGGCTAACATGGTGAAACCCCATCTCTACTAAAAACACAAAAAATTAGCTGGGCGTGGTGGTGGACGCCTATAATCCCAGCTACTCGGGAGGCTGAGGCAGGAGAATGGTGTGAACCTGGGACGCAGAGCTTGCAGTGAGCCAAGATCAAGCCACTGCACTCCAGCCTGGGCGACAGAGGGAGACTGTCTCAAAAAAAAAAAAAAAAAAAATTGACTGGGCGTGGTGGTGAGCGCCTGTAATCCCAGGTACTTGGGAGGCTGAGGCACGAGAATCTCTTGAACCTGGGAAGAGGAGGTTACAGTGAGCTGAGTTTGCACCACTGCACTCCAGCCTGGGCGACAGAATAAGACTCTTCCACAATAAATAAATATATATATTTATATATATAGTATATATAGCTATACTATATATATATATATATAGTATAGCTCAAGGATTCAGATTTGGGGATTTTACTACCCAGTAGCCTGGCTTTCTCATTATTGATTAATCTACAAAGAAAAATTTGATATATCTGATGAAAATCAGTTATATTGTACCTAGAAAAGCATCTCTTCCTTATTACTTGATGTATTTTAATGTCTCTGAATCCATTGGTTAATCTTTATCTCCTAGAAGCTCTTAAAGTCACAGGAATTCTAGTCCATATGATCAGATTAACCAAAAATTCAGGCAGCTACTCTGTTCAAACATGAAAGAAAAAACTGAAAATGAATTGTTTTATTGAATCTGCTTTTTCACAATAGACAACTAGGCGTAATGGTTCTGAGCGTGGGTTAGAAATTGGGCAAGTCTGGGTTCGCATTCTTTTACTGCCTTGAAGAGAAGTCTCTGCTTCCATTTCATCTCTAGAAAGACAGGAATAATATAGCCTGTGTCAACATGACTGGGGGGATGAAGGAGATGATATCTGTGAAGAGTTTAGCACAGTGCCTCCTACATCAGAAGTGCTTGACACGTGTCTGGCTCTTGTTTCTCCAGGAAGGAGAGAAGGGGAGAAGAGAGAGTTTGCAGGGCTGTAGTTATTCAAATAGTTATAGCTGTCTCTTCTTTCTGGTCACACTGGTGGGTAATTTGTTCTTGAAAGGTGTCTTGGAAAATCACATCTTTCCAGAAAGGGATCTAGAGGACAGACATGTGTGAAGTGTACATTGTTAGAGGGCTGACTGGAAATAATCAGCACAGAGATCACTGTGGGCAGAGCCATAGCCTTCAGGTCCCATAAAGGGCAGAATTATAGGAATAATCTACTGCATAGGAAAGCCAAAGAAAGGAAGGAAGATGAAAAGCACCCTGGTGAGGAAAAAATAATTGGGGTACACTACTGGAATATCTTTCCTTCTGCTGGAAGATCCTTCATACATAATGAATCACAGTTTGGAAATGGAGCCTTTGAAAAAAAATCCTTGCACAACTGATAAGAGAGAAGTCTCATACCAGCCACTGAATTTTTTCAGCAATTTGGGCCTCCCTCCACAAGTGTACTTTCAGACTCAGATTCCTCCAGCATGCAGGACCTCTTGGTTAACTATGTACTCTCAATAAAGAGAAAAAGATGAGACTTCTGGGAAGCAAGAATTGGTAGAAGCTGGGCCAGGTACAGTGGCTCACACCTGTCACCCCAGCACTTTTGGAGGTCAAGGCGGGTGGATCACTTGAGGCCAGGAGTTTGAGACCAGCCTGGGCAACATGGCGAAACACTCTACTAAAATACAAAAAAAAAACTAGCCGGGTGTGGTGGCGCACACCTGTAATCCCAGCTACTCAGAGGCATGAGAATCACTTGAACCCAGGAGGCAGAGATAGCATTGAGCCAAGATCATGCCACTGCACTCCAGCCTAGGTGGCAGAGAGAGACTCTGTCTCAAACAAACAAACAAAAAAATTGATGCTGAAATGCATCAAAACCAGCCTGCTTGTTATCCTGTTTTAGAAGAAAAAAAATGAGTAAACCATAGCATTACTCATTAGGATGTTACCAGATATGTGAGTTGGTCAGAGGGACTCCTAGCTACAAGTACAAGGGGTCCACTCTACCATTGACTATGTGCAAAGTAGCACTTTTTATCTGCCTTTTTAAGATACTCGGCCAGATGCAGTGGCTAACTCCTGTAATCCCAGCACTTTGGGAGGCTGAGGCGGGCAGATCACCTGAGATCAGGAGTTCAAGACCAGCCTGGCCAACATAGTGAAACCCCATCTCTACTAAAAATACAAAAATTAGCCAGACGTGGTGGCACGCACCTGTAGTCCCAGCTACTTGGGAGGCTGAAGCCTGAGACTCGCTTGAACCCAGGAGACAGAGGTTGCAGTGAGCCAAGATCATCTCACTGCACTCCATCCTGGCTGAGAGAGTGAGACTCTGTCTTTAAAAAAAAAAAAATGATACTCAGTGACTGTGACTCTACATATTTGAATCTTTCCATTTATCTAGTCTTGTGTTAAACTTTAAAAATTTCTGACACTTTATCAATGTGTATAAATGTGTACTGATACAAGATCCTCTACACGATTTTTTATTCAGAATATTCGTGTCTTCAGACATCTTCAGGAAACACTGTTGGGGTTTTGTTTAGGAGGATTGCTTTGAATTTAGATTAACTTAGGAAAAAGTTATTGTATTTGACTGTTATAATCATTTTTAGGAAAATTTTCATTTTAAATTTATAGCCCAAGTGACGTATTTGCAACATTGACTCTAATGATACTTATTTCTCTTACATTCAAATGTTTATGTGCCTTTAAAAAATACATTTTTTCTTTATTTTGATCCTATACATTTCATGTTAAGTTATTCTTTATTAATGCCACTTGTAAAAGAATAAAAATATGTAAGATTTCTTTTGGTGTACCAGTTCCATTGTTCTCCTCTAATAAAAATATATAATGTTTTCGAATGTTGGGTCCCGTTTTGAAAAATGCTACAAAAAATGTGTTCACACTGGTGCTAGTATTCAATACTAACACAGTAGGCAATAAAATGTTCCTCAGTTCCTGATAATAGCCTGGGTGAGAGTCCACGTGGCACCGAACTTAGTAATTTGTCTTCTACAGTCGTGGGTACACACAGTGACTCTTAATAGAGAACCCACTGTGGTGCTGCCTGCAGCTCTGGGTCCCCTGTGGCCAGGTACAGGTAGGCAGCCCAGTGCAGATGTGCAGCCCTAAGCCGTGTTTAAACACATGGCTACCTGCTGTACCTTCTAACCTGTTTTGAGTTGAGGAATAGAATGTGTGAGCCTATGAACTCACCTCTGTGGTCATCAGCTGCTTCATATGCTCTTCTGTGTTACAGATCACAGTAACTTAATCATAACTTCCTATGGAGAGCCAGAGTATTATTTTACTATTGATTCCGAAGGGGTCTTTTGTTGCTGATGGGGTTTATGCATCAGAACTTTAGTTGTTCTTGTGCCAAATTCGATTCCGTTTGGTTTTTTTAATCTTCAAAGCATAAATAGTAAGGACAACTATGATTTGTCAGTTTCTGCTCTGTAACAAATTTATCCCCAAACTCTGTAATACAGTCACTAAAACAAATCCAAACTCTTCATGTTCTACCTTTCACTTCTCCATTCAGAACTTGTACTGTTATGCATAAGCATGGCATAATTATCCCTAGTAGTTTTATCTTTTCGCTCTCTTCCCCCTAGATATTTTCTCCTAATTACCCTAAAAGAATTGTCATTGTCTCTTGATTTTGCTCTCGTAAACTACTGTCATTTTCTCACTTTCCTTTCCCCTGCAAGTAGACTACACAGCTCTCTCCTTCCCCAGCATCCTCTTTCCAATCCTAGTCACCCTATGTGCTTTGCCTTCCTGTGTCAGTAGATGTTGGTCCTTTTCCCTTCTCACTTCTGGAAACCCTGTTCTTAACTCTTGTGCCTGGATTGCTGTACCACTAGTGTACAGCAGAGGTTTCTCATCACTTCATAGGGCTCTCATCACTTTCCATTTTTCTCCTTCCTCCTCCCACCTTATCTAAGCCCCTACCTTCAGTTGTGTATGTGGAGTGATGCCCTCATCTGTGTCTCTCATCCCTCTTAACTCACCCTTCCACTGCCTTCTAAATGTGTCATTATTCGTCTTTCCAACACTTTGTTCCTATTACACAGATGCAAAAACTTGGATTCTTTCTTTGAGCTTACCCACTCTTTTTGCCCTATATTCAGCAGCCAAACCCTGTTGGTCTCTGTTGCATCCATTACCCAGCCACCTCTACCTCAGTATAGATATGATTGTTCTAATTCTGGCCTTTTATCACTCACCTAGTCGGCTAAAACCCTAATTGTGATTGCTGCCTCAAGCTCTGCCTCCCTGATGAGCCCTCTCCCCACTGCTCCCTAGGCATCTTCCCAAGGCACAGATAATGCTCAGACCTCTACAGCTCTCAAGCTGTGTTTCCCAGCTCTCCTGCTGCTACATAGTCGCACAGACCATCTCCAGAATACAGCCTGTTCTTCTAGACAGCATCCTGGACCTTCCATGGTTTGGTTCCAGCAATCTTATTTTCAGCCACCTTCTTTCATACCCCTTCTCCATGCTATCTAGAGCAAAAAACTGCCATGATAAGAACTGTAAGTGTGCTGCTGGCATCCAGCTGGTCGAGCTTGGAGTCCAGGCTTCACCTTCCTAACTGTGTGACTCCAAGCATGCTAAATAGCCTCCTTTACTTTTTGTAGCCTCAGTTTCTTCACTCAAACCAGGATTGATTGATTGATTGATTGATTGATTGATTGATTGATTTTTATTGAGACGGAGTCTTTCTCTGTCACCCAGGCTGGAGTGCGGTGGCACAATCTTGGCTCACTGCAACCTCCACTGCCCAGGATCAAGTGATTCTCCTGTCTCAGTGCCCTGAGTAGCTGGGATTACAGGCACCCGCCACCATGCCTGGCTAATTTTTTTGTATTTTTACTAGAGATGGGGTTTCACCATGTTGGCCAGGCTGGTCTCAAACTCCTGACCTCAGGTGATCCACCTGCCTTGGCCTCCCAAAGTGCTGGGATTACCGGCATGAGCCACCGCACCTGGCCTATTATTTATGTTATTACTTACCTTATAATGCTATGAAGACCAAAAAAGAATGGTTTTTTTTTTGAGACAGAGTCTCACTCTGTCCCTCAGCCTGGAGTGCAGTGGCATGATCCTGGCTCACTGAAATCTCCACCTCCCGGGTTCAAGTAATTCTCCTGCCTCAGCCTCCCGAGTAGCTGAGATTACAGGCATGCACCACCATGCCCAGCTAATTTTGTATATTTAGTAGAGACGGGGTTTTACCTTGTTAGTCAGGCTGATCTCGAGCTCCCGACCTCAGGTGATCCACCTGCCTCGATCTCCCAAAGTGATGGGATTACAGGCGTTAGCCACCATACCCGGCCCAAGAATTCTTATAGAACTCTTACCACAATCCCTGGTATTTAGTAAGCTAGAGGAGCCTCAATAAATGCCAGAGGATGATGATGTTGATCTCATTATAATTATCATCCTCATTAAAATTTCGCTTGACAGAAGTGATGCTGGGTATATTACCCACGTAAGTGTGGTATGCCCTTGTCACTGTGTCTTTGTGCCTTTCTCTGCCTAGACTACCAAAATCCTATTCACACTGCAGTCCCCAGCTAACATGTTACCTTCTCACTGGCTTAATCACCTCCCAGCCAGGAGAGCTCTTGCCCTCCTTTGAACTGTCATATCCGTTTGTCTGGACCTTGGCTCTTATATAATTATCTATCCTCATGTTCCATTTTCTGTATTTATGAGGCATATAGTTATCGAACTCCATTGAAAATCCTTTCCTCTTCTTGCTGGCTATATAGCCCTGGGTATGTTGCTATATTAGTTTGCTAGCACTACCAAAACAAAATACCACAAACTAGATGGCTTAAACAGCAGAAATTTATATTCTCACATTTCTAGAGTCTGAAACTTCAAGATCAAGGTGTTGGCCAGGTTGGTTTCTTCTGGGGTCTCTCTCTCTTTGGCTTGGAGATGGCTGCTTTTTCCCTGTGTCTTCTCTTTGTGTCCTACATGTCTGTCTCAATTTTCTCTTCTTATGAGAAACCAGTTGGATGGGATTATGTCCCACCCTAAAGACCTCTTTTTAACTTAATTTCTCTTTTAAAGTCCCTGTTTCCAACTATAGTCACATTCTGAAGTATTTGAGAGTTAGGACTTCAACTGTGACTTTTGGTAGAACACAGTTCAGCCCATAAAAACAGTTGCTTTAATCATTCTGTGCTTCAGTTTCCTCTTAATGTAAACTCTGCAAAAAGTACCTCTTGAGTGGACTGAAAATATGTAGTATATGCAACATATTTATATAAAGCAACACCTTAATACCCCATAATAGATGTTTGATGAATATTCATTACCTCTACCCTTGCTACTTCATGCTCCTTGAGAATGGGAATAAAGCATCTTGTGTCCTTGCAGTTCCTAGGACAAACTTTGAACATGATTGCTTGTAAGTATTTGGTGAATGAAAAATCAAGTAGCAGAAATGAGTCTGTAATAGTTGTATGCATTTCTCTTTCTCTCTTAGATGGATCCAGATACTAGATGGTAACTAAGATTTCAGTAACAAAGAGTATACCAGGAAACATGTAGAAAAGTCAGTGTCAGCGCTGTAAGTATAATATGCCACACTGAGCCAGTTCAGTATGGAATATTTTCCTGTGTCCTACTTGCCACAGTCTCCAGAAAGTCATAGGGAAATGATTTGTGACAAAATCGCACACACACAAAAAAACAGTATCTTCACACAGCCAGAGCTCTTAAGTGATGAGGGACACAAAGACATTGTGCACAATAGGTGTTCCTGTCCATTGTCTGCCGATTCAGCTATCTTTGATCTCTGCAAAAGAGGAACCATGGGTATGGTACTGTGAATGGATAACAGACCAGGAATTGGAAGAGCGGCAGGCAGTGTGCTGCTCAGTGATCAAGTCATGGCGAGACCCAGACACCGTGCATCTGATGATAAGCATCTTCTCTTGGTGCCTTGGAGTCTCTCATTTCCTTCCAATTTGACTCCAAAGGGCCTGTTTCATCTTCAGCACCTTTACAATGTGCCACTTTGAGTCTGTAGGTTCTTTCTTTCAGAGGCCACCACAGGTAACGGGTACATCATTATGTTTTCTTGATATCACTACATTCTTTCTTCCTGGTGCATCTGCCTCCTGCAGCCCTCTGAAGTGGATTTGACTCCTTATCATCCCTAGTGATAACTCACTTTGCTGTTTTAAAAGAATTGGTATCTGTCGATTTGCTTGGAGTCAGGGAGTTGAGTGTAAGTTCTTGTTTTATTGTATATAATGCTAGCAACTTTTACCAGTGTTAGTAAAGGTAAGAGTTAATAAAACAACAATTCTGTACCTAAGAATTCTACCCTTTCATAACAGCACCACTTGGATATGTAGAAAGAGCTTGTTGTGAGATCAGATATAAAACAAATAAAAGTTATTTGTGAAATGGAAGACTGGGATTAGAAATTGTGGCATTCAGGAAGCCAAGTAAGCTGGTTGTCAGAATTGACAGAGATTCTAGAGATGGTGTAGTGCAGGGATTGTCAGCCTCACTGCACATAAGAATCTCATAGGAAAATTTTAACAAGGACAGATGCAAAGTTCTTATTAAACTGTCAGGACTGAAGTTCAGAGGTCACCATATTTTAAAAAGGTCTGCAAGTGATCGTAACATGCATCTATGGAGGAAAACATCAATGTAGGGGAAAGGGGGAAAGAAACCTGCATGTTTGGAGTAATGGCTCTGTCTTGAGCGCTGTGCTGGCTCCTTACATTCTCCATCTCTTTTTATCTTCATAGTAAGTGAGATGGTTTGACAAATAGGGAGACTGAAGCTCTGCCTTCATCTGGGACACTCAACTGCCTCCTTCCCTGCTGTTGGCAGTGCTTGGATGAATATGCATTGTATTTATTCCTCTTCTCTCTTCCAAGAATACTGGTGTTCTCTTGATTATTTTGCATTTTACCCTGGGTAGAGATGGTCTTACCCTCTTTTGAGCTTCAAAAAAATCAGCCTTCAGCCTAATTCCATCCTGGTGAATCTTTCTCAGCAATTCTGCCCCCATAAAACAATCTTTACATTTTGAATTTCTATTCATTTTTGTAAGTATTTGTAAGATTTTCATATGAAGAGTTCTGGTTCAGAAATAGAGAAAATCCTTACTGTGCCTCTCATGTGGTTACTGGGCTAGGTGTGTTTCAACTCATCATTCTGCCAACTGTAAATAGCTCAGTCTGTATCATATGGGAAATGTAGGTGCAAAGTCACAAAACACTCAAGGGCTGTGAACAACCAGAGGCGGGGGGGTAGTAGGGGGGTGGGGAGGGTATTGTTCTTCCCATGGACCTACAGGTTTCAGCAGCATCTGAGCAAAACAGAGCTGTTCTGAGCAGTAGGGCAGGGAGCAGCATGTCTTTGTGTGGACCAGAACCCACCAGCCTCTGGGTGTGTCATCTCACACTCTACTTCCTAGAGTAAGGCCCTTTCTTGGGCCTTTCAGTGAATCCAACCCAGGTTTGTATTTTGTGTTGTCCCCCTATCCCCCAAAAAAGTTCATTTGCACTTAAGGAAGAACAAGAGTGTCTTGATTAAGGTATCAAGTTGGTAAAAATGGAAAAACAATTTGATTTAGGGAGTTAATGAATGAACATCTTTCTTTGGTTCATTAACCTTACACATATTAGATAAACTGTGTATAGGTGTTTATTTTTCTTTGTGGAAGTAACACATGATCTATATAGAAAAAATTTCAAATACATCAAAAAAAAAGGAAAAGAAAGATATTTGTAATCCCACCACTTCAGAAGCACCACTTTGGTGTATTTCTTCTACATGGTGGTAGGGGATGGCGGGGGAAATATGTACCTGTATTTTAAACATATGAGCATTTTTACTTAAAAGTATATTTTGAACATTTTTCACAGTTGACTGCATAGTATCTTCATGCATGAACATACTCAAATTTATTTAATCCATCCCTTACCATTAGATATTTATGTTGTTTCTAATTTTTCTTTCCAGGTATTATAAATAATACTTCAAAAGGCATCCTTGTAGCTAGTTCTAATTAGTACAGTATAGTTTGGATAAGATAAAAATTTCATATATTTGTGACAAAGAACAAGTTGAAGTACAGTAAGAAAGAATGTAATTGCTTGTGATAAATATGTGATAAATGTGATAAATATGTGAAAAATGTGATAAATATAGGCTTAGTTTCAAAATAGCTAGCTTAAAATTACCCTTATAGCGTACTTTAAAGATTTCACTGATGATCATGGAGGTGAGGCATCTAGCCATTGCTGGAATGAAATAACACATGATGTTCAACGTTTGGGTGGTAATTGACTTAGTGCATATTTTTGCTACTTTCACATACCATTTATATCATATGAAAAGAGCAATCTATACACAAGTAATACATAAATAAAATTATAAGAATATGCAACTCCATAAAATGAGATTTGATGTTTTTAAGAGAAAAAAATGATAGCTTTCATCTAAGTTTACGAGTTCGCTGGCAATTTTTGAATCATTGCCAGAATCATGAAATTCATCATTCAGGAGCCTTTGTCCTCCTAGTCCCCCTTCTATTCTGAGAGGCAGATCTATGTCTCCTCATTTGGATACGAATGCTTTTCATTTTATTACTGCCTTTGTGCCCTTGGCTTTGAGCCCTGGGTGGCAGTTGTTTGTGGTTCAAGGAGCATTTGTAATTTCAGTGTGAGGACTCAGGGAGGTCAACAGAAATTTCTGGTCTTTGCCCTTCAGTCTCCACATTGAGGACGTAGGGCTTCTTCCTAGGCAGTAACTGTATTTTGATTCATACTTGTAATCCCTAACCACTTTGATTGATAGGATAAGGACTGAAACTACATTCTCTTGAGGATAGAATATTCTTATCCTTGAGAATAATCATTCATCTCTTCCTGACCCATCTTACCATTTCTTTGCTTTGATCCTAAATCTTTTTTGTTATTTTTAGGCTGGAGGCTCCCAGGTGATTTTCACAAATCCTTTAGAAATTGTCAAGATCCGTTTGCAAGTGGCCGGAGAAATCACTACTGGTCCCCGAGTCAGTGCCTTGTCTGTCGTGCGGGACCTGGGGTTCTTTGGGATCTACAAGGTAACTTTTTTTTTTTTTTTTAGTCATTTATTTGATTACTTTCTCATCTAATGTAGAAACTATTCTTCAACATGAAATCCATTTTTTGTTTTTTGTTTGTTTTTTGTTGTTGTTGTTGTTGTTGTTGTTTGCATTTCTACACCTAGAAAAAATGTTCTACCCAAGCTGCAGGGGCACTTCATGCCATTGAGAAGGAGGTGCCCCTTCCTGCCATCTGCCAAAAAACTATCCTCATCAATACACAAATCCAGGGTGACTATGATAGGTATTGTGCCCTCTAGAGTTGTTCAGTGCAGCTCTTTGCAGCAACACTGGCTAGAACTTTATTTGGATTTGTTATTGATACGCTGAGTTCAGTTCAAGGAGAAACCTATATCATAATTTATTTTCTGATCCTATATATATGGTCTGATCCATGTTTTCTCTATATATGTATGCCTTGTCTTAATTATTGTAAATCTTAATCATTTTTTCATTTAGAAAATGTTTTTTCAGAATGATTATAAAACCAAACTTCTAGAGGATTCTTGAAATTTGTTATTCATACTGCTCTACAAAAAGTTATAATGGAATTTACTATAACTATCTGCCTATATGCCAACATATAAGGCTTTATCAAACATAAAGTAAACACAAGTTTTCAATGAAGAATTTTTTTATAAAACATTACGCTAGCTTGACTAAGTAAACCTTTAGGGATATGGGAGAAATGTCAAATGTCTACTTAAGATAGTTTCATTTATTTACAAAGAATGTATACAGTCACATTATATAAAATTAATATTGCTTTGTTTCTATAAACACATATCAAGAAATATTCAAATTATTCATGAATTTTGAATCAGCATTTTGATCTCCACTTAACCCACTTTTTAGGTCATCTGTTAGCATGGTTTTGCAGAATACATTGTCTTCATTTTTATCCCAAGCTTTGCAGTTTGAAGCATTTTTGACTTTTATGTATGATATTGTTCCTGCAAATTTTATCCCATATACACATAATATTAAGACAGTCAATTTCTTTTTTCCTATTCCCAGTTCATCCTGAATGGATATAACTGGTCCCCATAATGTAACAACTTACCATATTGCTAGAGTAAACTTGAAATGACTTGTTTTGACATTTGACACGGTATTTGTGAGATCCTCCTCCCAGAGATACTTTTTTACTCTTTTCTTTTTAACCTGAGTTTTGCAAGTGACCTCAGTAAACATCCAGAATTAGTAATAATTGTGACTGTCTCAGGAGAATCTGCCTTCCCCGAATGGTACTCTGCTTCTCAGGGTCAAGTGATTGGAGAGAGTACTCCATGATCTGAGACTTTGTGAAGATCAAATACAGTGTGATGCCCTCTTTTCTGGGATTAATTTTAGCCGGGGAAAATCCTGCCTTATATTTAAGCGTATGTGGTACTTAGGAATAAACCTGCTGATTTTTTAAGTAGAACTTAAAATGTTCAATCTGGGATTCTACAATGTAACACAATGTTCTGTAACTATTTTGCTTACCAATTTGTTACCCATCTGTAAAAAATAAACACTGTTGTCATGAGGCATAGCATTGATCAATTTGAAGAAAAATCATCTTTTCTAAATTTTTAGGCTCTTGCAGTCTGTAATATGATGTAGCAGCATATCATTTTGACAAGATGCCAGGAGTCTTTCAATGGGTTGTCTGGTAAAAAGCACTTAGGTACTATGGCAGTGACTGTTACCGAAATGTCTACATGAGTAAAATGGTAGGAACTTGTTTGCTGATACAGAAACAGAGACTGTTAAACGACCTGCAAATGATACAATACTGGGACTTAGTGCTTTTCATCTTCACGTTATTTAATAATCTTAATCCCCTTTAACACTTCTTGGAAGTAGTTGGTATCCTGATTTTGTAGTTCAGGTGAATAGAGGCTGCCAACCATGGTATCTGAGCTGAAACTGAGGCTTAGAAGTTTCTTGTTTCCACATTTGTGCTAAAATTGCTTTCCTGAAATGAGCAGGATTGCTCAAGTTTGAGCAAGAGAACTCTCCCATATGAAGTTAGTTTAATTACTAGTCTAGTAGTTTAATCTAGTTCAGAAGCATTCCACAGGGCTTGGTGCTCACTTCTAAAATGCTGTTTTTGGTTTACTGGTAATTAACAAGAAAATCAGTAATGCTTTGAGCTGCTGGAACCTTGATTTCATTGCAAGAAAATGACCTAGTAATCTCTATCTTCCTGTTGGTCATCAGTATCAGCTACATGCAAAGACCTGGGAGTCTGGATTTCATTCAGCAGATGTTGACCTCTGTGGTTTAGTCTCCTTTCAGTCTGATTAGCTCTTGTATTCAAGTCTAGTTGGTCCTCATTTATATATTCCCAGCATTCTGTCTTGGACTGTTTCTTGTGAACCCCTCTTCTCCAGCCCCACCCCACTTCACCTTTACATGGTCAGACATCACAGCAGGTTAAGATCCATCTTTCTACGGAGCATCACAGCATTAGCATTGCTTTGTAGTTTAATGTGTTTTTGTTTCAGGATAGCACTTTTTAGTAATACAGCTTTTCTGTTTCTAGTCCTGGTTAGCTAGAAAAATGCAAATGACTAGAAGTGACCTCACACAGTACTTTTTAAACCTGGTATGTGCCCCTCCAGGTGGGTCTTTAAAAAGAAGAACCACTGTCCTAGATTTAGTTGAGACAGGTAATCTTTCTCCTTCCCTCTGTTCTTTTGTTTCTGTTGTTAACATTACAATGCCAGACCCAAGAAGGGTGAGTGGTTGGCTCTGTCTGTGTGTTTAGGCCTGCTGAGCTTTAACCTTACCTAAATTGGAAAATCAAGCTTTCTGTTTTTCTCCTGTATTGACTTGCAAAATAAGCAAACTATTCTGACTTCCCAGTAAGTGGCAATTAGAGTACTTGCTTTAGAAATATATTTGCAACTGAAAAAAAGTGGAAAACAGTAAACATTTTGCATTCCTAAAGTAAGAAATAGTTTAGCACAAATATAGTAAACAATGTAAACAAAGCCCCCCTCTAAAATGCTAACATTTAGAGAGATTTAGTTATAGCACATAGGATGTAGGTGATTGAAGTGAAGGCAGCATAATTAATTGCCTTCGAAAGAGCTATTTGAATGTAATATAGCTAAGAAAACAAATCTGCAATGTCTACTTCTTTTTAAAAAGAATTATGAGGATGTATTTCCCTTTCCCTGCATAACTTCTGTTTTATTGCATAAACCCCTGGAGCATAAAAATAAAAGTCAAATAAACTTGACATAGAAAAGAAAGTTGTATCCATCTACTTTTGAACATTACCTTTTCCATAGGAGCTGTCAGAGTGTTAATGAGGGGACAAATTATACTTTAAGAATTGAATGAAACTTATCATTTAACAGTAAATGGCAGCACAGCTAATTAGGCCAAAAAGATACTTTATTAGGAAGCAGTGGAACAGTCCATGTCTCTTTTTGAGTACAAAACATGGTCAGTGAAGCAATGACAGCTAGGATCCATCAAGCACTGTTAAAGTTTTCAAATTCTATAATCACAAGTTAAACCTTAACTCTAGCATGGAAGGTCACTTAGGAATATGGACTCTGTCTGCTGTGTTCTAATCAAAGGCATTGTTTTTTTCCACTGCATTTGACAGTATTCAAATATATTTTTATCCATATACATAAATGTTGTAGACATGTGTTCATCTATAATGTGTGTATAAATGATTCATTGGAGCTATTGTTCATAAACTCAGAAAGCAAGTTATGATATATCAGTATATTCTTGTTTATTCTGCCAGTTATCGCCAACTTTTTTTTATTTTAAAAAGTAAAATATAATTTATATTTCAAAAAAATCAAGTAATTTACAAAGGTGTATGAAGAAAAGTAAAATTATCTCTCTACCCTTTACTGCTCCATTCTCTTCAAAGTATAGCCACTGCTTAAGATTTTATATTAATGTACCCTTAAAAAAAGAAAAACTTTCTGCTCAGATTAGTGTTTCTCTTTCAAAAATTTTACCAATATCAGCATCAGAAGAGTATGTATGTTTTCAATAGCAAAGACATCGAATCACCCTAGGTTACCATTAACAGGAGATTGGATAAGGAAAACGTGAAAACTACACACAATGGAGTACTAGACAACCATAAAAAAGAACTAAATTATGTCCTTTGCAGCAACATGGATGCAGCTGGAGGCCACTATCCTAAACAAATCAGTGCAGAAACAGAAAACCAAATACCACGTTTTCACTTGTAAGTGGGAGCTAAACCTTGGGTACACATGGGCACAAAGACTCCAACAGGAGGAAGGGAAAGAGGAAAGGAGGAAAGGGCTGAAAAACTTCCTTTCGGGTACCATGCTCAGTACCTAGCTGACAGGATTAATAGAAGCCCAACTCAGCATCACGCAATATATCCTTGTAACAAACCTGTATATGTATCCCCTGAATCTAAAATCAAAATGAAAGGAGAATATTTTACTTTTCTTAAGTAAAATTGTGTCTTAACACAAATAAAATCTTTTCAAACACAATGTATCTTAACGCTCTTTCATCATTTTAATAGCTGTATAAATTTTTGTATTTAACCATTTCCTGTTGATGAATATTTGTTTCTAGTTTGAAGATATTACAAGCAATGCCATGGTGATCATCCCCGTGTATATTTTGACATACTTTTGTACAAGATTGTTTAGAAAAGATAAAGTCCTAGCATTGAAGTTGTTAGGTCAAAGGACATGTGCACTTTTTAGTGTTAATAGATTTTATCCAGTTTTATCAGTTTATCCCTTTTTCCTTGGTAACATGTAAGTACTCATAAGACTAATTCTTCAATTTATCATCTTTTAAAAGCTTGTATTTTTACGTGCTCATAGCCCGACCTGAAGGAAGCAATTGTTTAGTCTACTTTGAGAACACATTGCTGTTCTAGTTTTCTGATACCTGGGGACATGCTATGGTTTTACAACCAGCCTAGGGGTAGTTCTCACCCACATCTGAACCTCTGTGAAAGCGTCTTCAGGGCTTTCTTTATTTTGACTCTTGACTCTCCTAAATCCACTGTTGCCACAGCAGCCAAAGTGATCCATTTAAAATGTAAATCATATTAATTCACTCACTCAGCACACTCTTATTGAGAGCTTACTGTGCCAGGCACTGTTCCAGCCTTTAGGAGATGGCTGTTTAAAGCTAAGTCCCTGCTCACAGTATGTTGGGTAGGACAGGTCAGCCATCAAGGAAAAAAGATATGGCCGGGCATGCTGCCTTGTATCTGTAATCTCAGTATTTCAGGAGGCCAGCGCGATCTCTTCATGCCAGGAGTTCAAGACTAGCCTAGGCAGCATAGCAAGACACCATCCCTACAAAAATAAATCAATAAAAGTTAGCGGGACATGGTGGTGCATGTCTGTATTCCCAGCTATTTGGGAGGCTAAGGCAGGAGAATCACTTGAACCCAGGAGTTTGAGGCTGCAGTGAGCTGTGATTGCACCATCACACTCTAGCCCTGGCAATAGAGTGAGACCCTGTGTCTTAAAAAAAAAAAAAGGAAAGGAATACACAAAATGAATATGACATCAGCTGGTGCTACCGTGAAGAAAAAGAAGCTGATTTAAAAAATGAGCAAAGGACTTGAATAGATACTTCTCCAAAGAAGACATACCAATGGCCAACATGTATGTGAAAAAAGGATGTGAAAAGATGTTCAACAACACTAATCATCAGGGAAATGCAAATCATAACTACACTGAGATAGCACTTCATACCTGTTAGGATAGCTGTTGTCAAAAAAAACAAACAAACAAACAAAAAAAGATAAGCAATGGTGAGGTTGTGGAGAAATTGAAATCCTTGGTGGTAGGCCAGGTGCGGTGGCTCATGCCTGTAATCCCAGCACTGTGGGAGACCAAGGCAGGCGGATCACGAGGTCAGGAGATCAAGACCATCCTGGCTAACACGGTGAAACCCTGTCTCTACTAAAAATACAAAAAATTAGCTGGGCATGGTGGCACTTGCCTATAGTTCCAGCTACTTGGGCGGCTGAGGCAGTAGACTCACTTGAACCCGGGAGGTGGAGGTCGCAGTGAGCTGAGATTGTGCCACTGCACTCCAGCCTGAGGGAAAGAGTGAGACTCTGTCTCCAAAAAAAAAAAAAAAAAAAAAAAAAAAAAAAAAAGAGAGTTCCTTGATGGTAGAAATGTAAAGTGGTACAGTCTCTGTGGAAAACAGTATGGAGTTTTCTCGAAGAGTTAAAATGGTACTACTGTATAATCCAGCAATCTCACTTCTGGCTGTACATCCAAAAGAATAGAAATCAGATATCTGAAGAAGGTATCTGGACTACCAGGTTCATTGCAACATTATTACAATAGACAAGCTGTGAAACAACCCAAATGTCTATCAACAAAGGAATGAATAAAGAAAATATGGTGTATTATAGCCTTAAAAAGGAAGGAAATCCTTCTTTTGCAATGAGATGGATAAGCCTGGAAGACATTATATTAAGTGCAATAAGGCAGTCACAGAACTTCAAATACTGCATGATTCTATTCATATGAAGTGTCTTAAGTGTACATTTCTTGATGTATGAGAGAGAGTGACCGAGTCTTTTCACAAATATACCAACACCAAAAATTGAAGTAAGTTAATAAGTAAATAAATAAAAATATTGTGTCTTACTCCTGACAGACTTTTATTATCTCATTTAAGGAAGGATTTTTAGAAATTTAAGGAGAGAGTATCAAGTATACTTCAAGGAGTCAGGTTTTGTATCTAATGTGTGTGAATATTTGAAAAATACTACAGGTCATGTAATGTCCAAAATCACTGCTTAAAGGTTGTATTAAACAAAAACTGGAAAAAAAAAAAAAACTTTAAAAAATAATTTCAAATTTTATTTTACATTGGGGGTACATGTACAGGTTTGTTGCACAGGTATGTTGCATGATGCTGGGATTTGGGATATGAATGATTCAGTTACCGAGGTAGTGAGCATAGTACTCAACACTTAGTTTGAAAAAAAATGATTTTTTTTTTTACAAAATTTCTTGTTCCTGTGCTTCAGATGACTCACTGACTCATCTGTAGAAAGAGGATAATAATCGTACCTCCCTATTCATAGGATCGTTGTGTGGTTTTACTAAAACAATGCTTGTAAAGCATACAGGATACAGTTGAGCACATAGTACACATGGTGTGTTAGTTGTCATCAACTTTTGATTATTGAGTGTCAGCTAAGGTATTCTTGCAGGAATACCTAGTTTCTTCCTCATTACTCCAGTCCTGGGTAATTTCCAGTGCTGTGTGGTCAACAACCTCTCCAGGCCAGGTCTTCTGGTTTGGACTTTAGAATAGCAGATTAAAAGGAGATGGCTTGAAAAATATTATTTTTATGAAACAATGCCCAGAGGAATTGAGTGTGCTAAAGACACCAGAAGAAAAGAATTCCTTAAAGTAACAGCAAATGATCAATTTTTTAAACCATTCTTTTATTCTTTCACCAAATGTGTATTGAGTGCTAACACTATTAGATGCTAGAATACCAAAGATGTGTACAGTATCATTGCCTTAAAGGTGATCTACGTTAAGGGGTGAGAGAAGAGAAACATGTAATTCTAGGGCCATAAAGTTCTTTTAAAATTTAATTTTAATAGGCATTACCTTTTTTTAAGGTAGAAAATTCAGATACAAAAGAGTATCTAACGATAAAATGCTAGTTTCTCAGCCCAAGCCCCAGATAACTTTTCTTTCCAGAGACAAACATTTTTACCAAGTTATTTTTTGTTTTGTTATTGCTTGTTTTCTTTTTCGTTTTCGGTTTTTGCTAAGTACCCACAATATTAGTTTTAAGACAGTACTTTTTAATTTTATCTAAACTTTTAGAATATGTCATCTTTCATGTTAAAAAGTATATTAAATGATGCCAGCTATCCACCATTTGTAAGGTACTCTGAATATATTTTCCAGAAGTGATGGATATATTTCTACTGAATCATCTTTACAGTCTCTGGTTTCTAATTGTGACCAAGAGATGCATTTAAAAGATGGACAGCATAAGAAATGCATTAACTGTAAAAGAGATATGCCTTGTAACAACCAAAGAAGTCTATGTGATGTATAATCAACCTAACAAACTACTACTATAAATGTGCTCAGTAGAATTAGGTCTTCCACCGAATAAAAGGTTGACCTGATAAACGTAGAACTCTATTGTGATTCAGGTGTGAAACCACGTAGAAGTCATATTCCAGCTGCCAGTTGTTAAAATTATATATTATTTCATATATATTTTAATTTTCCACTCCAATAGGACAGTGTGCTTTCATTGATAATAGTAATTATCATCTTTTATTGAATTATCATCTTTTATTGGAGATCTTTGTGCTAGGTATTATACTAACTATATTAATCATTGGATTTAAGTTTAATGTGTCTGTACAAATGTTACTCACATTTTATAGATGAGGAACTTGAGGTACAGATGTTTTAAGAAACTTACCCAACATTAGATAGCTGCTAAATAGTAGAGTGATGATCTGAGACCAGGTCTCTGATTATAAAACCTGTATTCTTACTCCTATAATGTACTGAATTTGATGCAGAGTGGAAGCATAATTCAGATATAAATCCATATTTAAGATGATACATTTTGAGTATGTATTTCTTTGAATGCAATATACTTCTGTATCTAAATCATCCTCTTCAAAAATGAAGTATTCAGAAGGCTTGCATATGGGCTGGGCACAGTGGCTCATGCTTGTAATCTCAGCCTTTTAGGAGGCCAAGGCAGGAGGATCGATTGAGTTCAAGGGTTTGAGACCAGCCTTGACAAAATAGTGAGACGTCATCTCTACTAAAAATAAAAAATAAAATCAAAATTAATCGGGCGTGGTGATGTGTGCCTGTAGTCCTTGCTACTCAGGAGTCTTAGGCAAGAGGAGAGCTTGAGCCTGGGAGATTCAGGCTGCAATGAGCCATGATTGTACCATTTCACTCCACCTTGGGCAGCAGAGTCGAGGCCCTGTCTTTAAAAAAAAAAAAAAAAAATAGTTGAGTGAAACGCAAGGAGAACACCAGCTCAGCTAGCTTAGCCCTAGTGGTTGCTGTTGTAGAGAAATGGTGCTCGTAGGGTGTATTGAAGAGGGTTTGAAAAAAGAGCTTTTTACTTTCTCCCTGGACTTTGTGATCTATATCAAGGAGAAAAACAAAAAATTATCAGAGGGCACTGCTTGCATAATCATTGCACATTTTAAAGAATACGTGTCAAGAGAAAGCGTCAGGAACAACCAGATGGAGCATCTCCTCAATAAGACATTAAGTTCTCTCTATAGGATTTCTAGCCATTGGTAGAGCATATATATATTTTTATAATATATATATATATATATATATATATATATATATATTTTTTTTTTTTTTTTTTTTTTTGAGACAGTCTTGCTCCATCACCAGGCTGGTGTGCAGTGGCACGATCTCGGCTCACTGCAACCTCCGACTCCCAGGTTCAAGTGATTCTCCTGCCTCAGCCTCCTGAGTAGCTGGGATTACAGGCACACGCCACCACACCCAGCTAATTTTTGTACTTTTAGTGGAGACGGGGTTTCATCATGTTGGCTAGGATGGTCTCAATCTCCTGACCTCATGATCCGCCCACCTTGGCCTCCCAAAGTGCTGGGATTACAGGCATGAGCCACTGTGCCTGGCCTGTAGAGCAGATTTTTAACTGATCATCCAATTGGAAACAACTAAAAATGTTGGATAATATATTTCATAAAAGCCTTTTTACACATATGAGTCAAGGAAGTAAGGAATATTCAAGCCTAAAAATAGGTGAGGTAAGCAGAACTGTAAAGCTCTTTTTTGCCTTGATGGCATTTGCCAAACACTTGAATGTGAACAATAATTTTAGAAGTCTCGGGACAATCAGGTACTGCCCAAAGTGCTAAGTATTAAAAAAAAAAAAAAAAGGCTAGGGCTAAGGTGAAGCAAGCAGGGCACCTAGGACGCAGTTTAAGAAGTTATTTACTTCCAGGTGTCAACGCTACATGCGCACATTCCTGATAGGGCCTCCTGAAAGTTTCTACTATAGATATCACTCTTTTCTTATTCTATTCCTAGACCTAAAGAAAATCCTCGCCATGAAGTTGGCATCTCAAAAGGCTACACCCTCAGTGGAAGGGTAAAATAGCAGTGTTCCCTTCTACCCTAGGCTACAAGGAAAATTGCCTTGCTTCTCAGTGGAGGGAGAGACAAGGAGGGCACAGGGAAACACTCCCCCATGAATCAGGAACTTCAAACTGCTCTCCGTGGGCTTGCAGGCTGAATTTATATTTTTTAAGTGATATGAAAAACCTCAAGTTAGAAATTAATTTTTAAGTAGTCTTCAATTGATAGTGCTCCCAGGCCTGAGAAAAGCAAACACAGACCGGGAGCAGTGGCTCACACCTGTAATCCCAGCACTTTGGGAAGCCGAGGTGGGTGAATCACTTGAGGCCAGGAGTTCAAGACCAGTCTGGCCAACATGGCAAAACCCCGTCTCTACTATAAAAATACAAGAATTAGCTGGGCATGGTGGCTCACACCTGTAATTCCAGCTGCTCTGGAGGCTGAGGCACAAGAATCAGTTGAACCCAGGATGGGGAGGTGGCAACAAGCAAAGATTGTACCACTGCACTCCTGCCTGGGCAGCACAGTGAAACCCTATCCCTCCCCCCACGTCCTCAAAAAAAAAAAAAAAAAAAAAAAAAAAGCAAACACAATTCTAGAGGAACCTACCTTCAACCCAGACTTCGAAGAATTTTTCTATTTAATGGTACAAGGAGAATGAGCAGCTCACGATAAAAATTAAAATCCCAAGTCACACAGGCAATAAAACACTTTAAGAGGAGATAGCACAAAACAACAGGAAACATTATACACACAAAGATTTAAAATTTCTAAATTATCAGAATTATAAAACAAATGTTTTATTTTTAAAATAGTAAACAGTATAGAATATTTATAATGATTAAAATTTTAAATTCAGCCAGCTTGGGCAGCATGGCAAAACCCTGTCTACAAAAAATTAAAACAATTAGCCAGGTGTGGTAGCACATACCTGTAGTCTCAGCTCCTCAGGAGGCTGAGGTGAGAGGATCTCTCTTGAGTTCAGGAGGTTGAGGCTGCAGTGAGCCATGATCACACCACTGCACTTCAACCTGGGTGATAGAGTGAGACTCCTCAAAAAAAAAAAAAAAAAAAAAAAAAATTAAACAGATGGCTTTAACAACAGATGAAAAGCAGCCTAAAAGAGAATTAG
Organism: Rhinopithecus roxellana; assembly: GCF_007565055.1. Lineage (NCBI taxonomy): Eukaryota > Metazoa > Chordata > Mammalia > Primates > Cercopithecidae > Rhinopithecus > Rhinopithecus roxellana. Next base: position 126,019,557 of record NC_044554.1, on the reverse strand, counting down.
TCAACTGGAAGATAAATTATCCAGAATGCATTTCTGAGAGACAAAGATTAAAGGCATGTACATGTGTATGTAGGGTTGAAGAGGAAGCACTTTCCCCTTCACCCTCTGAACGTTCACTGAAAATGAACTGATAAAAGGCACATTAATAGGAGAGAAAGGCATACAAATTTATCTTAACATGCATAGCATGGAAGAATCACGGGAAAATGATTACTCAGTGACTCAGTGGGATGCAGATGTATACATACCCTTCTTCCTAGGGGAAGGGGAGATGAAGGATGTAGGAGTCAAATGATTTTTAGGGGTAATGAATGGACCCAAGGCTCAAACAATGCTAAGTAAATAATTATCTTTGGAAATTGAATGGGACTGGAGAACACACAATATTTGGGACAGAGGTTGTCTGAGTTCTAGGTGTTGTGTTTAGTATTCAGTCTCTTCCTCTGTGAGATGAGTTTCGATCTTCTCTGGTTAATGAAATCTCAGGGAAGGGGTTGAAGGCAATTACGTTCCTCTTTGGGGGTCTGGTTTCTAGGTGGATAAGAGAACAGCTTCATGCTGTGCTTGGAAGAAACAGAGGATGAGAGGAGGCAGGAATGGGAGGAGACCTTAGAAGAGATACCTTGGTTCTGAGGCTTATTTCTGAGTCCTTTCAATTTTCAAAGCACTCAGCCTGGCAAAGCAACCATATGTTTGGGGTATCATTTTCTGCACCCCCAGCAGTGGAAAGCATGAGATGGTCTAACAAATATAAAAGAAAACTGGAAGAAAAGGTGAGATGATGGCTAAAGATTTTCTAGAACTAATAAAAGCCGTTAATCTAAGATTCAAGAAGTACAGGAGGCTGGATGTGATGACTTGCACCTGTAATCCCAGCACTTTGGGAGCTCAGGAGTTCAAGACCAGCCTGGGCAACACAGTGAGACTTCATCTCTACAAAAACAAACTTTTTTTTTTTTTTTTTTTTTTTAATTAGCTAGATATGGTGTCACGCACCTGTAGTCCCAGCTACTTGGGAGGCTGAGGTGGGAAGATCACTTGAGCCCAGGAGGTCAAGGCTGCAGTGAGCCATGATTGCACCACTGCACTCTAACCTAAGTGACAGAGCAAGACTCTGTTTCAAAAAGAAAAAAAAAAACAGCAAAGAAAAAAGTGCAACAAATTGCAAGTATAGGATAAATGAAAATAATTCAGACTAGACACATCAGAGGAAAACTGCTGAACACCAGAGCTAGAGAGAAACTCTTAAGCGGCCAGAGAAAAAAAGTCAATTTGCCTTCAAAAGGGCAGCAGTTGAACTGACAGCAAACCTAAGAATGGCAACAGTGGAAGCCAGAAGACAGTTGAATGGGGGTGTCTTCAGTAGGTGGAGGAAAAAACCCTTTCAACCTAGACTTGTATACCCTGTAAAAATTGCTTTTAAGAAAAAGGGTAAAGATATTTTTTAGACTAGCAAAACTCAAGAAAGCATATCACCAGTAGAACCCTAATGAAGGAAATGCTAGAAAGTGATCCCAGGTGGGGATGTGACAGGATTGAGTAGCAAAGAAAGTGGTAAATGTTTAGTCTTGTTAAAAGAAAAACTTCATCCAAATTGAGGGAGTTTAATTGTGCAATGAATGATTCGTGAATCAGGCAGCCCCCAGAATCACAGCAGATTCAGAGAGACTCTAGTGCAGCCACGTGGTGGAAGAAATGACGAGTCAATGGGTGCAGCACACCAACATGGCACATGTAAACATATGTAACAAACCTGCACGTTGTGCACATGTACCCTAGAACTTAAAGTATAATAATTAAAAAAAATTATTCAACAATAAAAAAAATTTTATTGACAAAAAAATGGAAGTGATATACAGAAACTGGAAGTGAGGTACAGAAACAACTGGTTTGGTTTCAGGTCAGTGTTTGCCTTATTTGAACACCGTTTGAACACTGAGCAGTGTATGAGTGGTTGAAGTATGACTTCTGGAATTGGCCAAGACTTAGCTATTGTTACAGGTGCAGACTTGTCTAACTATTAAGTTAGGTTGTAGTTCATCCACAAGGACTCAAATATGAAAGTATGGAGTTCTTCTCAGGCCATATTTAGTTCACTTTAACAGTCTGAATAACATTGCCATAATTTAAATATACATACAATTTAAACAATATTAAGCTATTTGAAATGCTTAATATTTGTGAAGCCAGAATTAAAGTGCATGTTGATAAAATGGGGATACTTTTAAGTAGTCTAAAGTACAAATATTTCACAGGAGGAAGGAAAAGAAAGACTACAGTAGGTTCTGTATGCATGTTAAAACTGTCAGAGTAAACAGACTAGAAGTAGACTTTACATCTTCTAAGCAGGTGCTGAAGCAGAGGGAAGGGAGAAAAATGATGAGAGGAAGGCAAGAAAGTAAAGGAAAGAATAACTGAAAAGGTGGGGGCTGGGCGTGGTGGGTCACACTTGTAATCCCAGCACTTTGAGAGGCTGAGGCGGGCAGATCACAAGGTCAAGAGATCACGACCATCCTGGCCAACATGGTGAAACCCCATGTCTACTAAAAATACAAAAATTAGCCGGGCATGGTGGCACATGCCCATAGTCCCAGCTACTCGGGACGCTGAGACAGGAGAATTGCTTGAACTGGAGGTGGAGGTTGCAGTGAGCCAAGATCGCGCCACTGCACTCCAGCCTGGCTACAGAGCGAGACTCTGTCTCAAAAAAAAAATAATAATAATTATAAAGAAATAAAGCAAAGGTGGGACATGTTTTATAGATTACCTTTGTGAAGATGACATGACTAGCAGCTTCGGGACTAAAATTCCATGTGATTACATTCCTCTGTGCCATGTCTAGGGTTTTCAGTCCATCTCAGTGATGAGCAATGTTGATGGCAAAGCAATGTACAATACTAGAACAATAGAGAACTAGCACTGACACAAGCAGCATTTCCTACAAGAAACCCAGAGTTGTCAAGATGATTTTGTTAGAATTGCAATGAAATTAAGGAGAACCCATATCCCTGAAGTCCCTGGACTAAAGAAGCCAAGTAATGGTCATTCATATTTTATATTCAAATTGAAGTAATTTCCATGTTTACTGATATCAAGTCTTCAAATGTTGGCTGGCCTATTTGGTTTTAATACCAGTGACACAATCACATAATAGGTCTTGGCACCATTGCTATTTCTCAGCAAGACGTTGAAACTCACCCTCCTCAAATCTCAGCCATGTAGGTGGGGTCTGACCATCCTTTGACTGGGCTGGAGAGGCACTGCCTAGATGTGTATCTAAGGGTTAACTTGGTTGGGGGAAGCCAAGAGGAATGCTAAGGGATCAAGTCATGACACGCTGCCCATTGTTTGTAGCTCCAGGATCAAAATATATAATTATACATGCCATATAAATTCTAAACCTGTAAGGTAGGAAAAGAGGGCTGGGTGGCTCTGACGACAGGTGCCAGAAGCATTGAATAACCTTCTCAGACAAGGTGCGCCACTGTTGTCTTGAATGCTGCAGGGTCCCCAGTCTGGCATTTTCCCCCATGCTAGACAATGTGCATTCACTGCTGGAGTCTCTGTTAAGCCTCCGTCTCCCAGACCTGCTGGCTCCTGGTGCCCGGCCCGACACAGAGGTGCCTTTGTGAGTGTAATTACCTTTCCCTGTATTAGAAATAGTCTGTTTAGAGCTGTGTTTGCAGGTACAGCTAGAATAAGCAGGAATTAGCATGCGAAAAGACCTGCCCTGGCCCTGACTTTTTTATCAGCACCATCCTTCAGGACTGGTTTGTTCCCCCCTTTGGATTGATTGGGCAGGTGATTTACCATCCAAGATGAAGAGTTTTAAAAGAAGAAAAAGAGACATCGGAAATTGCTGTGCATGTGTGACAGCATGCATGCAAGAGAAAGAGAGATACAAATCCTGTTGTATTATATCTATTGACAATTTCATGCCAGGCAGAGCTGGCAAAACAAACTTGAGTGGACGATCCTAGCAACTTGAGAATTGATTAAAGCTTCCTTAGGCTTTCAGCACAGTGTCCACATCAAAAAGGCATGAGAAGCAAAATAAATGATTCTTTTGCCGTGATGATTCTGCTGCCAGAATCTCTAAGCCTGTCTAATTGGCCTGTGTCAATTGTGGACTGTTAACTTGAAGTTAAGTGAGGCCTACCCTTAAAAAAGCTTTTCTAGATCTTAAATAGAATGATGATGGAGAGACTTTAGCATGATATAGAATTGGAATGGAGGCAGAGTTGATAATTAAACTAGATCTGAGTTTTTTTCCAGTTTATAACATAGGTCTACCCTGAGATGATTTTTGTTGTCCGTGTCTGGATATTAGTGTGCCTTTTATTTAAAAAGAAGAACCCAATAGTTTATCATCTTTAGAGATAAAGTATTTAAAGAATAGAAAGAGATTAGATGATTGTATTTTGCATTTATTAATTTTCCCCAAGTGATTGTAGTATATATGGAGGAAATTCAAGACCAATCAGAGAATGTTTAAGGGCAGAGCTGCCTAGAAAACCAGTAAAAAAAAAAAAAAAAAAAAATACCCAGAGCAGGATAATGTGGAGATTTTCTTATATGGCAGGAATGTTTAAATACTTTTTTTAAGTGGCGCACCTTTGTAACTTATTAATTCTTAAATAGCCAAAGTAATATTTTTGTGTTGCTGATGCAGGCTCTAGGGCAGCATGGACTGTTTCCCTTTGTTATAAAGTTGCCTGTTCAGAATGGCTGATCACTTGGTAAAGATTATACTTGGGACAAGTAGAATTCAAGTCAAACAGGTTTATGTTTTGCTGTAGTGCTAGAGAATGGGTGTTCACCACAAAGTGAAGGATTTATCAAGGAATCCAGGAGAGAAACATTTTCACCCTTAGAACTTTAAGTCTTTTTAACATCCTGCTTCCCTTTTCATTGTGCAAGAGCAACAGGTCAGATATTGCCTAAGGCAGTCTTACAAATTGGCACCTGCCTTTATGCCTAAGACCTAAAGGAAGTGGTGGGGAAAAAGAGGCCAGGGAAATTTAATAAGTCTGTGTCTTTCCTTGGGAATTGGGCTTTGATGCCTGGGGTGCAAGAGAGGTGAAAGGCCGCCTCCTGATGCGACTGGGAGAGGTATTTTCTGCAGGAAGACACCAGAGCAGGTGCCAGGAGAGGCAGGGAGACACAGCCCTCGAGGTGAACACATTTCTGTCCCTTAATGTTTATAATGCAGTGGATACCTTACAAGGACTTTCACACGTATTACTTCATTCATTCCTACAGTTTCAGTTGTCCCAGTTGCCTGAAGAAGGTGGCCTATGGTATTTTTGACAGGTGAGGAAGGTTAAGGGCTTGATTTCTACAGGTGCTCATCACATGGCTAGGGGTGACAGGATGATCACACCAGGTAAAAGTTCTTTTGCTTCCTTGACTTTTCCATTTCTTCCTTTTTCTCAGGTAATCAGATACCAAAGACTTCTTTTGCATATCCTAACATTTGTTCTAGTCTGCATAAACACTTTGACTACATTGCTTGATTCCTGGAAAATGAAATACAACCTATTTCTAGGCATGCTTCCTTTAGTGTTGCACAAGGCAATTCTACCCTTTCCTCAGGGATATGGAGATATATATATATATATATTTGTATGTTTGGTTTTTGATCAAGCCATTTTTCATCTCAGCCATGTAGAGTTGTTTTCCAACATCTCTTGAAGTATGTCTCATATCTCTTGTAGATGCCTTTGTAACAGGGATACTCGATTTACTGTCATGATTTCAGGAAAGGAAGGAGGAGGCTCTCAGAAGGTGGAACCCTCAGTGGGTCCTTCTTCAGAAAACCCAGCTGATTCTTCATGTTCCTTTACTCTTCCTATGCCTCAGGGATGTTTATAATTTTGGGTCATGTCTTCCCATGGCCTTCTCATCATATTGAAGCCACATAGCATAAGACAGGTTAATCTGTTTCTCTTTCTCCCCTCGCCCCCTTTTTTTAAACTTTAATGTTTCAGTACAAAATTAGTGACTGTTTCCTCCTATATTTTGTTACATCCCCAACAAATAATATATCTTTGTCTGAAAAGCTAAAAGTGGCCGGGCGCGGTGGCTCAATGCCTATAATCCTAGCACTTTAGGAGGCCAAGGCGGGTGGATCACCTGAGATCAGGAGTTGGAGACCAGCCTTCCCAATGTGGTGAAACTCCGTCTCTACTAAAAATACAAAAAATTAGCCGGGCGTGGTAGCAGGTACTTGTAGTCCCAGCTACTCAGGAGGCTGAAGCAGGAGAATCACTTGAACCCAGGAGGCAGAGGTTGCAGTGAGCTGAGATCACGCCACTGCACTCCAGCCTGGGCAACCTGGGCAACAAAGCGAAACTCCATATCAAAAAAAAAAAAAAAAGAAAGAAAGGAAGGAAGAAAAGCTAAAAGCTTGGTTTTAGTTTCTGATACATTTTTCTAAGGAATAATGTTTTTTTAAGTTTTATTTTTTATTTTTTTTTTATTAAGATGGAGTCTTACTCTGTTGCCCTGGCTGGAGTGCAGTGGCATGGTCTCAGCTCACTGCAACCTCCACCTCCCAGATTCAAGCGATTCTTCTGCCTCAGCCTCCCGAGTAACTGGGATTAAAGTGATCTTCATTTGAGTTGATTATTTGGTGTCTAATTTGATTATCTTCTTGACTGAATCTACATGTGGATGAATAGCTAGCAGCACTTACAAGAAGGCTTGGGCCAAAAAGAGAAAAGGAAGGAAAAATAGAAACTAAATGCTGATATTGTTACCCTTATACAATAACTGCCCGAATTATAATTTTTTAAAAAACTAGTTGTAAGAAAAGGTTTGGATGTTGGCCGGGCGCGGTGGCTCAAGCCTGTAATCCCAGCACTTTGGGAGGCCGAGACGGGCGGATCACGAGGTCAGGAGATCGAGACCATCCTGGCTAACACTGTGAAACCCCGTCTCTACTAAAAAATACAAAAAAAAAAAAAAAAAAAAAAAAAACTAGCCAGGCGAGGTGGCGGGCGCCTGTAGTCCCAGCTACTCGGGAGGCTGAGGCAGGAGAATGGCGTGAACCCAGGAGGTGGAGCTTGCAGTGAGCTGAGATCCGGCCACTGCACTCCAGCCCGGGCGACAGAGTGAGACTCCGTCTCAAAAAAAAAAAAAAGAAAAGGTTTGGATGTTACACACAGATATTAACATTATACTATATGTTTTCCCTTTGAAAGAGCTGAGAGAAGTGGAAAAAACTCTTAGGGTCTTGAGTTTTGGACTTGTCTCTGGAACTACCTCCAGGGTGCCCTCTGAACAAGCCAAGGGCATAGCCCTCAGTAAATGCATAATTGATGGATTACCTGTCCAGGATGATAGATTACCTGTCCAGGACGTTCATTTGTATGTGCCTAAAATGAGTAGCTTGGGTGTGGTGGATATTGTGGTTCTTAATTTTAATTAAACATCTAACACTCTGGGGGTGGGCAAGATACAGAAACCTGAGCCGTTTGGCAGTACATGAGGTAGATGCATGCTTCTCTGAATACTTGTGTACACAGAGTGAACAGAGGCATGCCTACACATCCATGGGTAAGTTGACTGAGAAAGAGCCAGCATGACAGAATCCAGATTCCAAGCATTTGTTCTGGTTGGCAGGATGAGCCAAAGTAGGATGCAACTTAATAGGATTAAATCTGACGTCCTGCCTGTGTTACTTGTGTGAGGCAACTAATTAAGTTATAGTAGACTTGAGTTAATAGTAATTTATATGAAAAAGACTAAGGGTTTTATTACCCACAAGCTCAGTTTGAGTCAGGAGCGAGATGTGGGTGTCAGGACAACAAAGGCTACAGTAACAGATACATAGTGTTAAAGAACTTTGACAGTTTGGAGCATCAAACAGAAATACCCAAGATCCAGCATTACTAGCCCTCAATAAATGTCACTGGGTATGGCTAGATCTGTTGACTCTGGCTGGATTCATTATTTTCTTTTGGGAATCTGTGTATTTGGTGGAAATTTTTAGTTATTAGAAATCTGTGAAAGAAATGGTATTAAATCATTACATGTTGAAAAGGGATGATTTCCTTCCCATTCACCCTACCCAAAACACAATATATGTGTTGTGGTTTTCATTATAATATGTCATATTTCTGGGCACTTATCAATTCATGGGGCCCCTGCATAGCATTATGTTGGCAACAGAAACTATTTGTTGAAGACTTTGCTGTAGGAACTAATTGTTCTACACACAGCTCTAAAATGGATCCGAATTATTGTGAATATTTCAGGCTTTAGAGCAGGCATTTATCAATGTTTCATAAACCCTGGGTGGCAGGTAAGTAAGTATATAAGGAAATTAGAAGGATCATGAACCCCCTGAAAAGATATAATTGTTTTATGTGTGGGTAATTTCTTTCTGGGAAACAATCCAAACAGTACAAAACAGCAAACCCTTCCTCCCCCACCCACCCACCTATATAATTTGTCGGCTTCCTAGTGTGTAAATAAAGAGGCATCTTGACTACTGTTACCCATGTTTGGTGAGACCAGAGAACAGATCTTCCTTGAAATGACAGTGACTTGCCACCAGTAGGCATTTAAAAGGATGTCACAGGCAGAGTTCCAACAAGGTTTTAATTGAAGTCTTAGCATTAGAGTAAATAAGAACTGCCCTCCTCCCCTCACAGCACACAACAAAACTAGTTTTTGTTTTAAAAACAAAGTTTAGATTTATTACTTGCAGAATTTGGGTTATTTTTTTCTGTTCCCCTTTCAATATGTGAGTACAAATTTGGTCTTCTCCAGGAATATTTTGTTCTGAGGTGAGTTCCAAAGAAGCTTGATCTCCTCAATGGGATATGTGTTTCATGTGGTTTTTCTTCCTTTGCAAATGTGCAGGGTGCCAAAGCATGCTTTCTGCGGGACATTCCTTTCTCGGCCATCTACTTTCCGTGCTATGCTCATGTGAAGGCTTCCTTTGCAAATGAAGATGGGCAGGTTAGCCCAGGAAGCCTGCTCTTAGCTGGTGCCATAGCTGGTGAGTGTCCCCCATGGAGTTCTGTTACTTCCCCGACCCTTGCTGCCCCCATTCCCTAGCTGCATGCTACTACATTGAAATTTTTTGCTGATAGTTCTTGACAGGGTACATGTGAGTTGCCTAGAGATTGAAGAGCTACTAAAAAAAAGGGAAAAAAATTAATCTTCGTTCTGGCAGATGAGATTATTAGACAAGCTTAATTTCTTAACTCTAGAAAAGGCTCATTAAATATTGGCCTATTTTGTGGTATTGTGGAACTCCAATTCAAGTTCCGTGTCATTTCATAGTCTTACTTCATAGCATAAGAATGATAACTGTTTAGCCAGAAGTTTTTAAAGATTTGAATATGTTTGTCTTAAAGATGTCTGAACAAAATAGTGCATAAAACCCTGTCCAGAACTTAAACAATAGTTGGAGAAAAAAAATGTAGTAGAACCAGAAAAGACCTGGGCCAATTAGAGACACCTGTTTCCTCCCTATCTTATGGGAGGATGGTGGTAATTAAATCACAAATGGAAATAACTATCTTCTTTTTTTCAGTGCTCCATTGAAAACATTGATAGAAAATAATTAGCCATGCCAGGGATCAGTTCATTCTTTGATGCTTCTTCTTGTCGAGGGACTCTAAGAGCAGGAAAAGTCCAGATTAGCTCTGCAAGTGATGACATTTAAATAAGTTAACAAACCCTAAGGCAGTCACAGGTTGCTTGGATCCAAACATTTTTGATACCTGTGCTACTCTCATCCGATATGTAACTAGAGTCTCCATGCTTTTCTCAAAGATAGCATAAGAACAACTTCCAGCTTTGAGAAGTTGTTTGCTGTTTTGTGCACACCCCACCTACCCTGGCTGCAGCCTGGGGAACCCCTGGACACAGGAACCCATGTAGCTCCTCCTTAATTCTTAGTTAATCCTTTTCCTTCAAAGGCAGTGATATTGGTATATGAGGCAGGGTTACTCTTTCCTGGCTGCTTAGAAACCTCAGTTGTATTAGCAGCAGTGATACCACTGTATCTAGAGCAAGAGATCATGATTTCAGGACTTGAGTATAAAATTCTCAATTTTAATTCCAGCTTGACTCATGGTGGCCTATATGTAATTTCTCATATATCTGTAAATGAGAAAATGTTTCGAACAAAAGGGTTATAATTTATTTCAAATTAATGACTTGAAATAAGGTAGGACCTAATGAGAATAACTAAGTACCACTTATTAATGTGTGACCTTGGGCAAGTTACTCCACTTCTTGAAAGCTTTGGTTTCCTCAGCTGTAAATGGAGATCACAACTACACCTACTACAGAGTGTGTGTGAGGCTCAAATGAGAGGATCCATGTGAAAGACTTGGCATACTTCTTAGCATATAGTAAATGCTCAATAAACATTAGCCAAGTGTTATATTGAAGCCAAAGAATCTGTCTGTAAATCACTCCAAAAAATCAGTTGTGAAATCAAAAGTTAAGTAGCTGAGCTCAGATCAAGGTCTAGAACTCTTTCCTAAGCGTCATTTTCCTCACACCATAAAAATACCATCTTATCTCTTCTCTTGGAGAAGATAGGTACCCAGAAACGATTCCGTCTCTGGGGAGGTAATCCATACTACCAGAGCTATAGAAATGACTGGTGAGATTTTTTTTTTTTCATTTCAGGTTTATTTTCCTTCTTTTTTTATGATTTTGAAAGTAATATTACTCATTGTAAAATATTTGAAAAGTACTAGAACAGGCAAATAATAAAAATATTATTCATTATTTCACTACCCTAAGATAATCGCTATTTAACATTTTTGCTCATTTTTCCCCATTCAGGTTTTTCACAGAGCTGTAATCACACTTTGTATAGATAGTTTTCACTTAAGGTTGTATCTCAAGCATTGTTACCCATCATGGCAAAGTAGTTAATGACATGTGCTTGTGGGGTCAGACTACCAAGGTTCAAATTCCAGTGTTTCCACTCTGTGTGAACTGCATAAGTTATTCAATCCCTGTCTGCCATTTCTTCATCTGTATTTGGAGATAAGAATAGTCTTACCTTACAAGATTATTATGAGGATTAAGTGAATTAATAGATGTAAAGATTTAAAATAGTGCCTGAATAGTAAGTATTCAAAATGTTCCATAATAATAGTAATTTTATTACATATTATTTAAAACTTTCCAAACATAGTTTCTAATTGCTGCATCTCATGTATTTCTCAATTGTAGATACTTTAATTTTTTCCAATAAATTTTAAATAGCTAGTAGTATGCTTAAAGCCTTTTCCCCTCTTTTGAATCAGTTATTTTTTTTAAGAGAAATAGATTATCTGAAGTGAGTTTGTTGGTAAAAAGCATGGCTGTTTTTCAGCCATTGACCCATTATTCTTGAGAGTTTGAAGTAGTTGGCATCCCTATGGTGATATTAGTTCAGCCCTCTTGCCATCCTGTTGTCTGTAGAAATGCCTTCTGTATTCATTATCTATTACTGCATGCCAAATTCATTCAAAACTTAATCAGCTTAACACAACTAATATTTATTTTCTCACAGTTTCTGTGAGTCAGGAAACAGGTGTGGGGTAGGAGCAGCTCACTGGGTGCCTCTGGCACCAGGTCTGTCATGAAGTCGCAGCCACAGTGGCAGCCAGGCTTGACTGACATTGGAGAAGCCACTTTCAAGATGGCTCAGTGACATAGCTATTGACAGGAGGCCTCAGTTCCTTGTCATGTGGGGCTCTCCATAGGTCAGCTTGGGCACCCTCACAACATGGCAGCTGAATTCCCCAGAGCAAAGTCTGAGAGAGAGAGAGAGAGAGAGAGAGAAAGCAAGGCAGAAGCTGTAGTGTCTTCTATGACCTTGCCTTGAGATGATAGAGAAGCAGAAGCATGAATGTCACAAGGGTGCAGATCTTTGAGGGCCATTTTGGGAACGGTTGGCACACTTACTATAGAACATTGACTTTTATTATTATTATTATTTATTATGTTTTTTTAGACGGAGTCTCACTCTGTCACTCAGGCTGAAGTGCAGTGGCGCTATCTCGGCTCACTGCAAGCACCGCCTCCCGGGTTCATGCCATTTTCCTGCCTCAGCCTCCTGAGTAGCTGTGACTACAGGGGCCCGCCACCACACTCAGCTAAATTTATGTATTTTTAGTAGAGATAGGGTTTCACCGTGTTAGCCCGGATGGTCTCGATCTCCCAACCTTGTGATCTGCCCACCTCGGCCTCCCAAAGTGCTGGGATTACAGGCAAGAGCCACCATGCCCGGCTATTATTATTATTATACTTTAAGTTCTGGGATACATGTGCAGAATGTGCAGGTTTGTTACATAGGTATACAAGTGCCATGGTGATTTGCTCTGCCCATCAACCCATTATCTAGGTTTTAAGCCCCTCATGCATTAGGTATTTGTCCTAAAGAGCATTGACTTAACTATTATTATCCACCTTCCTCCTGATCCCCGCTTTCTGGTAAAATGGGAAAAGACCGAATTTGCCCTGTTGATTTTAGTCTTCAAAGGAGTGAATAAGCTACAAAGCTTGATGGTCTTTGGGTATTCTACAAAACTATAAAACTGTGTAATGTGAAGTAAGCTACTTTCTTAATTTAATAACAGATATCAGAAGCCAGTGGTCCATGTCATAGCCACCATTCCAATTAAAGTTAGGAATAAGACAAGGATGTCTCTCTCATCTTTGTTATTCAGCCATATTTTGGAGGTTCCAGTCAGCATGGTAAAATTAAAAAAGAAAAAAAGGCATAAATAAAAGAAGAAAGGAAGCGATCATTATTTATAAATGATTATTTACCTGAAAATCAAAATTAAAATGTCTAAGAAGTATATTAGAATTAGCAAAAGAAAGATTAGTAATGCATTTTGTTATAAAATAAACATAAAAAAATCTATACCCAGTGAGCAGGAGTGATGTCATGGGGTGAACAGGGCTGAGTGTGGAACCTTGCTGAGATGCTCAGGCAGAGCTGAGTTCAGCGTGGAGAAGGGCAAGAAGACTTCTGTCAGAAGTGTGCCCCATGCAGCCCCAAGAAGGGCAGTGAGCAAGCACAAATGTGCGCTAACCCTGAATGGGCTGTCGGGTGGAGGACGGATCAGGCCCCCACATTTCCTCGTGGTTGCCAAGAAGAGCAAAGGCATTTCTTAGCGAGAAGATACATGGTATTCAGAGAATCCCAGAAAGTATTTAATAGGAGAAAAGCTTCTTTCAAAATATAAAAATCCTCCTTTTTAGATGGAGTTTCAGGCAACTACAATGAATAATTCTTGGCCCTTAACTTATATAACGAAAATGTCTCATGGCTATTTTTATATGTACCATATTTAAATTGATCACTTATACATAAAATATTTTTTGCTGAATGTCAGCCTATTATAAATAATATAGACCTGTGATTAAATGAATATGACCACACTTTCTATGTTTAGATAGTAATTTCAATTATTCAGTAATGTTACCTCACTTTCTTCTTTCCAAAAATTTGATTAGCCTTGAGTTTAGATTGTTTTAGTAATATGTAGCTTTTTAGCAAAAGTGGTTATTGATATCCTCACCCAGAGAATGTTGGGTTTTGGTGGGGGTTTTTGTTTTTGTTTTTGTTTTTGTTTTTTGTTTATGTATCTAGTTATAAACTGGAGCTATATTTAAATACTGGAACATCTGCTCCCTTATTTCACAAGATAGAACAAGACTAACCAATATTTGAATTCATGTTCATTGGCCAAAGTACCTCAGCTTTGTCAGAAAGCAAAGACCAAAGTAGGGATCCTGAAATTAAGAAACCAAATTCGAATTCTCTATAATTAACATGGTGCTTTATCATTAATGATGGGCATTTCAATACACCTTATGAATGATATCAAATAAAATATAATACCACTCAAATTTTATAGAATGCTGTGTCATACCAGATGATTTTTATCAGAGTGATAAGATAGAGGAACAAGACAAACTGTAATGATGGTCTCATCTTTGAATTAATTAGCTTGAGATTAAGTTGTAATCCAAAAATACTTTTAAAAGCTCTTCCAATACACAGAAGTGGAAGTGTGTTATACATGTGTGATCATGATGCTTTTGCAAACATTAGATTGTGTATTATGAGAAAAGTACTGTTGGTACAAATTTGTTAATTATGTGGACATAAAGCTTAAGGTATAATAGTTTAAAACCAGTCCTTAAGCCCTTAAAAAAAGTAATGAAGAAATTGAATCAAGGCAATGGACTGAGCATATTCATCCATCTCTCCTATCTTCCCAAATACCTTAAAATGTGAGGAAATGCATTTTTTTTTTAATTCCTTATTGGCACTAGAAAATGCTAGCACTGGCCCTCAGCAGAAAGGAAATAGCCATATTGACTCTGAAACTGGACTGAGAGATGCCACAGTCCAAAACACAGCAGGAGAAACTACCTCTAATGCAAGAGCAGAACTGGAGAATGTTAACCTTTGAGTGAAGAACAGAATGCCTGGAATGGAGGTGGAGGTTTTAGGATAAATAATGAACATGAATTAGGGAACTGTACTTTCTTCAGGATTGCCAGGCGTGGAACTCTCTCCTGGTTTTCATATGGAGCTTTAGGAGACAGTTGCATCCAAGTTAAAAGCTCAGATCTCAATTCTAAAGAAAGAGACCACTTCCCTAGAGAGGATAAGTGTACGGAATGGATAGAAAACAGGGCAGGACTGAAGGTAATTCAAGACTTCTACCATAGATGCGGAAAAAAATAAACTGATGGCAGCTTTTCCCAAGAAGAATTTAAAATAAATTATTCTACCCCTAAAGTGAAGTTCCCTACATTTCAGCAGTTTGGAAGGTCCACACCCTGCCAGCGTATCCTAACCCTTTGCACCCAGTTACACAAAGCCCATAGACCGTCCCATTCAGGACAGAGACCTGTGGGTGAAGCATACCTAGAATATGGTAGAAGTCACCCACAACATTTGTATATAGTACTAATCAGCCTATCCTTTGAACTTGAATAATATCAATAGAGAGCCAGACATCCCCAGCCATGAAGGAGCAACAAAGTAAGTGAACAGAAGAATTAGAGAGAAAACAGGCAATTCAGGGGACAGAAGACAACTTTTAAGAGCTATAATTAATTAATATAATTGGAGTCCTCAGAGAGATTTGAAAGAAATAATCAGTAAAGAAGCATTTTTGAAAAGTAATAAAAGAATTGCCATAATTAAATATCAAGCATTAGTTCTGAATGATAGAATGGATATGATCAAAGACCAAATTTAGACATCTGGAAAATAGAGACATGAAAAAAAAAAAAACCCTCTAGAATGTAATGTGTAGCAATAATATAGAGATTTTAAAATGAGATAAAATTTAAGATACAGGTAGAATTAATCTTGGAAATCTAACATCTGTTTTATAGGAGTTCCCTAGGGAAAAGTAATAAGGAAAAGGAAAATAGAGAATCAGTAGAAGAAGATTGACTTCTGGTCATCTTATCTCTAATACTGAATACTCTCAAAATCCCAAGGAAAGGATGCCTTGAGTTGTAATTATGTTCCTGGGCACACTAACACTCAGGATGGGGAGGGCAAAACTAAAGTTAGTTTTTCACATGCAAGAACTCAAAGCTTTCTTCACCACAGACCTTCTCTGAAACAATTAAAAAATGAATTTAAGGGTCCAGCGCGGTGACTCATGCCTGTAATTCTAGCACTTTGGGAGGCCGAGGCAGGTGGATTACCTGAGGTCAAGAGTTTGAGACCAGCCTGGTCACCATGGTGAAACCCCGTCTCTACTACTAAAAATACAAAAAATAGCTGGGCTTGGTGGTGCATACCTATAATCCCAGCTACTCAGGAGGCTGAGGCAGGAGAATCACTTGAGCCCAGGAGGTGGAGGTTGCAGTGAGCCGAGATCGTGCCCAGCCCCAGCCTGGGCATCAGGAGCGAAACTCCATCTCAAAAAGAAAAAAAGTGAATTTAAGAAGGAGGAAAATGTGGAATATATGAAACAGCAAATAGAAGTTAAACCTGTGGTGGGTCTCTGTTATTGCCGACTTTGGTATATGTATTCATTTGGGAGGCTGACAAATGAAAGGAAGGACAAAAGTGCCAGTGCGCCAAAGTCCTCCCCCTGCTGGAGGATGCAAATGCTAATTGCACCTGTGGTAAATGTACACCTATGTAACAAATGCATGTAATGTTTAAATATATTTAGGCAGGAAACCGGTGGGGATCAAAAGGGAAATAACTGGAAGCAGAGAAAATAGCATAATATAGGATGGCAGAAATAAGGCTAATAGTCACAAGCACTGTAAATGAATTCAGTACCCCTAGTAATAACAAGCACTTTGAGATAAGTTTTGAAAGAAAATCTAGTCATACGAAGTTTCAGAAAACTGTGACATAGAAAGATTGAAAGACAACTGATTGAAAAATACGTACCAGGCAAATATCAATAAGCAAGTAGCAATATTAATGCCATACTAAATGAAATTCAGGGTTTAAAAATAGCATTCAGAAGCACAGAGGCGTATTTTGTAAAAGATAAAATTCACTATGAAGATGCCATCAATTTCTATGTAATATCAATATACAATGTCATCTCTCAGCTTAAAGGTATGAAGAATATGTGGTATTTTCTCATACCTGATGAAAAATTTTATCACACTGCTTTTAGAAGCTGATATATTAAGTAGATAATATAGATAGGGATGCAAAGGGGATTTTGAAAACAGCCTTGATCCAAAATAAATAGATATTAACCTTTGTATTCAAAAAAAAGAAAAGCACTTTCGTCATAAATATAAATGGGATATTTATAAAAATTAACAGTGACTTGTGCCCTAAAGCTGTATTTTGCCAGTCATGTTTTCTTTTTGTTGTAAATGATATTCTACTGTAGCTGGGCCCCCTTTGAAGACTTGTAATTTTTTAATTGGTTGAGACGTGCCCTAAGTTACTCCTGTCTCGGAGGTGGTGGATGGCCCCCGGGTCTCTGTGTTTGTCTTGTCATTGAAGAATCAGGCAGACTGCCAGTCCCTTTCCTGCTGAGGGACCTAGAGGAAGCATCTCTGTTTCCCAGTCTCCTCTTGCTCCCCTGTCTTTAGGAATAGAGAAAATTCAGACCACTTGATCTGCATTGTCTTAGCCTTTTGGTATCCAGAAGAGAGCAGGCAGATCTGCCAGACGTCCCTGCCAACCCTGGTCCCCAAAATCAACAGCTCTCTGGTGGCCAAGTTCTTGCCAGTATCTGCTTTCCCAGCCTTGCTTTAGGGTAGTCTGGTGCAGTTCTCCAGGTTAACTTAGCAAATCCTCATACTGGAAATCTCCTGTCCACCAAGATGTCCAAAATTCCTTTTAGGCCCTACCAGATACCTCCTTAGGAGAAATGAGCTGACAATGGAGATGATGGGAGTTATGTTCAAGTTGCCATATTCCAGCATCCCCTATAACTCCTATCAGTTTTGCCAGGCAACTTACTAGGTGGCATATATGTTTCTTTTGACATTTTTGTATTCCACTAATCAGTATCTTTCATACCTGCCCTCTCCATCCCCAGTACCTCTATTTTCATAACAAAGAACCGTTTATGAAAATTACCCTAGCCAAAGGGAACTTTTTGCCCATTTTATTGCTTGTATTCTTTCACAGTCACACTCTGACATGCCTGCCCACCATTGCAAGGTGGCTTTTATTGCATGTTTAAAGCAGCCTGTCTTGCTAAACTCTTTCTAAACCAAGAAGTAAAATAAAATTGGTGGTGTGAACACAGTGGATTTCTAAGCGTTTTTCTTGTTTCCTTCCATTATGTTGGAGGATAAATTCCTGACCCAAAGTTAAAATAATTCCTACAAATGAATAGGAATTTCAGTATAACTTATCCAGTGAAGCACTGGATATAAAGAGAACTTTTTGCATGCAGAATTGTGATGCATTTTATAAAACCTCTTGAGATTAATGTTTGAGGAGCTAGGTAAGATGGAAGAGATACTCCTTCAGTAATATAAATGCAAGCATGTAGTATGCAGATTTACACCCCCCTTCCAACTCACTGTAACTTTAAAGCTGTCTGTTAGAAGGATGAAATGTAGTTGTGAGCCAGACCATGTTGGTTTGGACAGAAATTCTTACAGAATTATTAAGCCTTAAAAAAAGCAAAGGAGATTTATGCATCTGCATTTGACCAATTTGGTTTGGAATAAGTTCATAATGGAAAAGTAATAAAACCATAAGAGACAGTGTCTTCTGAGTACAGTCTCGCTTTTAAAAAATCTAAACATGCGCTGCCCCATTTTGGATACAGTGACTGTAGAAAAATTTCCCATTGGTAACTTTGGGAGGGTTTTCTGTTGTTGTTGTTGTTCCTTTTTCATTGATTATCAGCCAGTATAAATTTTAAGCTTTCTGTCAAATATTTTTCTGGAGATGTCAGTCTTAGGAAAAAGAAATCCTGAAGTGTTATCTGTAGGAGTCTCCTCCCAATTTCACCCCTCTCCCTGAAACCTCCACCTCCCATCCCCCAACACGCACGCAGTGTTTTTTTGGCTATCAGCAAAGTCTTTTTCTGGTGTAACTGGAGAGGTTGGGGTTTGGAGAGTAGGGGGTGGTTGAATGTGTGAGAGAAAGTACCTCCTGTGACTGCCAGCAGCCACAGAAGACCATGAAGAGGAAACGCATAACAAGCTTCACCTCTGAAAAATCGGACCTAATAACTTTGCAAGTTTTTGATTTCAACAGGAAAGAAAGAAGAAAAGAAAACCGCTTTCTTCACTTACTCTCGAACACTTGAAGTAGTGTTGTTGATAAACAATTTCTTAAAAATATTTAAAGATTTAGGAATAGAAACGAAGGCTGAGTGATTTGGGCAAGGGAAGGTGTGAGTCGGGTGGGGAGGGGTGTAAGAGCAGACATCTTGCACACAGGAGAGTCATGGTTGCACTTCCCATAGAGGACAGCGAAATAGGCATTTTATTGAATCGGATTTTTAACTTTCTTTCCACGGCCAGCAGTTCAAAGCACAGTTATTTTTATATAGTGAGAATGTGACCAGACTGAGATGGTGTTGTGTCTCTCCTGCAGGTATGCCTGCGGCATCTTTAGTGACCCCTGCTGATGTTATCAAGACGAGATTACAGGTGGCTGCCCGGGCTGGCCAAACCACTTACAGTGGAGTGATAGACTGCTTTAAAAAGATACTGCGTGAAGAAGGCCCAAAAGCTCTGTGGAAAGGAGCTGGTGGTATGGAAATAATTTGTTCTTAACTAACTCTTTGGTATCAGGTAAATTTTTTAAAAATCTGATTATATCTATGATTTCTCCATTTTTTTAAAGCTCGTGTGTTTCGATCCTCACCCCAGTTTGGCGTAACTTTGCTGACTTATGAATTGCTACAACGATGGTTCTACATTGATTTTGGAGGAGTGTAAGTATCATGCTAAATCTGCTGCTAAATTTTGGCTGCTTCTAATACTCTGTCATGGAGAAAGGTACATCAGTCTAGTCTCTATAATAAAATAGAAGAGATTTAGGGAAATGTTGAAATTGTGTTAACAAGGTCATTTCCAAGGGAACATACAACTGATTAGAATGTATCAACTCCTTTGCATTACATATTTGAACAGGTTTTGAATGTTATTTTTATCAAGTTAAAAAAAAAATTCAGCTTCTTACTCTGTTTTCTCTTCTTTTAGAAAACCCATGGGATCAGAGCCAGTTCCTAAATCCAGGATCAACCTGCCTGCCCCGAATCCTGATCACGTTGGGGGCTACAAACTGGCAGTTGCTACGTTTGCAGGGATTGAAAACAAATTTGGACTTTACCTACCTCTCTTCAAGCCGTCAGTACCTACCTCAAAGGCTATTGGTGGAGGCCCATAGGAAGATCAGCCCCAAGATAGTGCTGTCTTTTTGTGGGTACTCAGTAAAGAACATCCCTCCTGGGAGTGAAGCAATGCTTCATCCCTTTTACATCCATCTCTTGTTTAAATTCAAATCCAGGCTTTTTTATCATGTGAAATCATTCATTTTCTGGGTGTTTTCTTAACCAGAACATTGTGAAATTATTCATAATTATTCTTCGGCCCCTCTGCCCAGAAACCTTTGTTTGTATCTGAAAATTGATGGGATTTGGTCAACACTAACATGATTTGGGCAAAGGAGCAAGTCAGAATAGAAATTAGTACTCCCCTCCTTGAACTAGGATTGTAGTCCCAAAGAGGCTACTGTAAGGCAATCATGGTGCTCGGAGCAGTGTTCCGTGTGTGTTTTAAACTGGTAGGAAACTGGGTGCATATTTATACAAATAAAAAACACTGGAAGAAATAAAAAAATATATATCAAATATATTCAGCCTGGTTTCACATTTTAAGCATGCACAAATTCTGTCTCTGGATTATATTATGAAGATTTTATGTGAAACATGTTTCTTTGTAATGAAAACCACATTGGAGGTGTTTAGTAATCATATTCTGTTACTGGTACCAAGACTACTAGGGAAATGCCTTTGTACTTTAGGGAAGTACTTTTGGCATTTTATTATATAGATGGAAAAAACTGAGATGTAGCCCCTCTCCTGGAAGTGCTAATTTTGAAAAACTGCTCATGTGATGTACATGTACTGATTACTGCCTATTTTAATAAACACTCTTGAAAAATGCATGTTACCCTGTTGCTGCCTGCTCTGTTCCCCTCATCTCCCCATCATTGGCACCCACTTGCTTTTAAAATCCACTTTATCTTGAATCATGTAAGACAAATATATTCTGATGTAAGTATTTAATTCATGTTGCCTTGCATAATGGTCAGAGGCACATGAGTTTGTGAAGGTGGAAATAAACTATTTGTCAAGTGATTGAGTTGTTTGGTCTTGTGCATGTTACATGGTGAGTGGCTACAGTAATTGTCATTATTGGTCTACATGTTATGTTTTGAGGGGAATTTTATTCATATTGATGTGGATATATCCTCAGTATCTTTCAAGGTAATGTGTTCCCTCCTTTTCATGGTTCAAAGTGAGTACAAGAAACTGTATTTAACCACATATAAGCAAAGAACTAGCAAACTGACACCTTTGTTCTAGTCATTCCAGCACTTTCAGCAGTTTATTGTGATGATGAAGGTCACGTAGTTTTAGTAGAACTTAGCTATGAAAACTGGTATGAAATGGCAGTTGTATTTTCTAATCCAGTCTGACTCTTGCACACACCAAAACCATATACCACTATATCTAACATTTGCTAATATTTGGCTAGCACTATAATGATTTGGGGAAAGAAGCTAGTCTTGAACAGAATTTAGGGCTATTCTTAGACCAGGATCATGCTTCCAAAGAGGCTACTAATTAATCTGTTGGCAGTCTGTATGAACATTTTGAGTTTCCAAAGTTTGTCTCCATAGCAGACAGCCATTTGTCAGTCTGTTTCTGTAAGTCAACAGGCTGACATTTGAAGTTGCAGTTTAAAATTGGAAATAGTCAATATCCACCATAAGTGGCTGATTTTTTAGAGGGGGAGGGTCAGGAGGGGAGTGAAGAGCTTTGTCTTCACTAGAAACAGGACAGATAACATACATGGCTCCTTCTGTGATTATTTGACAAAACCAAAGAGGAATCCCCTCCGTAAATTCAGTGTGATAAGTGATAAATATCTGTATTATAATCTCAGAGACTAGTCACAGAACTCCATATATGTCTTAGAAATGTCGATGGTGTTATCATAACAAAACATGCAGCTTTGGTCTTTTGAATGTGGAGAAAAGGCCATGCGTCTCTGCATTCCTTTTCTTCACTTGTTTGAGATTTTATGGAAGATCAAGTTTTCATGGTAAAAACACTGACCAGGCCGGGCGCGGTGGCTCAAGCCTGTAATCCCAGCACTTTGGGAGGCCGAGACGGGCGGATCACAAGGTCAGGAGATCAAGACCATCCTGGCTAACACGGTGAAACCCCGTCTCTACTAAAAAATACAAAAAAAAAAACTAGCCGGGCGAGGTGGCGGGCGCCTGTAGTCCCAGCTAATGTAGTCCCAGCTACTCGGGAGGCTGAGGCAGGAGAATGGCGTAAACCCGGGAGGCGGAGCTTGCAGTGAGCTGAGAACCGGCCACTGCACTCCAGCCTGGGCGACAGAGCGAGACTCCGTCTCAAAAAAAAAAAAAAAAAAAAAAAAAAAAAAAAAAAAAAAAAAAAAAAAACTGACCAAAAATCTCATAACGCGTCCATTGCCCTGCCTGCCTCTTAAAGAGCAGTTGCATTTAATGAGAGAGCATCCTGGCTTCACTTAGCCTTGTCAGTCACTGAGAACAATTCTCTTTAGTGAATAAGAAGCCAGGGGCCCCAGGAAACCAATGGAGGTAGGGCTACATGTCTGTGTTTCCTTAAAATCCTTGCTTTACTCTGTTCAGGGATAGGCAGTGATGGGAGACTTTGAAGGAGGCCTGATTTCTTTCCCTCGTGGTTCTGCTCAGTGGGTGGTGTTACTGTGACATGCCCTGAACAGGACTGCAATCACCGTGTGGTGAAAACCACTGTAAAATTTATTCTGGGTTTCCCTTCTTTCTGGTGACAGCACAATCCGTTGTTGTCATCAGTGGTGTGGCTGTTGTCGGTGCTGTGGGTCGTTTCCCTCTGTAGGGCTGAGGAACTGAAGGTGGTAACTCTCACATGCCTGCCTGCTTGCCTGCCCACCTGAGGGGGCCAGCCTCCCCTGCTCTGCCTGCCCCGAGTCTCCACTCTGCTCCTGGTCCACCACGTGTTTCCTTGGGGGGTGGGAGAGAGGTCTGACTTTCGTAGCAGCTTTTTTTTTTTTTTTTTTTTTTTCCAAGGAGGGGAAAATATGTGAAGCTGACCACAAAGTGAACACACTGATTCTTGGGTTCCAGTCATGGCTGGGTTTCTTGAGGCTGGGTGGCATGCTGTTGCCAAGCTCCTGCTACACCTCGTAACCCACAACCATTTGCTGAGCTCCCTGGGGTTGCCTTAATCCCAGAAGCCAGGGTCGCACAGAGGAAAATAAGAATTCTGGCACAGAAAGGAGTCATTTAAGTGCTTATTGCATTTCAAGCTTTAGTTTCTACTTAGCTAAAATATTTACCATTGCTGGAAAACAGTGTTTAAAATGTTGTGCTTATATGTTATTTAATGGCGTGGCCTATGTAAACCTCAGGATGCTTACATTTTGACAGTCTTCTGGAAATGTTTAACAGCACATAACCCAGTGAGTGGGGAATCAAAACGGGAACAAATGGTGCTTGAAACTGTTTGTAATCTCCTCCAACTAGGTATACAGAATGCAAGTCATGCTGGAATGCTTCAGGTAGAGGGAGGGAGATCTCAAAAAAGAAATTTGATGAGTCCTGTCTTATGACCCCATTTATCAACCTTCCAAATAAACTGTCCCTAACAGTCATCATGTGCCTTTTACCACAGAAGGCATACTTGTGGGGATGAATTTGTATCCTTGCCACTGAGCAAAATCCTATTCTCAATTCAGGGTAATCAAATGCTTTCAGGATGTGGATTTTTCCAAAGATTTTTAAGAGACACGTTCCCTGGTCAGAGCAGTGAAATGTTCTTCCCACAAATGGTACTGCCCACAAAGGGGTGTGTGCCTTTTGTTTTACCTTTGGGGAATAACCTTCACCAAAGAGTTCTGTTATGTTAGGAAGACCATGGGGAGTTCATTGCTTCATTTTAATGTCTGAGGCATCTAACAGCATTGTCACCTCTGCCTCTTTTTTTTTTTTTTGAGATGGAGTTTTGCTCTTGTCGCCCAGGCTGGAGTGCAACAGCGCAATCTT
Source organism: Rhinopithecus roxellana (assembly GCF_007565055.1). Lineage (NCBI taxonomy): Eukaryota > Metazoa > Chordata > Mammalia > Primates > Cercopithecidae > Rhinopithecus > Rhinopithecus roxellana. Next base: position 125,995,790 of record NC_044554.1, on the reverse strand, counting down.
GGCTCACTTCAACCTCCGCCTCGAAGGTTCATGCGATTCTCCTGACTCAACCTCCTGAGTAGCTGGGATTACAGGCATGTGCAACCACACCCGGCTAATTATTTGTATTTTTAGTAGAGACGGGGTTCTTCCATGTTTGTCAGGCTGATCTCGAGCTCCCGACCTCAGGTGATCCGCCCGCCTTGCCCTCCCAAAGTGCTGGGATTACAGGTGTGAGCCACTGTGCCCGGCCACCTCCGTCTCTTGAAACAGGCAGTCTTCAGCTTGAAAGTCCACATCGGGATCCATGATGGTTGGGATTGTGTCTCTGATTCTCTTAGTAGAGGCTCCTAGTTATTATTTTGAAGGATGGATGAATGGATGAATTTTTGAGAAACACTCTGAAAAGCGCATGTTACCCTATTGCTGCCTGCCCTATTCCCGTCATCTCCCCATCATTGGCACCCATTTGCTTTTAAAATTCACTTTATCTTGAATCATGTAAGACAAATATATTCTGACATAAGTATTTAATTTCATGGTGCCTTGCATGATGATCAGAGGCACATGAGTTTGTGAAGGTGGAAATAAACTATTTGTATTTTTTTCCCAATGAGTGATCTCCATTATTGTCCTACTTTGCAGGCCTTTTCTACTGCTGGAGTTAAAACCATAACTGAATACAATCACAGTTTTATGTATTGATCATTTACAAGTCATAAATAAATATTTTGTCAAAACAATTAGAGCTATTTAAATTTTGTTTTAGTTGAGTCAGGAATTGTCACATAAACTATATGATAAATTTAAATTCCCTGGTCTTGGTTAAAAATAAAGCTTTTTAAAAATCACATCCTTTGAGATGAGTTTTACATTCCAACACGAGTTGAAATGTATTAGTACAATAGTTGTTCTTATCAATGAATGTATTACTGTTTACAGCTCACCTCTCCTTTTCTGAAGCTTTCCCTTCGAAGCTGCTGAAGACAACGGGAACTCTCTTTTAAAAGGGTTTGTTTTTAGCTAATGCATTAATTGACTCCAAAAAGAGTCCAAATGGAACACTCTGCTTTCATCTGCTAGGGTAACCTAATAAAATAATGTTGTTTGCTTTTAGACTCCCGGCCGTTAAGGGGGTTTTGCTCAAAGCAAAACCACAGTCCCGTCGAATAACTTTAGAAGGAAAATTAAGAAGACACAGTAATTGTACTTGTCTGAGCCTCACTTCTCCTGGGTCACAGACACACCCCCAGCACACTGGTCTGGCCACCAAGGCTCCGGTGCCTACCGCTGCTTTGGACAGGGCTCTGGCCCTTCAGAGGATGCTCCATTTTACAGTGGAGCATTTCTTTAAGTGCTTTTAAAGTAAAGTCAATATCCCAGAACAGACTAGTGCAAATATGCTACAGTCTATTCTATAAGATGGGGAAAGGGAAATACAGCTTGAGGAAAAGAGCTGAAAACATTATTTGTTGTCTTCTATCATTCCCCCCCACCATCCCTAGCTACTTACCCCAGCTCTTTTATTGGGCAGCATTCAAATGAGAAAGGAGCACGTAATTCAACTCCAATCCCAGATTTCTGTGGCCAGTAAGGACTCATTAAATATGAACTACTATGTGCCAGGCATGATCTCATTTAATCCTCTTTATCACCCTTAAGGTAGGTACTGTTCTTTTCCCTGTGTTACAAATGAGGAAACCAAGACAGGTTCATCTTCTTGCCCACAGTCTCTCTGAGCTAGCAAGTGATGGAGTTCAGATTTGCGTCCAAGTCTCATGGCATTCTGTCCTCCCTTGAAGATTTCTCAACAAACTATACCGAAAATTCTTATGATAGTCTTTGTCCAGTATTTCTTACTGTCTCTATTCTCAGTATCAGATATATCATTCTAGCTTAGAGTAGAAGGGAAGAATGATCTCTGTTTACTTACCATAGTAAATACATTTGCTACCTCAAAGAATTCCAGGGCCTGAGGACCAGGTGAAGCCTGACAAGCCTTTTGAGATTCCTCTTAAAACTATTTTACAGTCTATTAAAGTCAGTAAAGAGAGGAGTAAGGTAAACTTGAAGCATTTGCCCCACGGGGGTAAAATTGGAAGGTAATGTGGAAAAAGCGGAGGTAAATTTACAAACTGTTACAGTGCAACATGATATGATGCGAACTGAATTGGACCATCTTAAAAATCTCTACTATAATTAGAAAACGCCGTTGTTCAACAAAAGTTGGAAATAATGGAAAACCAAGTTAAAAGTAAATATCTATGGGTACTTGGCCTCAAAGTGTGTCTGGAGGGAATGGAGACAGTTTACAGAATGTGGGATTTGCTGGAATTACTTTTGGACATGAAATCCTCATCACCACTAATGGTGGAAAAGTCTTACTGCTACCCCTAAAGTTAAAGGAGAGGACACCTACCACTGCATTTTGGCAGCTCTCTGCCCCCTATTACATGAAGGAGAAAAGGTAACTGAATGACCCATGCCAAATATTCACAGCATATTCTTCCTGAGCAAAATAAAAACAAAAACATTAAAATGTAGCATTCGTCCTCTATTCTCGAAAGAGTAGTATATTTCAGAATGTGAATTTCTGTTTTGAAGGAGAATTTACTTACATAAGTTCTAAGCAGTAAGACATGCTTTATCACTTTGAAAATGTATGTCTCCTGACAATCAGCTGCTTAATGTAAGAGGCTATTTTTTATAATAAACTCTTCATTCGGGCTAGCTCCACTGTTATAAAAGGCTTACCTGTTACAGTAAAATCAGCAAAATTAAAAAGTGGACATAAAGAAAACTGAAGTAGGCATTTGTTTTTCTTCTGAAGACAGAAGTGAAGCCACTGTTTATTGAATTTTTTTTCCTTTTTTGCTATGAAAAGTAGAGATTTCTCTAGATTTTCAGTGTCAGCCTTTTTCCTCCCCACTATGTGGTACACGTACCTCATTCTTCCTAACCAAAGAAGCGGTCATACTTAACCTGAAATTTCGACTTATCCTTTGATCACTGCTTATAAAGTAGGTGATTATTTATTTATTTATTTTTCACGTTTGCCCATGTGAGAGTGAACGTAGAAAAACCAACTGTGTTAGTCCATTTTCAGACAGCTATGAAGAAATACCTGAGACTGGGTAATTACAAAGAAAAAGAGGCTTCATGGATTCACAGTTCCTCATGACAGAAGGCAAAGGAGGAGCAAAGGCATGTCTTGGAGGCAGGCAAGAAAGTGCGTGCAGGGGAACTGCTCTATTGTAAAACCATCAGATCTCATGGGATTTATTCACTATCTCAAGAATAGCAGAGGAAAATCCACCTCCATGATTCAATTACTCCCACCGGCTCCCTCCCACAACACGTGGGGATTATAGGAGCTACAATTCAAGATGAGATTTGGGTGGGGACACAGCCAAACCATATCACTGACTATTCTGTCTCTTTTTCGTACTTGAAATTAAGCATGTCATTCTTTCCTTTAATTCAATTTGGAAAGTGTCTTTATTTGGCTTTAATGACTAAGCTTTCTGATACTACACATATCTGGCTAAATTATTAAAAATGATAATGGCATTTGGCATAAGTTAAAAGTTATAACTGCCATATTTTATTTCAAAACTTTTAAAATAAATTTAAAAACAAACATAGCAATGTACCTTCAAAGCCCCGAAGTAAATATTAAAGAAATACTTTGGCCTCTATTGGAATCCAATTCTAGTTTACCTCTTTCTGCCTTAAAAATTATACCTTTGGGAGGCCGGGCGCAGTGGCTCATGCCTGTAATCCCAGCGCATTGGGAGGCCAAGGTGGGTGGATTGCCTGAGTTCAGGAGTTCGAGGCCAGCCTGGCCAACATGGTGGAACCCTGTCTCTACTAAAAATACAAAAATTAGCTGGGTGTGGTGTCAGGCACCTGTAATCCCAGCTGCTTGGGAGACTGAGGCAGGAAAATCACTTGAATCTAGGAGGTGGAGGTTGCAGTGAGCCGAGATCGCGCCACTGCACTCCAGCCTGCGTGACAAGAGTGAGACTTCATCTAAAAAAAATATATATATATATATATATGCATGCCTTTGGGAGATTTCTGCATCTGGCCATGATAGAATTGTGGAGAAAACTAGAAAACTGGACAAAAGTATGCAATACAATACATAGAAAACTGGACAAAAGTATACAATACAATACAATGTTTTTTATTTCTGTTTTCTTTTTTTTTAGAGATGAGGTCTCACCATGTTGCCCAGGCTGGTCTTGAACTCTTGAGCACAGACAGTCCTCCTGCCTCAACCTCCCAAAGTGATGGAATTACAGACCTGAGCCACTACACCTGGCCCTGTAATACAATGTTTTCAATCACTGGATATGAGGCAAAATAAGACTGTGAACTCCAAAAGAAAGGAAAGAGGTGAGACCTACCATTGCCCCATTTTACTGCCAGGAAGCAGTTTCCAACTATTGCGCAGAGAAGGAGAACCCAAACAGCCCAGCAGCAATCTCCCCAAATTAAAAAGATGGACATCAGAAATGGGGAAGACCATGATTGTTAGAATTTGTAAGACAAAATACCAAACAGAAGAGAGCTGCTTCTAGCTCTGGAGTTTTTCAGAGTTCTCAACTCTTTGGCCAAATATTGATCTATTCATTTGTAAAAGGAAACTATCTAAAGCTTGGGAAAGAATCACTAGAGAGAAAGAAGCAGAAAAATTCTGGAACTCACAAAGGGGAAATAGTTTGCATTTGAATCAGCCAGAATGCAAGGTCCTCATAATACATAGAACATCAGGAAGAATCCTCAGAAGAGTGTCACAATATAAATAAGGCTAAATTCATCCTAAAAGTTACTCTGCTCTTAAAGCTTAAAAACAAGACTTGACAGAATCCAATTGATTCCAAGTAGTTTAACTGTCAGAACAAAATTTAGTACTATTTAAAAGAATACAACAAAATTGCATAACATACAATGCCAAATTTACAATGTCCAGGATCTAAAACAACAACAACAAAAATCACTAAGCATAAAATGAAGATAGAAAATACAAACTGTAGCCAGGTGGATGGCTCAGGCCTGTAATCCCAGCACTTTGGGAGGCTGAGGTGGGTGGATCACTTGAAGTCGGGAGTCTGAGACCAGCCTGGCCAACATAGTGAAACCCCGACTCTACTAAAAAGACAAAAATTAACCAGACGTCGTGGCAGGAACCTGTAGTCCCAGCTACTCGGGATGCCGAAGCAGGAAAACTGCTTGATCCCAGGCGGTGGAGGTTGCAGTGAGCAGGGATTGTGCCACTGCACTCCACCTAGGCAACACAGCAAGATTCTGTCAAAAAAAAAAAAAGAAAGAAGGAAGGAAGGAAGGAAAGAAAGAAAGAAAGAAAGAAAGAAAGAAAGAAAGAAAGAAAGAAAGAAAGAAAGAAGAGAAAGAAAGAAAGAAAGAAAGAAAGAAAGAAAGAAAGAAAGAAAGAAAGAAAGAAAGAAAGAAGAGAAAGAAAGAAAGAAAGAAAGAAAGAAAGAAAGAAAGAAAGAAAGAAAGAAAGAGAAGAAAGAAAAAAGAAAAGAAAGAAAGAAGAAAGAAAGAAAAGGAAGGAAGGAAGGAAGGAAGGAAGGAAGGAAGGAAGGAAGGAAGGAAGGAAGGAAGAAGGAAGGAAAAGAAAGAACATATGAACTGTAGCAAAGTGAAAAACCAACCAATAGAAACAGACCCCAAAATCAAATGTGATGGAACCAGCATCAAGGCCATTAGGACAGCTGTTATAAACAATCCATACAGTCAAGAAGGTAGGGGAAAATGTGGTATGTAGAGAAATGAAAGATATAAAAGACACAAAGGAAATTTACAATATCTGAGTTGAAAACGCAGTGAGAATATAGTAGACACTGAAGAAACGAAGATTAGTAAGCTTGAAGGCACAGCAAAGAAAATTTTGCAAAATGAAGTAGAAAAAGAAAAAAAATCTTAAAAAAAATTTAAGGACAATATAAAGCAGTAGTGTGTGTCTGTGGCCCAGAAAAAAGGAGAACAGGAAAAATATTTTAAAAAGTAATAGCTGAAATATTTCCAAATTTGAGAAAAACTATATACCTACAAATCTATGAACCTCATTGCACCCCAAGAAAAACAAACCTAAAGAAAACTACACCAAGGTACATCATAATGAAAACGATGAAAGCCAGTGATAAACAGAACACCTTAAAAGTAGCCAGAGGAGAAAGGACCTATAAACCTCCAGAGAAAGATGATGAGAGAAGATTTTTAGTTGGAAAGTATATAAGGCAGAAAACAATGGGGTGATATCGTTAAGAATTGGAAAAAACAATGTCAATGAAGAGATACATACCTAGTAAAAACATCTTTCTTAAATGGAAGCAAAATAAGACAGAAAAAAGAGAATTCACATTGCTGATAAACTAAAGAACTGTTAACTATAGTTCATTAGGCAGAAGGAAATAATACCAGATGTAAATGGAGATCTATACAAAGAAATGAAAAGTGTTACAATGGGAAAGAATGGGTAAATTTTTAAAACAACTTTCTAAATTAGTTTTGGAATTTCTTAAACAAACAATTGACTCTTTAAAGCAAAATCAATAAGTATATATTGTTAGGTTTATACCCTATGTAGTAGTGAAATGCACAACAATAGCACAAAGGAGAAGAGGGAGAAATGGAAGCATAATATGAAAAGGTTCTTATACTATACATGAAGTGGTATACTATTATCTTAAGGTAAAGTGTTATAAGTAGAAAATATATGTTGTAAACTCCTAGAGCAAATGCTAGTAATAATAAAAATACAAAATAAATGAAGCAGATTTGGCTAATAAGACATTAGTGGGGGAAAATGGAAATCTTAAAAATAAAAATCCGAGTGAAGACGGGGAAAGAGGTAAAAAAAGAACAAAGAAGAGACAGGGCAAATAAAAAACAAAGACCAAGACAGTAGATGTACCTTACCATATTGATAATTACATTAAATATAAATGGCCTAAATACCCTAATTAAAAGAAAACATTATCAAATTAAATTTTAAACTGTAAGACACAGCTATATGCTACCTAAAGAAACCAACTTTAAATGTAAAGACACAGATAGGTTGAAAGTAAATTCATGGAAAAAGCTACACTATCTAATCACAAATTATAAATAAAAAGCTGGAGTTGGCTATACTGATATCAGTCAAAGTAGATTTAAGCAAAAGGACTATTACCAGGAATAAAGAGCAGTATTTCATATTGATAAAAGGGTCAGTTCATTGCAAACACATGAAATCCTCAATGTGTAGGCACCTAATAACAAAGCTTCAGATACATAAAACAAAAACTGATAGAACTGAAAGAACGAAAAGATATCCACAATTATAATTCCAGATTTCAGTACACGTCTCTCAGTAATTGACATAACAAGTAGGCATAGCTTGGCACAGTGGCTCATGCCTGTAATCTTAGCATTTTGGGAGGCCAACACAGAAGGATTGCTTGAGTCCAAGAGTTTGAGACCAGCCTGGCAACATAGCAAGACCCTGTGTCCACAAAAAGAAAAAAATGTAGGCAGAAAATCAGTACATATATAGAAGATTTGAACACATTTATCAAATAATAGGTGCAATTCATATTTTTAGAACACTCCACCCTACAACAGCAAAATACATATTCTTCTTAAGTACAAATAAAATTTCACCAAGGTAACCCATACTATGTGCCATAAAACTAGTCTCAATAAACTTAAAAGGATTGGAATTACACACATTATATTCTCTGACTGTAACAGAATCAAACTGGAAATAAATAACTGAAAGATCTTTGGAAATTCTCCATATATTTGAAGAATAAACCATATACTTCTATACAACCTATAGGGAAAATAAGAAATCACAGCAAATATTAGGAAATATTCCAAACTGAATGAAAATGAAAACACAACATATACAAATGTATGCAATGCAGTTACAGTGGTGTTTAGAGAGAAATGTATACCATTAACCGCTTACATTAGAAAGATGAAAGGTCTCAAATCAGTTATCTAATTTTTCACCTACATAAACTAGAAAAAGAAGAGCAAGTTAAACCCCAAAGATGCAAAACATAAAAAATAATGAAAAGCAGAAGTCAACGAGACAGAAAGCAGGAAAATAATCAAGATAGACAATAAAATCAAAATCTAATTCTTTGAAAAGATCAATAAAATTGGCAAATAAAAATCAGAAAACGAGGGAAAAAAACCCACATAATCATTATCAGGAATTAAAGCAGGGACTGAAGTACAGAGTCTACAGATTGTAAAGTGATAAGAGAATGTCATGCACAAATTTATGCCAATAGATGAAACAACATGGATGAAATAGATTCCTTGAAAGATATATCCTACCAAAGTCACTGAAGAAGAAATAATGTGAATGCTTGTATTTAAGTACTTGAATACTTGAATTCCTAGCTTAAAAATCTTTTTTTTTTTTTTTTTTTTTTTTTTTTTTTTTTTTTGAGACAGAGTCTTGCTCTGTCGCTGAGGCTAGAGTGTAGTGGTACGATCTTGGCTCACTGCAACCTCTGCTTCTCGGGTTCAAGCAATTCTCTGCCTCAGACTCCCAAGGAGCTGGGATTACAGGCACCCGCCACCATGCCTGGCTAATTTTTGTATTTTTAGTAGAGATGGGGTTTCACCATCTTGGCCAGGCTGGTCTTGAACTCCTGACCTCATGATCCACCTGCCTTGGCCTCCTAAAGTGCTGGAATTACAGGTGTGAGCCACCACACCTGGCCTAAAATCTTGCTCAAAGAAAAATCCAAGCCTAGTTGCCTTCACTATTGATTTCTACCAAATATTTTAAGAAGAAATAATGAAAATTCTGCAAAAATCTTAGAGAAAATGGAAGACAAGGGATTACTTCCCTAATTCATTTTATGAGGACAGCATTGCCACAGTATCAAAATCATATAAAGACATTGCAAGGAAAAAAAAACAAAAGTCTTTCTATCTTGTAAAAAGAGATAGAAATATCATTTTTAAAATGTGGCAATTTGAGCTCAACAATATAAAAAGGGGATAATCAATCCATTATGACCAATGGGTTTATCACAGGACAGTAAACATAACACTCAAAAACAATTGATATATTACACTAATTAAAAAGAAAATCATGATTATTTAAATTGAAATCAGAAAAGATATTTGACAACATTCAACATTCATTTTTTTGTAAAGTCTCACAAACTAGGAATGAAGGGAAACTTTACCTGATAAAGCCTGTAGCTTATATCATACATCATGTGAAAGATGGCATCCTCGCCAATACAATAAGATATGTAAAAGAAATGAAAAGCATAACAATTGGGGAAAAGGCAGCAAGAGAGAAGCAACTCATCACATATAAGGGATCCTCAATAAGATTAATAGTTGATTTTGTCAGAAATTATTGAGGCCAGAAGGCAATGGGATGAGATATTCAAAGTAGTCCAAACAACAACAACAACAACAACAACAAAAAAAAACCTGTCAATGAAAACTGATAAAACCATTCCTCAAAAATGAAGAAGGCCAGGCATGGTGGCTCACGCCTGTAATCCCAGCACTTTGGGAGGCCGAGGTGGGCGGATCACGAGGTCAGGAGTTTGAGAGCAGCCTGACTAACATGGTAAAACCCTGTCTGTACTAAAAATACAAAAATTAGCTGAGTGTGGTGGCACGCACCCGTAATCCTAGCTACTCGGGAGGCTGAGGCAGGAGAATCCCTTGAACCTGGGAGGCAGAGGTTGCAGTGAGCTGAGATCGTACCACTGCACTCTAGCCTGGGCAACAGAGCGAGGCTCTGTTTCAAAAAAAAAAAAAAAAAAAAAAAAACCAAGAAGAAGAAATTATGATATCCCTAGATAAGCATAAACAAACTTTTCCCTAACCTGTGCTACAATAAATGCTAGAGCAAGTCCTTCAGGCTGAAATGAATGGACACCAGAGGGCGATTTCATAATAATAATCAATTTATCAGGGGGATATAATAACCTTATAAGTATGTATCTAGTAACAGACCTTCAAAACGTATGAATGAAAAATTGACTAGGTGCAGTCGCTCATGTCTGTAATCCCAGCACTTTGGGAGGCTGAGGTGGGCAGATCACTTGAGGTCAGGAGTTTGAGACCAGCCTGGCCAACATGATGAAACCCTGTCTCTACTGAAAAAAATTCAAATATTAGCCAGGTATGGTGGTGGGCACCTGTAATCTCAGCTTCTCAGGAGGCTAAGGCATGAGAATGACTTGAACCTGGGAGACAGAGGTTTCAGTGAGCCAAGATCATGTCAGTGCACTCCAGCGTGGGCTACAAAGTGAGACTCTGAAAAAAAAAAAAAAAAAAAAAAGTATGAATGGAAAATGGAGAGAACTAAAAGATCAAATAGACAAATTCACAACTGTAGTTTCTATCTCAACATCACCTTCTCAATAATTGACAGAATGCACAGGAAATAAAAAAAAATTTATGGAACCACATACTTATGATCTGAAGAATTCATATTCTATTTAAGTATACATGAAACATTCAGCAAGTTGTTCATATGCTAAGTCATAAAAGAAATCTTAATAAATGTAAAAGCATTTGAAATACAGGGTATTTCATATTATATATGTTTTCTCACTAAGCAGAATCAACTAGAAATAAAAACAAAGTTTCTGGAAAACTTTCAAAATATTTGGAAGTTAAAACACTTCTGAAGAACTCATAGGTCAAATAACATACTACAATGGAAATTAGAAAATATTTTGATCAGAATAATAATAAAATCTGTTGCAAAATTTGTGGAATATAGTAAAAGCAGTATTAAGAGGGATTTTTTTTTTTTTTTTTTTTTTTTTTTTTTTTTTTTTTTTTTTTTTTTTTGAGACAGGGTTTCACTCTTGTTGCACAGGCCTGAGCACAATGGCGTGATCTTGGCTCACTGCAACCTCCGCTTCCTGAGTTGAAGCGATTCTCCTGCCTAAGCCTCCCAAGTGGCTGGGATTATAGGCGCCTGCCACCACATCTGGCTAATTTTTTGTATTTTTAGTAGAGACGGGGTTTCACCATGTTGGCCAGGCTGGTCTCGAACTCCTGACCTCAGGTGATCCACCCGTCTTGGCCTCCCAAAGTGCTGGGATTACAGGTGTGAGCCACTGTGCCCAGCCTAAGAGGAATTTTTATAACTTCAAAGGCTTATATTAGAAAAAAGTGTTACATCAATGATCTAAATTTCTACTTCAGGAAGGAAAAAAAAAAAAAAAGCAAATTAAGCCCAAAGTGGAAAGAAGAAAAAGTGAATAAACAATAAAGAAAATTAACAATTTAAAAAGCTGGTTCTTTGAACAAATTAATAAAATAACTCTCCTAGCAAGACCTTTTTTTTTTTTTTTTTTTTTTTTTTTTTTTTTTTTTTTTTTAAAGAAAACATAATTTAGCAACCTCAGGAACTTAAAGAGATGTCATTATGATTCTATGTACATTATAGGGTAATAAGAGAATAGTATGAACAGCTTTATATGGATACATTTGACAAATGAAATGGATGCATTTCTTGAAAAATACAACTTGTGAAAAACAACTTACCAAAATGGAACCAAAATGAAATAGAAAATCAGAATCCCCTATTTCTATTAAATAAATGCACTTGTTACCAAAAACGTTTCTACAAATAAAACTCAAGGGCTAGATGGCTTCAGTAGTAAATTCTATCAAACATTTAAGAAAGAAGTAATACCAATGTAAATGTCTTCACAAAATAGAGGAGGTCAGAACACTTCCCAGCTCCTCATGTAGGCATAATCATGTTACTAAAACCTGACAAAGACATTACAATAGAAAATTATAGATCAATATTCACAAGGAACAATTATGGGAAAACCCTTAAGAAATTACTAGCAAATAAAGCTTAGTGATATGTTAAAAGACTAATACATGTTGACCAAACGATTTTATCTCAAAGTTGGATTAACATTAAAAAATGTCAACCAGTATAATTCACATTATCAAAATAAAGGATAAAAATTATGTGACCATGTCAATAGATGCAGAAAAGAAGCATATGATAAAATTCAGCATCTACTCATGACAAAGCCTTTCCTAGCGAATACTGTAAGGCAAAAAAAAAGAAAAAAGAAGAAAAGAAACAGGAAAAAAGATAAGATTGGAAAGGAAGAATTAAACTTCATTATTTTCAGGTGGCATAATTGTGTATTTATTAACCAATTATATCTAAAAAATCTACAAGTAATAAGTATATTTAGCAAGGTTGCAAAATATAACATCAATATACAAAACTAAATTTATTTCTACAAACTAGTAAAAAATTTTGTAAAAAAATTGAAAAAAATAACAATAATATTTACAATAGAATAAAAGATTAGTTGTTATCTAGGAATAAATTGAAAAAAAATGTTTGCACAACCTATTGGTGAACTCTATTAAAGAAGACCCAATAAGTAGAAAGTTATATCCTGTTCTTGGATGGCATTGCCCCAAATATACAGATTCAGTGAAATTCCAATGAAACTCCAAGCAGTATGTTTTTTTAAAAGAATTCCACAGTCATTCTAAAATTCGTGTGCAAACACAAAAGACCTAGAATAGCTAAAATAATCTTTCAAAATGAGTAACAAAGTTGGAGTACTTACAGCACTTGATTTCAAGAATTAATATACAGCTATTGCAACCAAGACAGTGTGATATCATGTAAGAATATATAAATCAACTAATGAAACAGAATAAAGGATACATAAATATGCCTATACATATATGGTCAATTGTCTTTCCAAGAATGCTAATTTAATTTAATGAACAAAAAGAAAATAATCTCTTCAGAAAATATTGCCAAAACAGCTGGTTATCCATATGTTTAAAAAATGTTTACCACTATCTCATTTCATACACAAAAATTAATTTAAGAACCATCATTGACCTAAAGGTAAAAGCTAAAACAATAAAATATCCAAAAGAAAACATGAGACAATATTTTTGTAACCTGTGGCAAAGATTTACTAGAAGGTATGATATAATACTTAGTATAAAAGATAAAAATGGATACAATAGACCTCAACAAAATTTAAAATTTTTGCATATCAAAATATTATATTAAGGAAATGAAGTTCTAAAGCATATACTGGGAAAAATGTTTGTAACAAACATATCTGGCAAAGGAATTATATCCAGAATACATAAAGAACTCCTCTAAATTAATAATTTTTAAAAGCAGAATATATAAAAAAAACTCTTCTAAATTAATTTTTTAAAATACTATCTGATTAACAATAAAAAGAAATAATTTTAAAGTGGCCAAGATGTGGCCAAGATACTAGAAGGGATATTTTACAAAAAGAAGAAATAATATAATATTAAATGTGGCCAATAATCACATGAAAGGTGCTCAAAATCATTAGTCAGCAAGTATATGCAAACTAAAACTACAGTTAGATACCATTTCATACTCACCAAAATAGCTAAAATAAAAAGACCTACAATACCAAATATCAGAGAAGCTGTGGAGTCACTAAAATCCACATAGAGCCCTGGTGCGGTGGCTCACGCCTGTAATCCCAGCACTTTGGGAGTTTGAGGCGGGAGGATCACGAGGTCAGGAGATCCAGACCATCCTTGCTAACATGGTAAAACCTCATCTCTACTAAAAACACAAAAAATTAGCCTAGCGTGGTGGTATACGCCTGTAATCCCAGCTACTCGGGAGGCTGAGGCAGGAGAATCGCTTGAATCCGGGAGGTGGAGGTTACAGTGAGCTAAGATCATGCCACTGCACTCCAGCCTGGGTGACAGAGTGAGACTCCATTTCAAAAAAAATAAATAAATAAAACCAAATAAAATAAAAATTAAAAAAAATCCATATAAAGCCTATGGGCCACTATAAGGATTTTGACTTTTATTGCAAGTGATGTGAAAGCCATTGGTATGCTCTGAATGGAGGAGTTAAATGTTCTAACAATACCACTTAGGTGGTTATGCTGAGATGAGATTGAAGGGGTCAAAGGTGGACACAGGGAGACCCGTTAGGAGGCTACTACAAGAGTCATGACAGACATAATGATGGCTTGGGTTAAGTTGCTAATTCGAATATAAACTTACTTCTGGCCACCTCTTCTTTCACACAAAGGAGATAACTGGGTGCTCAACTCATGGCTCTGTCCATTGAAAAGCCTTTCCCTCTTTACTGTCTTTCAAGTTTCATCCCGAATGTGGTATAAAGTAGTTAGCTGTAATCCATTTACCACCTGTACCCACAAACTGAACAAACCCATATGTAAACCAAACTCTAACCTTTTCCTCTTCTTTCAGCTGTTCGCACAGAACTCACCCTCCCCACATATGGCCATGTATGCAAGCATGGAGGAGGTGTGCTGGTAAAATCCTGTTGGGTGATAATGGGTTTCTGAGCTACTTGCTTATGCAACTTACTTACGTTCAGAGCCCTCGGTTCTGTACATCCCAATGCACAGTTTCTATCTTATAAGCGGTTTCTTTTAGGTCTATCCAACTTTATGACTTGGTATAGCTGACAGGGCTCAACTTATAATGGGCTGTTTGAATGTGTAAAGTTTATATCCTATGGTGAAGAACTTCATTTCTACCAGGATTCGCTAATATGCCATGTGCTGTTTTTGCTTCAGATGGCATGGTCTTCCTCTAGAATCCCATGGGCCACTACTATAATTTTCCAGCTGGGACTTGCCAAAAATTCTATGCCACATCTTTTCCCACCATTGACACCACTAATACAGCATCTGCTGATTTTATGGCCCATGCAGCAGAGCTCTTAGCACTACAGTCTGACCTGCTGCAAAGTCCTTTCCCATTCTGAGTCTCACCCAAAACTGTGCATGCCAATTAGTAGATGCACCAGAGCAGTATTCTTAGATATGGAATATGTTAACTTCAAAAACCAAAGAGGCTTACCAGGTGCTGTGCTTCCTTCTTTGTGGTGGGGGCTCTAAGCTTCAGCGGTTTTTATTTTACTTTGGAGGGGCTTGCCCAGCATGCTCTTAAACATTCGGGAGATTCCAAAAAGCTCCACTGAAGTAGCAAGTCCTTAAATCTTCCTTGAATTTATTCCCCACCATCCGGAGTGCATATATCTTACCAAGGCTTCTGGTACATTAGTTAATTCTTGCTTATTCTGCACAATCTGTGTGATGCCATTGATGTAATGGATCAGTGTAACATCCTGTGGATGATCAAGCTGTCTAGGCATCTTTGGAGTATTATAGACGGAGAGACATTAGCATAGCCCTGAGGCAAAATTATAAATTAAAATAGTTCCTCCTCATGAGTGTAAACTGTTTCTGATCTTCTTTTATAGGTGGAATGAAAAAGAATGCATTCATCCATCAATGGCCACATACCATGTACCAGAAGCCTTATTAATCTGTTCTAGGAATGACACCACATCTAGCTCGGCAGCTGTGATCAGTGATCTTACTTGGTTGAGCTTGCAGTACTCATCAGTTATTCTCCAAGATCCATTTAATTTATAAAGGGGGCATACTGGGTTATTAAACAGATATATCGTAGGGAACACCACTCTATATCTTTTAGGACTTTAAGAGTGGCACCAATCTCTGCCATCCTCCTAGCTCTACTCTGAGATGTAATATTTTATATTTGCTATCTTGGCAGGGGAAGATGGGAATGTGGCAATTTCAGATGTCTCCATTTGGCCCTTCCTTCCTTGAGAGCTCTTATCGCAGAGGCCAAGTAAGTATAATTGATGTAAGTATATCAATTCTAATTGAACACTGAAGGATTGGAGGAATGATGGAATGGCCCACTGTGTGTGTCCATAGACCCAATGAGCCCACTGAGACCTAGACTTTGGTAAACACTCCATTACATTACCTTGTTGCCGTAGGTCACCACTCCCGTAACATTTCAATGTGAACTCAGATAGTGTACCCAATAGTCTTCAAATGTTGATTTGTTTCTTTCTGCATTGTATGTTCACCTGAATAAATGCCCATAAGTCCTTTTGGGGAAGGACCAGGGAGATCATCACAATAGATGTTAGCAGTGGTGTCCTCCCTCCTGGTGTCCTCCCTTCTAGCAACCTCCTAGCAATCTTCAGTCAGTGGGTTCTGGACTGGAAAACTGGCTCAGAACTGGACTGGACAGTGAGCAGAGGTATGTGGCTTTTTATTGAGGTAACAGTCTTCAGTCTCCTGCTTCTCCATTCTTGCTTCTATGTTTTTGGTCATAGAAGTTAAGCAACACCCTTTTGGCTGCCTGTCTGTTTTGCCACTAGGGATGCCATGTTCTTTTAATTACTCCCACAACTTCCTATGGGTAAAGCCTTCTTGGCTGCTTCTCTGATCTAGCTGGTCATTATGGCAGTTGTGGCTTCCTGACTTCTGGTGGTGAACTGCCACCACCTAGCCACTATTACTCCGGGGTCTCATCATCCCCATGGATATTAGCAAGCCCCACTCTGTGACTGCCTCTCCTACCATCAGCCCTGACCCACAAAGGAAAGCTACTGCTAAACATTCTAGAGATGCCAATGCCTCTCTCACCAGCTCATTGCTAATGGTTTTGAAGGGTGTGTACTCTGGGTGTTCCTATGTAACATAGCCCTTGAGTGTGTCTTCTGAACTTAAATAATGTATCTATTCTAACATATCCATTTCCTTCAACCTCTTTATTCCTTCCTGTACTATCTACCAGGGCAACTCAGGCATTTTCACTCTAGTGAATGTAGGCTACAGCTTCTTCAGACTTCTAAGAGTGACCCTATTCCTTAGGCTCTGTTCCAGAGTATAAAGTCATATAGCTTCCCTCTTCCTTACACACACACACACATACACAACCCTCAAAGTCAATGAGGGTTGACTTATCTACTTTTTATTTTACTTTGGAGGGGCTAGCCCAGCATGCTCTTAAACATTCGGGAGATTCCAAAAAGCTCCACTGAAGTAGCAAGTCCTTAAATCTTCCTTGAATTTATTCCCCACCATCCGGAGTGCATATATCTTACCAAGGCTTCTGGTACATTAGTTAATTCTTATCTAATCTAATCAACATTCTGGCTCCCTTGATCAAACACCTCAAAATCCAATCCCAGTGCTACTCCCCGGGCTCCTAATGGCACACACTATTTTTTGCAATTCTTTTGTGGTATAGTTTCTTTGTTCTTTTGTAAGGCTTAGGACATCCCTAGCCAGCTTAGGCTGGATAGCCATCAGACAGTGATGTTTGTCAGGCCTCAAGAAAGAGAGAGGGAAAGGGAGGAGAAGAAGGCAGGCAGGCAGGCAGGCAGGCAGGCAGGCAGGAAGGAAAGAAGGAAGGAAGGAAGGAAGGAAGGAAGGAAGGAAGGAAGGAAGGAAGGAAGGACGGACAGATGGGAGGGAGGGAGGGAGGGAAGAAAGTTGTCTAGTCTTAGATTGAAGTACAGTTCTGAGAAAGTTTTAGCAATGCTGACATAAAGTCCTAGAGCCAAAGTTACTTTAAAGAAGTCTTATGTCTCCTAGATACAGGCCAGCCTTAGGATCTTTGCCATACTTAGTCTTGGCTGGCAAGAGCATGCAGGAAGCATGACCTTGGTCAAACTTGGTGATGGGTTTCAAAACAAAGCAGCATAACTGTCATTCAACCATGTTCTCTGTAATAGGAAATCTGAAAGGCACATCTTTCTGGCTACCACATTTCATCTGGGACATTAGCTGGGGTGACTTAAATGGCTATGGACTGGCTGTATATTTCTCTTTATATCTACATGACCACTCCATGGTCAGCTTCTGTGTGGCCTGGAGGTCTCAGGGTAGTTGTACGTCTTACATAGTAGCTCAGGGACCAAGATTGTTTGTGCCAAGAAACCTAGATGGAGGATATACGTCTTCTTATAACCTTGCCCTGGGCTATGGACTGAATGTTTATGCTCACTCCCAAATTCATATGTTGAAGCCTAAATTTTCAATGTGACAATTTTTGGAGGTGGGCCTTTGGGAGATAATTGGGTCATGAGGGTGGAGCCCACATAAATGTGATTAGTGCCCTATAAGTAATGACATGAAAGAGATCATCTCTCTCTCCTCACCATGTGAGGATTCAATGAGAAGACAGCCATCTGCAACCTAAGCAGATGGCCTTCACCAGATATCAGATCTGCCAGCATCTTGACCTTGGATTTCCCAGCTTCCAGAACTGTGAGAAATAAAGTTCTGTTGCTTAAGCCACTCAGTCTGAACACCACAGTATTCTGTTATAGCAGTCTGAATTAACCAAGACATCCTGGAAACCACGTAGCAGTCTGAATTAACTAAGACATAATGGAAACCAGGTAGCATCACTTCCTGGCATTGTATCAATCACATAAGGTCAGCCCAGATTCAACATGGGATGGCCTGCACAAGAATTGGGAACTGCCTTGGAGACCAGCTACCACAGTGGGATATATAAGAACACATGTTCTTGTAACATTTTATGTGCCTAATATAAGTGACTCAGGTCTTTGTACTTTTCACATCATCACTCATTGAATCATTCAATTTGGTCTATCATAATAACTCACGGGTTTTGAATTTTTATTCTTAGGTACTTTACTGTATGACTGTGAAACTTTTTTTCCCAGTACTTTTCATTCAAATGCTTTTAAACCTATTTCAGATACTCATTTGTTATCTATAAAATTTTTATTGTTTACACAGGATTTCAATATCTAAATATTGTAGGATACTTGGAGGAAAGGAATACACTATTTTAAAAATAATAGAAACCGTACAGTTCAAGGAATCCCTACCAACAAAGCCCTAATGGAAATTCCCTTCCTAAAAAGCCAAAGCCTGTCTTCGAATGTTTTTCATGACTCAACTGCTATTTGTTTTCATTTTTCCTGGGCATAAAATGACCTTTTGAAAAAAAAAAGTTTATTAAAGTTGTTTATAGACATATTTCCTAGTCCAATAGTAATAAACATCATTTTTTCTGGTGCAAATTGTTTTTAAAAAGATATGTGTAGGACATTTGGTATTTGTTCATCTTAACCTACCTTTCTTACTCCAACAACTGTCTTTGGGCAAGGGTGGCTTTGGTAAAGGTGAGAAGGAGGAGCTTTCCACAAAACCACACACATTCCCTCATAAAAATAAAACTAGGAGTCTTGGTTTAAGTCTGGCCAGGTTGGCTGCTCAAATAAATTCATGATCGGTCTTTAACATGGCTCTAATGTATCTCTCCCACCTCTTGTCACAGCAGAATTCCAGTCAAGTTTTCCCCAAGCAAAGGATTTACTTACACTGGTGCAGACCTGGCTTGAAACATTTTATTGGCAACACTGATGTCATATTTAGGAACCATAGACTTTTGTCAGACTGTGTTAGTTTCAATGACAAGTATTAGTGGTCAATGATATTTGAAATATTGTTAAAGTACCTAGAAATAATAGGCATTAAAATTCATTTCGTTTACTGCAACAAACCTCTAAAGATTTCATGTCTTCAGTGGAACTGGCATACTGTAATTGTTATTTGGAACTTAATGTAACCTCAACAGCAACAGAGAGAATACAGTCCTCTCATTATGCACATGCTCTAGGATCGTTTATTTTAATGCTTTCAAATAAATACGTTCCATGCAGCACACTACAATAAATAAGGAGCAGCAATGTTCTTCTAGTAAATCCATTCATAATGTGAGTCACCATGTAAAACACCACATCTCAAGTCTTTGGCCCTGTACCATAACATGAGGCACACCACATCTGCACCCAATCATATCTGGCTTCATATGGATTTAATAGGACTATGCCAGGAGTGCATGTAAGCACAAATTTAACCAGAGGTTTCCAGCTATTAAATACAGCTACTAAGTAGTTAAAAGGCAGCAACTTAACCCATAACCCCCCTCCCCTTCATTTTTGAGACAGAAATATAAAGATAGAAACGCTCTGGTGAATTTTGGGTCAGTGGAAAGCATGGTGGGACACATTTAGAATGCTTAGAGCAAAGCTGGCACAATATGGCACCCAAAATGTCACAGCAGTACTGATACTGAATGGACACCGAATACAACAGACTTGACTGCAGACGCTGAGCTCTAGGACACAAAGCTGGGGGCTGCAGTGGGGGTGGCTCATTTCCACTAGGCAGATAACTCAACAGTGCCTTCCTCCTCGCTATCAGCTCTGTTAGCGCGAATCTCCACAAGGGTCCTGGCAAATCGGGTCCATTCATCATTGTGGGGAACTGCAAGCTGCAAAGCAAATCAATGGAGAAATGATAAACAAGATATCTTTCCTGTCTGAAAGCCCTGAAGCCTGAATGACTATCCCTTTGCCCTCACCCCCTCCAAAGCAGATATTTCCCTTGGAATGTAAAGGAAATCAAATATTCTTCTTTGGATCAAGCAGGGCCTGAGGTGTTGCTCTTTAACAAGAGAACCATGTCACTCTTGGAAGCAAAAGCACTCACAGAATTTATAAAATTTTAAAACCTATGTAAACTATACAGTTACAGTAGCCACATTAAAGTGCTTTTAGTAATGAAATTTTTTCATAAGAAGAGCAGACTTACAGTGAACACAGCAAATAAAAACTGCATTATTGACCAAGATTTTCAAATAACTGTATATTTTATTCCTAGTCAATGGTATTAATCCTTTTTCTAAAGTGTTGCTGATGGGGCAGTATGAAGGCAAAAGAATAGCTTATATATACAAAGAAATATTCCTCCTATGAAATAGTACTTAGGCCTTTCCAGTAAGATTTATATGATGATAACTATGAATAATAGTAATAGTAGCTATTATTTACCGAGAGTTCTGTTCTAAGTACATTACATGTATTAACTCATTCATCATAACAATCCTATTGTGCCTCATATTCCTAAATCAGAGGCACACAAAGATTAAATAATCTTACTAAGGTTGCATAGCTAGCAAATATCAGTGTCTTTTTGTTTTTGTTTTTGTTTTTGTTTTCTGAGACAGTCGGGCTCTGTCTCCCAGGCTGGAGTGCAGTGGCGCGATCTCGGCTCACTTCAAGCTCCGCCTCCCGGGTTCAAGCGATTCTCCTGCCTCAGCCTCCCGAGTAGCTGGGACTACAGGAGCCCGCCACCACGCCCGGCTAATAGTTTTTTTTTTTTTTTTTTTTTTTTTTTTTTTTTTGAGACTGAGTCTGGCTCTGTCGCCCAGGCTGGAGTGCAGTGGCCGGATCTCAGCTCACTGCAAGCTCCGCCTCCCGGGTTTACGCCATTCTCCTGCCTCAGCCTCCCGAGTAGCTGGGACTACAGGCGCCCGCCACCTCGCCCAGCTAGTTTTTTGTATTTTTTAGGAGAGACGGGGTTTCACCGTGTTAGCCAGGATGGTCTCGATCTCCTGACCTCATGATCCGCCCGTCTCGGCCTCCCAAAGTGCTGGATTACAGGCGTGAGCCACCGCGCCCAGCACAAATATCAGTGTCAATGGAATCTGGTTATGAGCATCCCTAGCCAGTATGCTATACTGATTCATCAAAAAGGGGATTTATAAAATTTCCAAAATATCTCCTGAGTACAATTCAGTGAGGAGGAAATTAATGCCTCTTCCAATGCAAACTGAATCTATGAATTTTTGTTAGTGGTTCTAAAGGATAATGTTTTCTCCACATAACATCCAAAAATAAATTGCTTAAAAATATGCAAGTATCTGGGATAGAATATTTAAGGATGAGAAACAGGATTTCATAGAAGTCTGAATGCTTTTCATAGAGAATAAAATTGATTTAGATTTTAGACGCATTTTCTTGGAGTTTTACCCTATAATATAGTGTAATTCAACCGTAGGTACTAGTGCTACAGTACATTATCCACATATTCCGTAAACATTAAGAACACACAGGCATCTCAATTAATATACTTTCTAATGAAGAAAGAGGAAGCAAGTAAACTTAAGCTTTGAGATTGCTTCTGCAGCTGGAAAATTTCTCACCACACAGAGCCAAAATGATTAGAACTTAACATTTTTATTACAAGGATAATATTCTCAAATACTATCTGTCCAAGAAAACTTATTGGAAAGTGGCAACTTCATTATGCAAAGTATATTCTTTTTTTTTTTTTTTTTTTTTGAGACGGAGTCCCGCTCTGTCGCCCAGGCTGGAGTGCAGTGGCCGGATCTCAGCTCACTGCAAGCTCTGCCTCCCGGGTTTACGCCATTCTCCTGCCTCAGCCTCCCGAGTAGCTGGGACTACAGGCGCCCGCCACCCTCGCCCGGCTAGTTTTTTGTATTTTTTAGTAGAGACGGGGTTTCACCGTGTTAGCCAGGATGGTCTCGATCTCCTGACCTTGTGATCCACCCGTCTCGGCCTCCCAAAGTGCTAGGATTACAGGCTTGAGCCACCGCGCCCAGCGCAAAGTATATTCTTAAATTAGTGTTCTGGTATTAAGGCTAAATGTTTCAAGTATATAATTCTGGAAATGATATACAGGCAAGGAAGGTAAGTTCCTTGACTTATTTTGCGCAGTGCAGTACCCATAAGAATTCTTACTTGGTCACATGAATGAGTTTCTGAATGGTTAAATGCTACTACAGTTATGGAAATGAATCCAAGTTTCTTTGTAGGCAATCACGCAAGTTCACAATAGTCTTGAATGATGCTGATAACTTTTTGCTCAGTCTGTTTTCCCTGCTTTGGGCTCTTATCCTGTATTCCACGATTCTTCATTTTTCTCTTCAATTTTAGAAAATACTGTACCTGGGAAATGAGGCCCCCAAAATGTATGATAAAAACAAACTCACAAAAAACATAACCAGCAAAGGGTTGGTATCACATTTACGTAAAAGAATAGGACCACTATTTCTTTTCTCTCTTCCAACCACTGAGCAAGCCTTTCCAAAAATAATCATGAAACAAAAGCCCAAGAAGAGACAAAAGCCTAATCATGACAACACATTTATAACTTTTTCCCATATAAAGTAAGAATCAAACTAAAGCTGAATGCCCCATAACTTCATATAACTTTAAATATTGGAGGAAAAAACAGGTCTCAATAGTACACAGTACCTTGCTCATAAAGAGCTGAGTTTTGTTTCCAAACATAAAGCTATATTATTAGTTAAAATGGTACAAATTTAAGTTAATATATGATGACCTATGCAATATTTTATTGATAGCAATGTGTATAACAATAAAATAGGTAAATGTATTTACATAGTTTCACATAGTAGTCATGGCAAGACTGTTCAAAAACAGCCCTAATAAAGATTATGGAACATTAAGATTTGAATAAATGTCTAGATACAGTTTAGAACATTTACACTATATAAAATTGCACATCTCAAAAATTACATAACTGAACTTCTCAAAATTGAATTTTATCAAATTTAAATGTTTCTTTTAAACACACAAAACATAAACCAGCAAGTGAACTATATGTGACTTTCTTTATGGGGGTGGGAGTAATAGTGCTGTAATACTAACACATGCCCTTAGAAATATAGATTCACCCAAAAGTGTCACAGTAATCTAACACATCTTGTCCTCTTTCTGATCTGCTGAAGTTTCATTTAGATTGGCAAAATGTTTGAAGTTGGTTTTTTAGGGATATTTGTTTTGCCAAGTCTTTTCCTCTTTATGGTATTATAATTTTCACATAAATATTTATTTTCTTGGTTCACAAAAAATTCTAGAGTAGAACATGATGAAAACACAATTCCTTCTAGAAACTTGAAATTAATTTATCTACCTCATCCTATTACACTTTTCATCTTGTTGACTGTAAAAATAACCCAAGGTGATTGTAATGCTAGATTTAGAAGGTGAACTGCAGACTGCCCCATTTTTAGAATTAAATATCACCATCAGGAAGTACTTTAAGTATAATCTTAGCTTGAACGTGTGAATGTGTATTCACAGGCTATTTCTACACCCAAAGTAATAATTTTTGACATTAGAATTACTTGTAGGTAAAACCAAACAGGTGTCCTAACAAACAAGAGAGCCACTCTTTTCACTTTGCTGTTTCCATGACTGTAAACAGCATCCGTTTGGACAGAACTGCCCTTCCTATCCTTGGCAGTTCCTGGCTCTTCTCACCTGGTACTCTCTGATTAGAAATGGCTAGAAAGGAGGCTCAAGAACATAAATGCGTTTATGATTTTCTCTAAGAGATTTTTAAATCCCATACTATCTTAATCATTAAATAGGAAAAATCTTTGTTCATGTTTCTTACAGAACAGACTGATCTCATGTCCTACCTTGCATATAAATTTATTCAATACTCATTCAATCAGCATTGATTGAGTACCAATTATATGTCAGGCACTGTGTTTGAATTAAAGATACAATAGTGAATTGTTTTGGAATATGATGACTATGAAATACTGACAAAAATTAATTATGTTTTTTGTAGGTCAAACTGTGTGAATACTGGCAAAAAAAAACTTCACTGACATTAAAATATGAATAGCCTAAAATTTACCTTCCTTCAGTGACAACTGTAACATTTCCTGTTATCTGTTGTGTGTCAAGCAAGTAACAGGGAAGCAAATGGCATGTTAATAACATTGCTTCAGCATCTCTTCAAGTTTCTATTAAGGCATTAAAGGCTAAATCTAGAGCATCACTATGGATTTTTTTTTTCTCTGAGAATAATAGCTTAGAATAATTTCCAAACAATTTACGTTTGTGATAGGAAAAAAATTTGTAAGTTATTTTGACCAATTAAAAATGTATAGTTAAGTTAAGGGAACACCATTAAAAAAACAAAACAAAACAAAACAAAACTTCAAAAATTGCCCAGCATTGTTCTAAGTCAAAGTGGATCTGGAAACATTTTCTGCCTCTAGATTCATCTCTGATGAAGTCTGCATCATAGGTTAGGGATGACTCAGATATTCCAACTGCTTCATCGACTGAGTTCACCAACAGCCAGTCCATCTCCTGATTCAATGACTGTTTTCTAATTTTTTGCTAAACATATAAAGCACTTTCATGCCAAAGCACTAGAGGTTCAGATTCCTGAGATAATAAAATCTTAACTCTAAGAGAGATCACTTTCTTTTCTTTTCTTTTCTTTTTTTTTTTTGAGATGTCGCCCAGGCTGAAGTGCAGTGGCGTGATCTTGGCTCACTGCAACCTCCGCCTCCTGGGTTCAAGTTATTCTCCTGTCTCAGTCACCCAAGTAGCTGCGATTACTGGCATGCACCACCACACTCAGCTAATTTGTTTTGTATTTTTAGTAGAGGTGGGGTTTCACCGTGTTGACCAGGCTGGTCTCGAACTCCTGACCTCAAGTGATCTGCCCATCTTGGCCTCCCAAAGTGCTGGGATTACAGGCGCGAGACACCGCGCCTAGCCAAGACATCACCTTTTATAGATATGATATGATCCTATTTTTATAGCCAATGAAACTAAGGGCAAAGGTAGTTACTGAGGTAGCAATTTGGACATAAGAAAGAGGTAAAATGAACCTCCGATTTGGACAGGAGACTCAAGTGCTGTTCTCATCTTGGTTGCTGGCAATGGTCAGGCACTTACCTTCTCATTGCCTCATTTGTAAAGTAGGGATGCTGATGTCTGACCCATTCATCAACAGAGATGTGGAGAGCATAAGAAAGGTAATCTAAGTAAAGGAAGTACTATAAGTTCATCATGGATTGTCATGCATTCTTTTTCTTTAAATTATCAGTCAAATTGAACAGGCTCCCCAAAATGATATGTTTTGTGGCATACATACCCATTTTACAGTATTTTTCTGTTTTTTTAAAAAAATTCCTTGGGAATTAATTCTGATTGTTATGTGAGGATGTTAAGAAGCAGGGCATAGACTTTTCTTTAACAGGTAGGAGAGGACAGTATAGGGAGCTAAATGATTTGCTAAAGACCACGTAACTTTCATCTGTTAGTGTGGGGCAATCAAGCCTCACCCCTTTGAGAAATGCCAGCATTCCATGACAGAAGGGCAGGCAGGTAATGTGTTTTGAATCACCTGCTCAAAGATTCTAAAGATTGTTTTAAATCTTCTAAGATTCTTGGAAGACAAAAGGTCAACAAGCAAAAGCAAAAGTGCAAAAATTGTGGAAAATTCACGAAAATGTATCATTTTAGCCTCCCAGAGCCCCACCCCTCAGGCTACCCCACTCTTTCTCTGACCATGTCAGGGATCTGTCCCCTCCTCTCTGCCTGAGTGGATTGGAGACTGCCTCTGGACCCGGTCCCACCTCACCCCTGAAAAACTTACCAGTCTAACCCCTCGCTCGCCTTGCCTGGGTGTCCTGTATACCTAAAGGGAGGCACAGATTGTGGAGTAATAACATTTGAGAATGGAGCCAGGGTTGACTTTTTTCCACTTCACTAGCCAGATCCTGCTTTTTTTTTTTTTTTCTCCAGATTTGCCATTAACTTGCTGTGTGTCTTTAGGGAATGTAGGGTTTTAACACTTCTGATCTTTATGTTTTTACTTCCTAATTTGTGTGAAATAAATTATAAGATCCATCTTCTAGGACTGAATATTAAATAAAACAAAAAAAATGTAATGAGCTTAACATAGTGCTTGTACATTATAAACCCTGAATACATGATGCTGTTTTTCCTTCTTAATGTTTATTCCTCTCTTCTAATTTTTTTTTATTTTCTTGCTTCCTTGCCTCTTCTCTTTCTTCTACTTTTTTCTTTTTACCTATTCAGAGTTGTACTTTTTTTTAGAAGTTTACCTTATATTTTATAACATTTTATGTCTTAAATATTCACACAAATAATTTCCTAAGTAATCAGGCTTTTAATAATAGCTAACTATCATGAATGGGGGACAGGGAAAGAGTTCTTGCAAATCACAAGAATTCTTTCAGAG
Organism: Rhinopithecus roxellana; assembly: GCF_007565055.1. Lineage (NCBI taxonomy): Eukaryota > Metazoa > Chordata > Mammalia > Primates > Cercopithecidae > Rhinopithecus > Rhinopithecus roxellana. The sequence continues at coordinate 125,969,040 of NC_044554.1, read as the reverse complement.
TTGCTACTTTCCATTGTTCATTTAAAAATCAAGTTTAAAATATAACTATTTATTGTAACTATACACATCCACACACATATGTAGACATGCACTACATATTTTTTATTTTTCGCATGTGACTAATACATCCTAATCCATCTATTTCCTTGTGGCACTTTCCACAGTGGGATTCTTCATTTTTACCTAAACTTGTAAGGATTTATAACTGATGTACATGCTGTTAAAAAAATCAAATGACTTTTTATAACCAAGGTTAAACATGCAAATATCATTCATATGTTCCTTTTTATAATCACATGGCTAATAACCATTCTGAATAGTTCTCAGTCAAATCTTCCTCATTTTTTAGTAATTGCAGCTATAATAATTTTAAATAGCTGCATTATCTGCAGTAACGTTCACCATCCCAACGCAATATTTTTCATAGTAAAAATATCTGTCTCAGGTATTGCTTACTTTAGTTTTTTTTTTTTAATCTAGCATAATTAAGATGTTAGAAAAGCACTCTGATTTCAGTTGGTTTCTCACATACATGAAGTATGGCCAGCACATTAAGTGAGTAGGACTTTAAGTTTCAAGATAAATATTCCATGGGATGTGTGGCTCATCAGCCTCTTTGTAATTTTTCAGTTAGATGAAGTAATTTTAAAAAGTGTGTGAGACTATCATGTTAACCATTGATTTCCAAGAGATACACGACAATTCACCTCTGTATTAATCTAAAAATTAAACTTTTCTGTTAAGAAGATATCTTACAGATTTCCTTTCACTTTAATACACATTATTTTTTAAAGCATTTACAGAAAATGTAGAAGTGTACATTGGTTTCCACAGAACGACTGCCAACCCCCTCTAAGCTCTAAAAGCCTTTTTAAAAGGACAATTATTAATGGCACCCAAATTCAGGAGATGGTTGACTTACTGGTATACAAATACACGTCTGTGTTCAGAGGAAGCCTATATTTTTTAGGACAATTCCCTTTACCACACACACAGATGGGAGCAAAGTGGGAGGTAATATGCAATGAAACAGCCACTGAACGACCAAGCATACCCGCTTCATATAAATACAGCCCCACTGTATTTAACTCCCGGGAGAGTCTAGCATCACGGCTAACAATGGATGAAACCACGGACCAGAATTCCAAGCCAGAATGCAATATGCAGAGGGTGTAAATATACTACAGTGTTCTACCACAAAAAGATATATGGTATGTAACTTATTTAGAGCAGTTTCAGAGAAGTCGACAAAGTAGGAGTTACATTAGTCTCTGTACAGCACAGTCTGCTATTACCAGTCAATAGGTAAAAATTTCTGTAAAATTTAGCAACACTCTTACCTATGGTGGACAGATGGTATTTGATTATTTTTGAATTTCTTTTCATCTGGAAATCCCATCTAAGGGAACCCTCATCCACCCATGAAGCTTCAGACCTCTCTGCCAAAGGTCTCTTCCCTCATATCTTTAAAGGAGTGGTTTATTTTTACCGCATTTTTTTCAGGAGTAACACTTTTTAAAAAATCCATTACCACCTAATTAAGGACAGAAATAAAGGTAGGACATAAAAGTCAAAGTAAATAGTAACAAATATGAGTCTCTATCAACTTCAATAAGCCAGTGAATACAGAAAGAATATATATCCTTCTCCTTAAACACTATCTTAAGAAAGTAATATGTAAAATATTTTTCATGTTAAAATTTAGCATTATAGGAAGCATGACAACATTCTGAAGGTTTTACCTTTGGAAGAAAAACAACAACAACAACAACAACAACAACAACAACAACAAATAGCCAAAGAAAGAGTTAATTCACGAAGACCTAAAGATGAATAGTCTTGTTTCACATTTGTATTAAAATCTTATCATCATTTTTTCCTCAGAAATCTTTTAGCCTTATTGTTTTCCTTACTGTTTGGAATAATCTATTTCTCTGCCCAAAAGATGGAGAAAATGCTAAAAACGCTGGTTGATGGACAATAATGAAAAATAAACTTTCTAAACATGGATAACTTCTTTTTCCATAACACAAAAGATCAAGAAAATGGTAGGAAAAAGCAAAAGCATGTGCTACACAAGCTCACCTGTCACATAAGCTACTAAACACATATCCCTTCTTTTCCTGATATTATTAACTATAGGTTTTCTAGTAAATTCTTAGCAACCGCTGCGTCTAAGCAGTTTTGACAAAAAGAAGGCTTATTGCTAAACACCTTAAAAATATTTACCAAGGTAATAAAAGAAATGTCATTCCCTCCTACGGAATGTTTGGGCATAAAAGAGGTATTTTTATAACGCAGTTCATGATTTACCATATCTATAGTGTCCAAAAAAAGCACAATGAAAAGGAAGCATTTTTCCAGTGGTTTGACAACTGTTTGAATCAACTGTTATGCTTTTATTACACTAGTGGCCAACTGCTCACTTTTAAAAGCATAGGAGGGGAGGGAAACTGGGAAAGAGATTGGGGGGAAGGATAGGCATGCTTTTCTAAAGATACTTTCTAAATATCATTTTCCCTGCAACTACAGTTAAGTAATATTTTTCCTGTGCATCAATCTGTAGCCATCTTGGAGGCTACATCCTGAATGCTCTAAACAATTAAATTTTCCCTTACCTTTTCCTCAAATTTTCACATATGAATCATTCATTCACCCATCAAATATTTACTGGGTGCCTATTTTGTGTCAGGTACTTTGCTAGACTGGGTTATTGTGTTTTAATAGACAATCATCAAATAACCACTTTGTGTACAATTCTGTGGATGTGGTCTTCCAAAGGTTAAAAAAAAAAATCTGAGGATGTGATAATCAAGGGAGGGCTGACAATCTGAATTTTTTTTTAAGTCACAAGGGTAACTTTTTTTTTTTTTTAAATCAGAGAAGGTTTTCACTTTCTTATTTATTTATTCACTTTAAAAATATTCATTTATGTTCACTTTCTATCTAAGGGACCTTAATGCTGAGACCAACACAAATAAAAAATTTATTCTGAATATTAAGAAACTATTGGTTGGTTATTAGGAGAAAGAGCTTAGAAATGGTCGACTGTTTTATCTATTAGGTTAAAAGTACGAAATTGCTTTTACAATGTTAGCAATTTGGATATTTCTTAAGTGATAAGTAACTCATGCTTTAAAACTTAAAAGATGTTCTGATAGCTGACGTTCTCAAAAATTCATGTAAGCTTTCCTTGAAAGTGAAATATAATGATTCATTCACTTCCTCACTTTTATACACACTCACGTGGTGTATAAATATTTACACAGGAAACATGCATAAGCAGATACTTGATTATGTATTATATTTTAGATATGCCAACAGTAGCACACATACACGTGTAAGAAACAACTCCATTCTATACAGGCCAGAGTTAATCTAGATTCACAGATGATTGGAGAGACTTCACATTTAGCTTTTAAAGCTGTGATTTGAGGCTACTGCTCTAAGCAGCAATTTTTCAAGATAAAATTTAGCAATTTTGAAATTATAGAACCAAACACAATTTTGTCAGCCATAAAAAAATTAACACTATAATTAACAACTGCTTCATAATCCAAACTGCTATTGAAGATGACAGTTTGAAACCACAGAAGAATTGTGAAGATGATTAATTATACAAACTGGTTTTTCTTTCAGAAGGTTTATATTCATAGATCATTTATCACCAAAATGAGAATATATGAACTTCATTGAATATTGCAAATTACTATACACACATTAATTTGCTGTTTGTAGTATTAGATATTAGGGCTTTCTTTTCATTGAGTCAACTACTCCATAATACATGAAGTCATAAATATTTCTTGTCAATTCAGAAAAAACATTTGCTTGAGAAGATATTAATCCTGTAAGTCCATTTTCATATACTAATGCTACCTGAATAAGCATACTATTTATATAAAAATTAGTTTAATCATGGTCTTTTACATATATAATTATCAAAGTGAAAGCCACTGCTATTACACACACTATAAGATGAATACTTATAACATTAATTGGAATTAATTGCACCTTTTCTTTTTTAAATTAAGCACTTTTCCCAGAAGAAATAAAGTTAATACTAACATTACAATCATAGATTTTACCCAAAATATTTAATTTCAAATACATATAATTTATTATGACAAATGAATTAATATATTATTTCAAAGAGGCTTATTTTATTTAATTATATTTATTAGCATCCCAAATCTGCCCATGCAAATATATCTTTGTGCCCTTTGACTTAATAGCACAGCATTGTGGCTATAACACTAAAAATTCAAGTAAAAACTGAAAAATCTAGTTGAAAATCTTGATGCTTTGTTCCTACGTCATCAACTGCTATCTAGATGTTATAGACAGAACCAGGTATTTGGATTTTAACATTTTATCTGGATGTTTGGTATCACTGGAAGAATTTATGCCTAAGTCTTTTCTTTTTCATGAAGGGAAAATCAAAGGAAGTATTTGGTATCAGCTAAAGAAAATAATATTATTTATCCACCTAAGAATAAGCCAGTACTTGCAAAGGCCTTCAAGAATCCAGGAAATTAATGGCCACACTCATGTAATGAGAAACACCAATGTTTCAGATGATCATACCTGGATCTTGCTAAGCTGAGACCAACTCTGCTCTTCTGGAGGCTGCAAAAACTCAGCCATGCAATCAGGTTTGCCTTGTGCATGGGACAAAAGCCTTCATAAAGCACAGTTATTAAAACTGGATGATTGCAAATGCAGCTCTTTTTATTAAGGGACTCTTGTTTCAATTAACCTCCCAAATCCAAGTTTAACTTTTCAGTTTTTTGTTTTGTACACTCACTTCCTCAAGGAGGAGAATTATTTATATTCAAGGCACAGGCTGCTTATGGAGAATTGACCTAGGCCCTATACTACTGGAAAACATGAAGGAGTTCCACAAAGTAAACAAGTATTGCCTAAGTGTGATCCCCTTAAAAATCATTATTGTATTGTATTTATTTTGTGTCACTCAAACCCTTTTTAGCTCCTAGTACTTCCAGTTTATCAGATGCCACTACATCAAACTGCTGTTGAAAGCATTAAAAAAACGGCCCGTTGAATCTCTTTTCTTTTATTCTTATTCTTGCTGGCTATGAAACCTTATGAGGCACCTATTAACAGTTCTTACATGTAACACCTTGACCATCATTCTAAAATATATTGTGTAGGCCATTTTTCCTGTTGGGGTTACAAATAAACTTTTCACTCCTGATTTTTCGTTTTGGCTTTAAAATATATTCAAACGGACATTTAAAATCATGTTTTACTTTTTTAGCAGTGTTACATTTGATCTCTCATGTTAACCCACATCTTTCTTTTCCAAGAATTTTTCAAGGCCCATATTTCCAATGTTAAATGTATTATACTTATTGAAATTTATAATAAAATGAATACTATTCTTTTGGCCCCCAAATAGTCATATCAAACAAGCTATTTGAAATGCTACCAAAGTTCAGAGTTCAAATTTAAAGATTTATGCATATTTTCTTAGGTAATTAGTGAATAGGATATCAAATCAATAAAGCTAGGATAAGATTTGTCCATCTCTCAAACCATGGTTTTTAAGTTGCCATTTTATTCTTCAAATCCTACTTTGAGCTGAAAATGATTCTGTAATTTTATCATTTGACTACTGTAAAATATAATCAGGGATTTGAAACCTGTGTGAATTTATTACAACTGAAAACAAAATCTTCCCTGGAAGAGGTTAATGGAAAAAGAAATAATAGGAGGTGGAAGATAAACTGCTTCTTTCAAAACTGGAGCTGCAAACAGCATTCTAACTAATTCAGATAAGCAGCAAACATAGTTGTTAGGGGATATTTATGACAGCCGCATCTGTGTGACAGCACTGAAGCCTTAACAATGGCGGCAGGCTTTCTATAAAACACATCTGCAAGAAAGACAGGTAGATAGGCTGGCTATCAATCATCAGGACACATGAATTATTCTATACATACTGGCCTATGTGCTGTTGAAGTCAGCTCTATATATATAGAAAAGCTTGCTCTTCGGTAATGGAGCCATGGCAATGAGTAATTTTTATTTTTAATTCTTTAAAATGTGTGTTCATACATCATTTGAAAAAAAACCCAATAATACCTCTCTTTTCAGGTATATTAATAGTTAATTTTTGACTTATTATCCTACCCATGTTTCATTTAATTGCAAGGAATCCTTCCTATAATCCAAAACAAACAAATTGTATCCCATAGTTTGGAGATTTCTCAAAACTTATTCAGAATCTAGGCTCATTTTTAATTTTGAATCTCAGAAAATTTAAATGGTGCATGCAACCACTGTCTATGTAAATTAACTTTTCAAGGCACAAATAGAATAAAAATTATAGCCAAATAATAAAAAGAGGTCTTCTCTGTCTTTTGTCAGATTCAGATTCGCATAACTTCCATTTATGCTAATGGGAGTTCAGCACCTGCTCTGCAAAGAAAATAGACCCCTATCTGTGAAAATAAATGTGTACAGTGTATTTTCCAGATATAATGCTGAAATCAAACAACCAAAAATGTGAGCTATATAAACACAGCCTCATGTGACCTACCTGAAAACATTGCTGTTTTATATTTTACCTCTTGAGTAATAGGTTGTGGGATATTACTCATGTCTTTGTCATTTAAATGTAACAAAAAGAAAAAAAAAGGGAGATGGACAAACTCAGTCTGGTGATTTCAGTGAGCTCATACACAATCCTATGTTTACCCCTTCAGAAGTTCATAATAAATTGTATCACTAAATCTGGATTCAAGCCACTGCTCTCTGCCATCATCTTAAGTCATAGAGGATAAATGTACATAATAAGAGGAAGGCCTGGTCATGGGGGCACTGAGCTGGGGCTCCCCGCAGCAGCTGCAGCCTCAGCTGGGACAGGAGATGAGACAGATGATTGTCAGTGGCTGGTGACACCAGAGTCCCTTTCTGCAATGCCCTAATCAGGGAGTGCCAGGGCTCACAGGAAGGCAAGTCTACCTGGGCTTGAATGGAGATGTTTCCATCAGTGCTCACAGCAGTCTCCCTTCAGGGAGATCTCAAGAATGGTGTGGTCAGAGAAAGGCTGTCCCACTCCACTCCAACTGGGGTAGGCATCTCAGAGATCTTTCCCCAAATTATATTATTAATACATTTTTCAGGTAAAACTATGATGTGATCAAAACAGAGTTGTGGGAGGTGAACTGGGATCTTCAGCATGGCTTTAGCTCTATATGTACCTTGATGTTTATAATGGTAGAGTCATGGCCCTTCTCACTAAACATTTTTAAATAGTTTTAAGAAATAGGTAATGAGGCCGGGCACAGTGGCTCACACCTGTAATCTCAGTACTTTGGGAGGCCGAGGCGGGTGGATCACCTGAGGTCAGGAGTTCCAGAGCAGCCTGGCCAACATAGTGAAATCCTGTCTCTACTAAAAATACAAAAATTGGTTGGGTGTGGTGGCGTGTGCCTGTAATCCCAGATACCCTGGAGGCTGAGGCAAGAGAATTGCTTAAACCTGGGAGGCGGAAGTGCGCCACTGCACTCCAGCCTGGGCAAGAGCAAAACTCCGTCTCAAAAAAAAAAAGAATAAAAAGAGAAATAGGTAATGAGAAGATTGTAGTGTGTCCATCCATTTAACTACATTTCTAGAGCTTTCTCTTTCTTCCTAATGATCTAGGTTACGGTCTTTTTTTTTTTCTGATTTGCCTCATGAGTGGCACTAAGAGTAACACTCTAGTGGACAGGACCGGCTACATAATTTGCAGGGTTCAGTGAAAAATGAATATGTGGAATTCCTTCTTGACAAATTTTTAGCAATTGTAAGACAATTACCCAAACTCAGGGCTCCCCTAAGCAAGGGGCCCTATGCAATTGCACAGGTCCTATACTCTTCAAGACAGCCTCACTTGTGGAACAGGGTCTTGGCAAAAGCTAGCCTACAGGCCGCTTTTTTCTCCCCAGCTTAGAAGAAGTCTCCTCAAATCAACACTGGGAGAATGAATGCAAGATGTCTTCCCACAGACATCTATTCAATGTACTGAGGAAAATGGACCAACACTGTGTGCTCTAAAAAACCTACTATCTACTTTTTAATATAGATTGTATTACAAAGCCTATCTAAAAGCATTTTGTCTTCTTTCTAGAGGGTTCTATAAAGCAAGGTTTTCTATCTAAAGGCTAGCATGACCGTGGTTACCAGTTTCGTTTTAATAAGGACCAGGGAACCAATTTTGAATATTGGTAAATGGTGGCAGAGCCTACTGGCAATTTAGTCTTCAATGCCATATTTGTTTCTTCTTAAATAGCTCTCTGCTCAACCACCCTCCCTGCAGTCAGTCATGTACCAGCCTTAGATAGGACCTCTAATTCCAAGTGGGCCACCCTGCCGTGAAGCATTCCATCTGGCCTTTCACAGTTTAGGTGATTTGGAAGACTCAGAAGGCACTTGTCCAGAGGGTACACTTCTCTTTAAGCACAGTTACGTTCTGTCAGTTCTGGGCTGGTGAACGATCCTATAGTAATCACAATAACAGCAGCATTTGCCCTTAAGGGATCTACCCCTTTCAGAAGCAGGCTGCAGCTAAGCCTCAGAGGTAGGGAAATCATTTTTCCTTTTAGTACATGGTGCCTCTACAGACTAGGTCTTCAGCGATTTAGAATAAAGCTTAGTGGTGACAGAGAGAAACATAAAAATTCCCCTTCTCCCCAAATAAATATAATTTATAAAAATACTTAGAAAAAAAACACAGTTCAGGCAATTATTTTGTTAAGTCTGAGTTTTTCTGAGCTATGGATTGCTTTGTATATGATCAACAATACCTAAAGAATTGTTCAAGTGTATAAGCTTATCCTGATTTCCGGTCATTCAAAGAAGGGCTAGAGATTGTAATATTACCTACTCTCAATCAAATAGTATATCCTTTCTTTTTCTTGGTAGTGAATTTGTAGGGATAAACAACCCTACAAATTGTTTGGCCTATTATATGTCACAGAGATTTTTCTATAGCCTGTCTAGACTCCAGACAATAGGCGAGACTGGCCTATAGTTGCAGACATTTCTATAGTCTGTAATATCACTTAGAAAAGTAAGGGCAATAACATAAAAATGAAAACCAGCCTGACCTGCCAGTACGATAGTAGAAATATGAGTATAACAACACTTTGCAATTTAGAAATGATGATAGCATCCTAGAAAGAAATTTTAGCAGTCACATATCAGCCAGAGCAACTTTTGTAAAATCATATATACTCACAAAATATGTCATATTCAAGTAATTCTGTCCAAAAGCTATAAAATCACTTTTATTGCAGAAAATTCTGTATATATGTCATGTTGTTTCCTTATTGCATAGAGACTGTGTATGAATGTATGTGTGTGCATATATATAGTGTGTGTATATATAATATTTAAGTTAAAATAAAAAGACTTTTCAAAAGGCCTTTTAAAATATAAAACAGATTGTTAAACTATTCTGTTTTTCAGTCCTTTTAGAATACAACAAAGAGGGATAAAATAATTATATTGTATAATTAGTATATTGTATATAATTGTATTGTATTGTATATAATTATATTGTATATAATATATTGTATATAAATTATAAATAATATATTGCATAAATAATATATTGTATAACTCACTTAAGTGAGTTAAGGGACATTATGTATATGCAAAGGAGGTAAAGCAAAAAGTTTTTACATTTTATCTATTTTCTGCCATTGTGTCTCTGAGCATGTCTTCATGTCTATTTCTCTCCCACAATTACACTTGTTATAAACAAAGGAAAGGAAAAGGAAGAAAGGAAGAAAAGACAGAAAGAGAGAAAAGCCTTTTTTTTTTTACATTCTCCTTTGCTCTTTTTTATTTTTTAGGAAGTGACCAATAAAGAATATCTGTTTTTGTTATTGTCATTTAGTTTTACTTTGATGAAGGCCATGAGAAAGATACATCAAACATAA